>NC_079134.1:97705611-98028944 GCF_945859705.1 Episyrphus balteatus | reverse complement strand
CACCCAATTTTATGAATTGAAAAAAAAAAATAATATTAATAACATATGAAGCATAATAAGCGTGCGTTGATAAGCCTGCTTCTACACGAAGACGCAAGGCGCAGAAATTATCTTCGAATTTCCTTTTGATTTTCGTTTCGGTGCTTCGCACGCATCTACTTATTTTTTTTTTTTTTTGAAGACGCAAATTTGACAACTATTTTCTTTGGTTTTATTTTGTTTTGGTTTTCGTATGACGACTTCTACAGGAAAGGGAGAAAGATCGATTTCTCCTTTGTTCTTATGTGCATCTTGTGCGTCTACGTCTTCGTGTAGAAGCAGACTATGTATTTTAATTCAAAAACAAAACACCAAAATATACAAAAAAATATACTTTTGAATAAATTAACTATACCTACACGCAAATATTAAACAACCGACAAAACAGACTCCGCGACCGACGAACTAAAATATAGCAGAACAGCAAAAAAAAGAGCAAGATCAAAGAGAAACGTCAAAAAGAGTCACATAATTTTTTACCGGAAACTCACGGTAGAAAATCTTCCTTCCCTTTTTTTCTAACTTTATTTTTTCCTTGCTCTTATGTGCGTCTCGCGCTTTGCGTCTTCGTGTAGAAGCGGACTTAGTTTTACTTTTGGTATATTTTTCATTATACTTCTGATCGGTTTTTTTTTCAGCCTAATTAACACACACCCTTAGGCCGTTTGTGAATTGCGTTAAATAGTTAACACCGTGTAAAATTTTTGACACTATTGAGGTGAACAAAAAATTTCAGCTGTATGGTTTATTGTTTAATATTTTTCTCTGCTCGTTTTCTGCCATGAAACTCTTTTTAATAAAAAAAAAAAAAAAAACAAAACCATGTGCAAAAAAAATTTAACTCAAATTTAACCAGGTCCCAGAGCCCAATAAATTTTTAACAGCTGAAAATTTTTTATTCACCTCAATAGTGTCAAAAATTTTACACGGTGTTAACTATTTAACGCAATTCACACACGGCCTTAGTTTGATAATTGTAAAATAAAATTATCCCATCATCGCAGAAAAAAAATGGGATTTTTTTTATCTGCCACAGGATTTTTTTTTATTGATGAAGAACACTGGCTGAAAAACTCTTTTATTTGGTTTGTCAGCTATTACATGAAGCCTCAAGATGCACGCCTCTTTTGAAATGTAATGAGTGCAAAAGAGAAAAAAGATGAAACAAAAAATTATCCGACCAGAGAGTCGTGGGCTTTGTATATAAAATCTATAGTACTATCATGAAAAAAAGCAGCGCCACCAAAAAAGTAAGCGAGCGAACGAACTAAAAACTATGTCAAATTTCAAAGAGAAATGTATATCTCATCTCCTTACTCTCATTATTAAATTCGATCTTAGCGCCCTCGCGACCACTCAGGTAGCGAACAAACTAAAAAATTTCACTTCATGATAGTACTATAGATTTTATATACAAAGGTCGTGGGTCGGAGTTCTGAGACTCTTTTTTGACGTTTCTTTTTCCACTTTTTCTTTTTTCAACATTCCCTCTCATTTCTTTTTGCTTCTTGGTGCAATACAACAACAACAAATTTTCAATCAAAAGAGAACTGTCAAATTTGAGTCCTGGACTCAAGAGGCATCGTGTATAGTACGCGCCTCACAGCATGATTATCGAAAGAAAATTAGAAAAACGAGTCAAGCCTCTTGAGGCTTCGTGTAATAGCTGACTTTTCAATTTCATTTTTGAAAAAGTGAAGAATTAACGAAAATAATGGAAGAAATGGCAGAAGATAATATAATAGGAAATATATTCATAATGGTTGTTGTTAATAACAAAAGAATTTTAATGAATTACTTTTCGCATTTTTCTCTTTTCAAACAAAATTTTAAAATGTCAAACTTCAAATTCATAAGTGTGTGTGCAAATCGGTGTAAGTGCCTGGCTACACAGTGATTTTTCAATCGATTGAAAAATCACATGCGGTGGCTACACACTGTTGTGCCCAATCACGTTCCACTTTTACATTTTCTAGGAACAAACGTCAAAAAGAGGAAAAATTTAGTAATGGAACTGTACTACCCTCAGAAAATTCAGTTCCCTTCGTGAGCATCTTCCCCCTTTACTCCTCATCCCTCTTGCCTACAAACTCACTGCTTAGGCGATTGAAAAATCACCGTGTAGCCAGGCACTAAATCTGACTAAAAATTTGGAGTAAATCCGGGGTACTCCGTAGTACTAAAATTACTCCGGAGAAATTTTTTTTACTAACTTTGGCCTGCTCTATAAGGCACAACAATAACCCAAATTGAAAATTTTTTAGTCGACCTCCAAACATTTGTGAATCCAGTGAACTAAAAAGTTTTTTTATTATAGATTCACCCGAAAAATGAATATTGCAAGCACTACTGCCTAAACGCGCCACTGTAGGTTAAAAAAAGTTATCAAAAAACTTTCGTTTTGGCTAAAATAAATGGGGTGAGGCTATCCTGATGTTAAAAAAAAAAGTCTATTTTATTGACATTCAACAAAAAGTTCTGAGAAAACACCGTTAACTGCAAGAAATCATGTAAAACTTATCTACATCCCTGACACAGAAGTGTGTACTTGCTGCTCAGTTAAAATTAAAATATGTTCGCATCTAAAAAGTAAAAAAAAATAATTTTTAAGAGTACTATGTGTGAGGCTATCCATGTGTTACGGACTGTATATGGAATGATAGGCCCTACCAATTTTTTAACAAACAGGAAAAGGGGCTAGTAAAACTACCGAGCCCAAAGACGGAGTCGCCTCATAAATATCTACTACCCAAAAAACTTCACCTCCACAGACATCTTCAACTACACAGCCAAAAAAGCTAGCTGCAGCACGTAATACAACATCAAAAATTGGAAAAGAAAGTAAAAATAAGTCATCGCCAATGGTCATAGAATCCGAATCTTCTTCTGCATCCTCCGAATCTGCCGAGCCCAAAGACGGAGTCGCCTCCTCCATATCTACTACCCAAAAAACTTCACCTCCACAGACATCTTCAACTACACAGCCAAAAAAGCTAGCTGTAGCACGTAATACAACATCAAAAATTGGAAAAGAAAGTAAAAATAAGTCATCGCCAATGGTCATAGAATCCGAATCTTCTTCTGCATCCTCCGAATCCGAATCTTCGTCCTCATCGTCATCATCAACTTCACCTTCTTCGTCGTCGCCTTCTTCTTCACGCTGCCCGTCGCACTGTGGGGCAGAAATACCCTATGAACGGCGATAATTATAAATGTTTTTGTTAATTAAAATAAAATATATTTTTCGAAAGGTTTTTGATGTGTTGAGTTCAAATTCAAGAAAAACATTCATTTAAAACATTTCTACATAATTTTTTAGTCAATTATTCATAAAGAGTTAAAGTTTTTCAAGGATCATTTTGATTGAATACAAAGCAGATTTAATAATTTAAACAAAACGGTTAAGAAAAATGGTTTGCATGTATATACATATGTTATTGTGTATATATATATATATACATATATACATAGATGTGTATAGGAATGTATTCAAACACATTTTTGTATATGTATATAAGGGTGGGTCAAAAAAATAAAATATCTTTTTTTAAATTATACTTCGAAATCGAAATCAATTCCTAGACACCTCTAGAATGTACTTACCAAATATGAGCTCTAAATATTAATGGGAAGATCCTCCGCTTCACAGCATTCCATTTTTACAACAGTCTTATATTTGAAAAAATCAATTTTTTAACAATCGATTTCTAAACGGTTAAATCAATCGATTTCTACTAAAAACCCTTTTTGTGGACCTCGAATATCTTTTAAACGGTTAGATAAACAAATAGTGTGTAGGTCCGTTTTGGTAGAGCGTTCAATTTCCTACAAGAATATGTAAAGAAATTTTCTAAAAAGTCGATTGAAAAAAAAAAAATGGAAAATTGCGAGGCGGAGGATATTTTAGAGGTGTCTAGCAATCGATTTTTCAAAATATTTCTATTAAAAATGTCTCAACATCTTCCAAATTGTTGTCAATACTTTTAAATTTACTATTGAAAACGATTTCGCAGAGTTCCTGCCTTTGGCAGAAGAAAAATTCCATGTTGAGACCTTAAATACGATGAAACTAAATAAATCGAACCATACTTAGGAACACAAAAAAATAAAAAAAAAAATATTTTAGGCAAACATTCCGTACTTTTTTACTCAGTTTCGGGAAAAGAAGATATTAAACTAAGAAAAACACCTTAAATTCGGTCGGAATGTTTGCCTAATCAAAAAGTACCGTTGTTTAAAAAAAAATTGACCCTCTGTCTTTGAACTATTTTTTTTATTTTACTTAATAATCGAGTAAAAACTAATGCTATTTACAAAACATACCTGGTTTAAGAAAATCTGTGCAATAAATTTGATTATAAATTGATTTTCACTTTAATATTGGACGAAACGTAAATTAATGAATTTAGCACAGACCACAATTTTAGCAAAACTTTCAACTTTGATGCCGAACTGTAAAGTGATAGAAACAATAATTTAAGAAAAAGCTACTGAATCATATGAAGCATATTATCAGCTTATCAGAACAGTTATTTTTTTGCAGTTTGTCACATATAAAAAAAATGACTTCTCGCCGCTCTTGCCTATGGAGCTGCCCCACAGTGCGTCGCCTGCTCCAAGATTAACCCCAAATACACCTCCGAGAAAGACTATAAAAAGAACGAAAAACCGACAATACTCCCGAGAATGGGAATCAAAATACCCATGGCTACGAAAAGACGAAGAAACGAACCGTCCAATGTGTGTCGTCTGCAAACAGTTACTTTTATGCGAGAATTTTCACCTAAAAAGGCATCAATTGACAAAAAAACATAAAGACAAATTCCATGAAGCCGTGCAATCTAAAAAAATGCAACTCAAAAATTGCATATACTCAAACAACGATGAAGCTAAAGTAAAAGTGGCTATAGCAGAAATAAAATTGGTGCTGAGAACGATTGCCCAGAACCAGTCGTTCCGGTCCATGGAAATTATTTCGAAGTTCAACAAATCTATTTTCCCAGATTCGAAAATAGCAAGTTCGGTAAGTGCACCCTTTGGAATATTTTATCATTTCAAAATGAATTTAATACGTAATTATTAGTATGTTACTAATTAGTAACATACTTGCAAAATTCATATTCATTTACATATTTATGATGAAAAAAAAATTTGATTGAAATTGTTCTGATGATGATCCGTCTAGATCTTTCACTTGAATTGAAAATGATGGATTCACTTTTCTAGTACATGCTATAACCATTCTAAAAAAGTATAAATCATCTTCAGAAAGCTTCTAATTTATTCAGGGCAGGTGTCAACAAATTCCATTTTTGATGGAAAATTCAAAAAATAGGAATTTGTTCAATCCTGTACCTGCTAAACTAAAATCTTCATAGCTATAATTTATACCTTTATAGAATGGCTATAGCATCCCCTTTAAATATGTATCAATAGTTTTCTATTCCAAGAAAAATATCTAGTCGGACCTATCTGAGTTAGTATGTTAGTATTTTCATATTCCTTTACATATTTATTATGAAAAAAAAAAGTTTATTGAAATTGTTCTGATGACGATTCGTCTAGATCTTTCACTTGAATTGAAAATGATGGATTCACTTTTCTAGTACATGCTATAACCATTCTAAAAAAGTATAAATCATCTTCAGAAAGCCTCTAATTTATTCAGGGCAGGTGTCAACAAATTCCATTTTTGATGGAAAATTCAAAAAATAGGAATTTGTTCAATCCTGTACCTGCTAAACTAAAATCTTCATAGCTATAATTTATACCTTTATAGAATGGCTAAAGCATCCATTTTAAATATGTATCAATAGTTTTCTATTCCAAGAAAAATATCTAGTCGGACCTATCTGAGTTAGTATGTTAGTATTTTCATATTCCTTTACATATTTATTATGAAAAAAAAAAAGTTAATTGAAATTGTTCTGATGACGATTCGTCTAGATCTTTCACTTGAATTGAAAATGATGGATTCACTTTTCTAGTACATGCTATAACCATTCTAAAAAAGTATAAATCATCTTCAGAAAGCCTCTAATTTATTCAGGGCAGGTGTCAACAAATTCCATTTTTGATGGAAAATTCAAAAAATAGGAATTTGTTCAATACTGTACCTGCTAAACTAAAATCTTCATAGCTATAATTTATACCTTTATAGAATGGCTAAAGCATCCATTTTAAATATGTATCAATAGTTTTCTATTCCAAGAAAAATATCTAGTCGGATCTACCTGAGAGTAAAACTTTTGAAAGTAAAATAGCAATTGTATACCATAGTATTGTATACTCTCAAAACAAATTATATAAATTGTTCAAACCGGAAACTTGAATGTTACACAGAAAAATATGTTTTTGTAGGTTACCTGTGGAAGAACTAAATCAAAGCAAGTTGCAGAGTTCTTGGGAAATGAAGCTCATTCCAAAATAATTACCAAAATGAAGTCAAATACATTTAGCCTGTTTATAGATGAGACCACAGATATTTCCACAGAAAAATGTCTCTTAATCGTAGTAAGACAATTCAATTTAGAGATTGGACGGACTTTTGATAGTTGCTTTCGGCTAATACGACCGGATAATGGACAAGGCGAAACAATTTATAAGCGAACAACATTCCACTCGCCAATTTTATTGGGTTTGCTTCTGACAACGCTTCAACGATGACTGGAAAAAAGAGTGATGTTGCAGCATTTCAAAAAAAAAAAATTCCAAATATCTTTCACCTTGGATGCGTTTACCATTCGGTGGACCTAATGAACCACGCTGCAGCTTCATGTTTACCTGAAAAATGTTGAAAAGCTTTGCCGAGATTTGTATAACTATTTTAGAAGTGCAAGAAGATTAAGTGATTTCAAAATTCTGCAAATTACCTATGACGTTCCCGAACACAAGCTTTTAAGATTAAGTGAAACAAGGTGGTTGTCATTTGAAAGCGTTGCACGTTGGACTGTGGAGCAGTGGACGGTTTTTCAACATTTTTTCATACGAGCAGAATTTGAAGAGAAGTTAGAAAAAAACTTGAAAAAATTGATGAAATTATTGACAATTTAACGTCAGTTAACTTGATATATTTAAAATTCTTAGTTTATATATTAGGTATAATGAATAATCTAAATACCAATTTTCAAAGCGAATCATCGCAAATTATTTATTTAGTGACATCGACTAAAGAAATTTTGTGGAAAATAATGAATAATTTTATAAAAAAAGAATATCTTAATAACAAACAAATAGATGTTAATATTGATTATGAAAATGAGCTTTTCATTAAAAATATTAAAGATATTTATATCGGCCATGAAGCCGAAACTTGTTTGAAAAACGAAAATATTTCTGAAGATGATTTTATTTCTATAAAACAAAATATTTTATTATATTATCAGACAATATGCGATGAAATCATTTTCAGAATTGATTTAAAAGACAAGAGATTGTCGGTTTTGAGATTTTTGGACCCACATAGTATCAAATCTGATGAAGACATTAACTATTTTGATTTGGTTTCAGAGTTTGGTAATTTAATTAAATATCCCGAGAAAGTTATTAATGAACTTAAACTCTTACAGCCCTATTTATAAATTCATCATAGAGAGTACATAGCATTATGTACTCTTTATAATGTATTTAAACAAAAAATTGTGATTTATAATATTTATGCAACGTTGAATAAAGGTTGTATAAGCTAAACGAGTTTTTAGGTTGTTTAGAGCCTGAATAAGAATTTATTTAGCTTAAATGTCATTTGAACATCAAATAATTTTCAGAGAAAGAAAAAAATATCAATATTTGTATATATTTTTGTTTTTTCATTGAAGAATTTATTTTTTTTGATTACATTTTCAAATAAAATTAAATTATCAACTAAATCAAAAAATAAGAAATTTGGAGATTTGTTCCTGATATAATTTACGAAATATAAATTCATGTGTGTAGGGTATTCATCTTTTTCTTATGTGCCTACATTTTCATACATGTGAACAATTTGTTATCAAATGAAATGTGTTTTTTTTAGAGATTTTCTTCTACATATGACATTGAGAACTTTCGCTCACGTTTTTGTTTATTTTTTTTTGTTTATTTTTGAATCAAATGGAGTTATTTTATCGACAGATGGAGTTGTTTGTCGAACTAATTTTCCATTTTTAGTACTTATTTGGACACAAACCTAGCATAATTATAATGGCTAAGAAAATGTTTTAAAAATAGAAATTTATGTAACGTTGCATAAAGGCTACATAAAACTTTATGTATTGTATAACTATGCAGCCGTTTAGAGCTGTTTAGTGAAATCTAATAAATAAGGCTGTTAGAATATAAATCAAAAGAAAAAAATTATCGTAGTATTTTCGAAATAACAGACATTGAAGAGTTTAAACTGTATGAGGTATTTCGAGTGACTTTCGTGTTATTTTTATTATATTTTGACACTTTTTGATTGGGGCCTCTTTTTTTTTTTATTAAAATCCTCTTTTTGAAAATTTAAGAAGGTAGCCCTGGTAGTAAGTGTGATTTTTATTTACATTTATAAGAAGTAATTCCATAGTTTGGTATAAAATTTTTCACAAAAGAGCATTGGCATGTGCCGTCAGCCGAAAAAGAGAGCTTTTAAAATTTCTTAATACAAAGTATGAATTGGTTTTACGTAAAGTTTACATTAATAACAAGTAGATAAACTAATACAAAAAATATAAAAAAGGAATTATATGAATATAAAATTAAAGGAAGGATCAAAAAGCTTCATTTATGATTTGATTTCGATATTTATAGGCAGTTTTGATGTAGCAGTAAAGAAGTGTCCAATTATCGCCATTAAGTATACCCTGAATTTCATCTCCAGTAAGAGTATTCTTTCTCCAGATTGATCTTCTGATTGAGTTGAAGATAGGACAGATGCCTATGAAATTACATATGCATGTCTTCTCTAGTTCTCATATTGCACAAGGTACATTCCGTATTTTGCTCCCTTATGTAGGGTACGTAATTTAGTCTGAGGAGTTCGCCTCTCGCTTTAAAGATAGTACTGATAACATCTAGACTATTCTGGTCATTAAAGTAGTTGTTTTCTCCCAGGAAATGGTTTAAAAACTTATAGGAGCTTCTTGTTTGACTTTGTTGACATCATGCTCGAGGCTCAGTCTTCTCCATTCCGAAAAAAAATGTTCATTTCTGTTTTTAAGATGCAAAGCGATTTTATTTGTGAGGCGATGATTAGGGTGATTTAAAGTCTTTATTATGTATGAGAAGTGTAACTCAAGAGTGTTTGTATAACTTTACGGAGAATTCCAATTTTCTTTGGTATTTTTTTACACAGATAGTCTGTATGATATTTTTTGGATTTATTGATACCTTTGTGTAGTACCATGACATAATAAAGCTGGTATATTATAAACATAAGCCTAGACAGTTCTAAAATGGAACCTTGTGGTATACGACGAAATATTGGAATAAAAACATAAAGCATATAAAACAAAGCTGAGAGCTCGAGTTGAAGAGACACTTAAAAAAAGGTTGTTGAACGAAGCCTGTCGAAATTGTAAGAAATTATGATTTACCTTAAAAATAATGGAACATGCAAAATAAATATAGTCATACAAAATACATGTGTCCAAAACAAGTTTTTGGGGTTTTTCATTACTGTGAATTTTATTCTACGTTTTATTTTGTTACAACCCAAATAGGTACTAAATGAAACATTAAATGAACGTTTCTTTGATCATGAAAAAGTGTTTGTTTCCTGAAAAATTAATACTACAGTAGATGACGGATATAAGAAAGTCTCATATAAGAAAAACACGCATATAAGACAGACATTTCAAAACACCATGCACATTCTCATAAAATTGTGTGTTAAATTTACCTCATATAAGAAAAACGTTTATAAGAAAAACACTGATATAAGAAACCTATTCTGATATAAAATCTCATTCACTACATAGAAATTTAAACGTCTAAAAGAAAGTCTCCAGTATATAAACATGCAAATAATGCAAAGTGTAACTTCCACAAAATTTCTAAATCCAGCCTCATTGAGCTGCCAAAAAATTGAGAAACTGAGTATGAGCAAGAAAGAAAAAACGCCCACACATTGTTTGTGTTCGTTTGTTGTGGTTCAAAAATGTCATCTAAGAAAAGAAATATATTTTCTATAAAAACGAAACAAATATGCTATGACTTATAATAGAAATTTTATTTCTTATATGCAATTTGTATTTACATAAGAAAATTTCTTTCCTATATATATTTTATTTATATAAGAAATTTTCTTTCTTATTTACACTTTTTTTCTATAAGAAAACACGGATATAAGAAAGGAATTCTCTGGTTTTTTGGACATTCTTATATCCGTCATCTACTGTATTTGGTTTAAGTGGTTATTTATTTAATTCGTTAAATACTAACTAAGTGGTTTTTCAATTTCAATTTTAAAGTCATTCAAAATAAAATAAGGGGTTGTAACTACAAAAGTAAAAAAAGGTGTGTTAATTTAGAACATGAGAGTTATATTTTTTATTTTGTTTTGCTGAAATTACAATAATATTTTTGGCAAATTAAAAATAAATGGCGTTTTTATTTGAATATTAAAGGAAGTAACCACAAAATATTAACATGACAGTTGTTAGTTTAATTGCAATAGCTCTACAGAGGATCTAAAGGTGCGTTAAAATCCTGAGAACCTAAGCGGCCCAGACAAGGTACGTACTGTAACTCATTGTATGTATATATATTTCTATAGTACTATCATGAAGTCGAATTTTGTATTAGTTCATGTCGCCACTTTTTTGAGGTGGCGCTCAGTGTGTTTTTTTCATACAAATTCTGCTTTTTCAAGTCACCACTAGAGTTCCTAAGATCGTTTCACTTCATGATAGTACCTTAGAGGATATAATATATGGAGTGCTTGTGCTGTTAGTTCCGTGAAGCTTTTATAGAGGGATCTAGTTTCTTTAAGTTTTTCGTTGAGTACATGCCTCCATTTTATTTTCAATTGATGGCTGTCATCAACAAGCGTGTTTATTTACAGCTGCGGAACCGGACTCGCACTGAAAAATGAAGGCAGCGACCCCTATCCATGTATATGGCGTTACAATGTATTAGGTATAAGAACAAGCACTCCATATATTATATCCTCTAAGGATAGTACATACTATGCAAATATATATACAATGCTGTAACTGTTTAATGAGAACAAATTTGTTCTCTCCACTGCTGAGCGTTCTTCGGATACCACTAGCTCACTCTAAAAAAATAAAATTGTACCCCTATATGACTCTCCGTCGCCCCTAAGAACATAGATTTCAAAATGAAATTGAGATAACATACATATATTACTAAAAAATAAAATAAATAACAAATTATTTCTTGTCCGATGGAAAGCGATACATGCAAGTGAACCGCACTGTAAAATCAACCCTGCAAACCAAACCTCAGTAGTTTAGGGGAAAATACAACTACCAACAAAGCTTATTTTGAGGATGTATGTGTTTCCTTATTTACCAAAATCTCTCCCCTCCAAAAATAGAAGTTTTGTTTCTCCTGAAAAAAATAAATTCTTCTTTGATAAATGGGAGGAAAAGAGCGCGATGTATGCAATGCACAAAGTTTTGTCTCTTTTGTAATGGCGGCTCGCGTTTGATTTGACTTTTCCTACATTTTATATTCTCTAGTGAAACCAGTAAACCCTTGATAGCCACAGCCACAGCAACATCAAAAAAATTTTTCGCTGCTCCATTTGAAGAATAAAAATAAAAACAATTTAATTTAAAAAATATATAATCTTCTCAGTGTTGAGTGTTACTTGTGAAAACTATTTTCTCTAAACAATATCTACCACCCAAATTCTTCGGCACGCCACAAAAATTTATTTCCACCATCAAAATGCACAGCCTCAGCCTTGTGCATTTAGAAAAAAAGTAATACAAAAATGATACAAAAACAACCACCAATTGATTTGGTAAAATAAAGGTATGCTGATTATAAAATTGATAAATTATAAAGTTGTTGATTTTTCTGTCTTTTAGTGGCGATCAATTCCAGACATCATTGACTGAGTTTACAGCAGCTTCAGCCTTGAGCATTTAGAAAAAAAAAGTCAAAACAAGATACAAAAACTACCACCAAAGTGCAGACTGCAGAGTATTTTTTTCTTTTTCATTTTTCTCAACTGGTCAGGCCACAGTCGCGTGCCCAAGGATCTTTTTTTTTATGTAATTTGTTTTCAAAAAAAAACTATTTTGTGTTTTTCCAAAAAAAAATATTAAATAATAGTTGTTTAAAAGAATTGTTTGTTTGTTTTGAAGATTTTTTTATTTTCAGATGAAATTAAAATATGGATTTTAGCAATACGGATATAAACCCATGAAAGTCCTCCAAATAAGTACTTTAAAAGTACAAGTTTCAGTGCTTTTTCTGTAGGTAAAAAAGTACTGGAAAATGTACATCAGAACCACTTCCAGAAGTGCTTCGCTGATGCACTTTTGAAGAACATTTGTCTGTACTATTAATTGAGGGGAAATTTATTTCATCTTGCATGCAAGAAAGAGATAGCTGCTTCACGTATTCTTATATACAGAAAGTATATAACTGAGTTTTTTCCCGAGCTCCTATCTTTTTTCAGTGGAAAAGAAGTACTTATTTTACGTACATATTTCACCGGTTTTTTCTGTAGTTCTACGTTTGCTGGGAAGGCTCAACTTTCCTTTAGGGTCGCACGAATTTTAATACGCGAATAATTTTATGTGAAAGATTAATGACTAAAAGTAATAAAACTAACAATTTTAAAGTTAGGAAACGTGTATTTATATTTTTAATTAATTTTTTAAAGTTCATTTTTTCATACAAATGCATGCAAATGACGACCGCGAAGAAAAAAAATTTTTTTTGAAGTTCTTTTTACATACCCAAACTTGTCTCCACCTCAAATCCTATAGTGAGCCCATGCAGGGGGGGCAGTATGCCCCCCCATACGCATCTCAACTTTTATACGCCTCAAACTTCAAATTCTTTTTGGTCGTCATTTGCATACATTTTGTATGAAAAATTTAAATATTTATTTTTTAATCATACTTAGGGGTGTTTCCTAACCTTAATATTTTAAAGGTATTCTATTGAGACCCTAAGCTCACTGTAAAAAATAAAATCACAACTCTTTGCGTGCGACCCTAATGGAAAGTCGCCCCAAAATCAATTCTATATGTGCAAAAGACTGAACAAAGTTTTTGTATAAAATTCATGTTTTCAAAAGAACCTATTAACATTTTAATCCAGTCAAATAAGGGTTTAACCTCGGAATGAATGTTAGTAGAAATTTTTTTTGCTCAATATCTTCCTTTTGCCATTCTATAACATATCTCAAAAGTCTAGAAAAATCTCATGTCCGCTTGTCGCGATTTCAAGGTCAAATCGCGAAATGCAGATTTTCAAAATTAGCAAAAATAGGCTATGGTATTATATACACATATGATACATGATTTCAAGCTATTTTTTAATGCTGATTCCAAAAAATCAAAAATCAAGACAATCTGACGTCTCTGGAAAAAGTTATACCTGTTTTTCATCTGTCAACTCATATTATTATAACAGTTGCAAACTTACTGCCGACAAACCCTTAAAAGTTATGGTAGATGAACCAAATTTTGCATGAAGATTTTAGAATCCATCATTATTAAAAATCAAAACAATCCATTACAAAAAATATATATACCTACGAAATAATGGTATTTTTTTATGGAGCGGCAAATTTTAGGATATGCACTAAAGAAGATTCTTGTTCATCTAAGGAATAAGTGCTAATAGGCTAATTTTTTCATTTTTATCTTTGTTTGGATATTCTTTAACTTCCCTCAAAAATCTAAAAAAATCTCATGTCCGCAAGTCCTAATTTTCTTGGTTTGAAAATAAGGTGCATATTTTAAAAAATTAATAAGAAAAGTTTAAATTTGTATATGTATACCAACATAAGCGACATGATTTAAAGATATTTTTTAACACTTATTCCAACAAAACTCACAAACAAGTCAACCTGACCATCCCTGAAAAGTAATGCACCTTATTCATGTTGATCTGACACAAATATCTGAAGTGAAGTTTTTCAATCTTTTAAAATCTGCACCTTATTTTCAAACCAAGAAAATTAGGACTTGCGGACATGAGATTTTTTTTAGATTTTTGAGGGTAGTTAAAGAATATCCAAACAAAGATTAAAATGAAAAAAATAGCCTATTAGCACTTATTCCTAAGATGAACAAGAATCTTCTTTAGTGCATATCCTAAAATTTGCCGCTCCATAAAAAAATACCATTATTTCGTAGGTATATATATTTTTTGTAATGGATTGTTTTGATTTTTAATAATGATGGATTCTAAAATCTTCATGCAAAATTTGGTTCATCTACCATAACTTTTAAGGGTTTGTCGGCAGTAAGTTTGCAACTGTTATAATAATATGAGTTGACAGATGAAAAACAGGTATAACTTTTTCCAGAGACGTCAGATTGTCTTGATTTTTGGAATCAGCATTAAAAAATAGCTTGAAATCATGTATCATATGTGTATATAATACCATAGCCTATTTTTGCTAATTTTGAAAATCTGCATTTCGCGATTTGACCTTGAAATCGCGACAAGCGGACATGAGATTTTTCTAGACTTTTGAGATATGTTATAGAATGGCAAAAGGAAGATATTGAGCAAAAAAAATTTCTACTAACATTCATTCCGAGATTTACCCCTTTTTTCTCCTTATTTTACTGTATTATTTCTCATATTTATTTCATCTTTCTAATTATTTATATACAGGGTGTCCCAAAAGTTAACGTCGAAACGAAAACGGTAGATAGGGTAGGTGGTGACAGTTATCAGAAAAATAATAAAAAAAATCGCAGCCATATATTTTGGGAGTTATGGGCATTTGAAAAAAAGTCGAAAAAATGGCCACCCTGTGACGGTTTTTCATGTGCCGTGACTACAAATCTTAATTTTTCTCATTTTTTTCTTTTGTTACGGAACCTTGAATAACCCTGCTATCAAATGCATTCAAAAATTTTAACTCAGCTGTATCAGTTTTAAAGAAAATATTACTTTTTTACCCAACTTAGTACTAAAAAATTTTACATGGCTCTAATTCAATGAGCAGCCGTAGTGTAAAAAAAATGCACTACAATGTTTCGGCAAGTTGCCTTAAAAGTTGGTGTGTTCAATTCTCTTTTCAAAATGGTATAACATTGTTGGGAATACTTCATAAATAACCGAGATAAAATTTTTTTTCTTAAAAAATCCAACTTTTTTTTATGTAAATTTTCCATATTATTTAAGTTTTTGTATTCTGAAAGGTTCTGAAAGGGTACAAAACTTGAATAATATGGAAAAGTTACCTCATAAAAAAGTCGGATTTCTTAAGAAAAAAAAATTATCTCGGTTATTTATGGAATATTCCCAACAATGTTATACCATTTTGAAAAGAGAATTGAACACACCAACTTTTAAGGCAACTTGCCGAAACATTGTAGTGCATTTTTTTTACACTACGGCTCATTGAATTAGAGTCATGTAAAATGTTTTAGTACTTAGTTGGGTAAAAAAGTAATATTTTCTTTAAAACTGATACAGCCGAGTTAAAATTTTTGAATGCATTTGATAGCAGGGTTATTCAAGGTTCCGTAACAAAAGAAAAAAATGAGAAAAATTAAGATTTGTAGTCACGGCACATGAAAAACCGTCACAGGGTGACCGTTTTTTCGACTTTTTTTCAAATGCCCATAACTCCCAAAATATATGGCTGCGATTTTTTTTATTATTTTTCTCATAACTGTCACCACCTACCCTATCTACCGTTTTCGTTTCGACGTTAACTTTTGGGACCCCCTGTATATGGTTTCAATATTCTTTCCTTAAAACAACAAAAATACAAATCCAGACTTACCTCTTGCAATGATAACAAATACTATCAACACAGTGAAAACTACTTTAATTTTTACCAAACAAAATTTGTTGTCCTTTGTACGATATTTTACAGTACTTATTTTATTTTAATTTAGTCGGTATAGATAATTTTCTTTTAGTTTTTCTTTGCTAGTTTATTTCACTAACGGACAACATAGGGATCTAGGAATAAAGGCGATTTTTTAGTCTCTCCTTCAAAAATCGAATTGGATTACTTCCCGAATATGCGCACAAAGCTACATGCCTTTTTTTCAAAACATTATTTTTAAGGTTCCCAAAATTACAAACACAATAGTAAAAGAAAGTTTTTTTTTTATTTGCGGGTGGTAATGGTGCAGTGGATGAAGTGCTTGACTAATAGCCTGGAGGTATGGATTCGACCCCTACGTCAGGCAGCATTCTTTTCTTTATCCCCCAGCTTGGAAGCCACCCGTGGGATTATGAGATACTAATCATCTTATTCTCAATTCAATGTACCAACAAAAAATTCTTTCTATTCCTTCTAACTAGTGCCGTGCAGTATGCATTTAAAAAGACCTTAGATCTTACAGGCATATAGTTAAAATTATAAAATATAAAAAATTATTATAAATTTTAACGCTGCGGGTCACGGCCGATAGACCTTAACAAAAAATTAAAACCTAAACAAATGCAAAGTAGAAACTATAGACCATCGACAAACTATACCAAGACTGGAAACTTTCGTGCGTCTCTCCTCTCTCCACCCAAAAACCATTTGTTTAGACTGTTGTCGGTGAATATATTACCCCGTTTGTATGGCGATTTGAATCCGAATTGAATCAGGATTTAGGTCTATATATACCTAGATCGAATTGAATCCAGATTTGTCGATCCGATCCGACTCGGGGAGCTGAATTGAATCGAAAATATGCATATATACCTAACGAATTGAATGCTCGAGATATAATTTATGGTGGAAATTGTGTGTGATTGTCTTATTTGCAAATTCACTGTATGTATGTATTGTGATATTTAGTTTACTTGCACGTTGTTTTTGGTTAGATTTTTCTATTTTACTGTCAATATATTTAAAAGAAAAATTGTGTTTTCGATTCTATTTCAATTCGATTCCTCGATCTGGTATAGTCATATACCTGGATCGAAATTTCAATTCAGATTCAATTCGATCTTTAAATCGGTCATACAAACGGGGTATATGTCCCATTGACTTTAACCATAAACAAAAAATACCAAGACTGGAAACTCGGCGTTCAACTGACGTTTGCCTACAAGCTGCGAGGTGTGGTAAATGTCGTGAACTTATCGTTGTGTTCGTGTCTGATGTGTGGTGAATGTCGTGAATCTATAAATGTGTGCGTGTTTACGTCATTAACCATCGTGGTGGCTTTTACATGAAGCCTCAAGAGGCTTGACTCTTTTTTCTAATTTTCTTTTGATAATCATTCTGTGAGGCGCGTACTATTACACGATGCCTCTTGAGTCCAGGACTCAAATTTGACATTTCTCTTTTGATTTAAAATTTGTTGTTGTAATGCAACAAGAAGCAAAAAGAAATGAAAGAGAATGTTGAAAAAAGGAAAAGTGGAAAAAGAAACGTCAAAAAAGAATCTCAGAATTCCGGCCCACGACTCTCTGGTCGGATAATTTTTTGTTTCATCTTTTTTCTCTTTTGCACTCATTACATTTAAAAAGAGGCGCGCCTCTTGAGGCTTCATGTAATAGCTGACTAACATCTACAACATAACAATTTTCATTTTCTTGGCTTTGCAAATTATGTTCGGACATTTCATTTCAAAAGCCTCGTTCGCCAGAGGATGATGTATGATTTTTTGCGGACAAAATTGATTTTATATGCCGTCAATTTTGTATGAATACTTCTTTTTGTTAAATTGTTTCAATTTATACATGTACCTATCCTTTGGTTTGTTTTTATTTTTTCTTCTAAGAAATAAACAAGCTTTTTTAAAAAATAAACCTGTTAAATAAATTCAAAATAAATAAATTCAAAAAGTATATATCATTTCATGAAATCTTATTCATTTCAACATAAAACATGCAAAAATTCGCAAAACAAACAGATATATTTTGTCGTCCGTTACTACGGAAACAACCTTCTACATGAGGACAAAAAATATATGACCGTTAGTAGAATCCCGCCAACTTCAGCCGAGTGTGCTAGTTGGGAGTGGCATATTGTGCGGATAAAATCGACTTCTGAAAAGTCGGCTTCGCTAAGTTAATAGGGGTATACACGATCCGATGCAACTGGTCTAGTATCATTGCAAAAGTGTAAAATCTTACAACACTACAACAACAAAATATATGGATTGAAATTTTACAATGGTCTTGCACTTTTGCTATACCCTAACCCTATTGCAAAATAAAAATACAATGATGTAAAATTTTTTTGACAGATGGCAGCTCGCCTTCGCGTGTCGCACATGATGAACAGTTTATTTTTTTTATTCTTATTCTTTTTTTATTTTGCTTCTTTTGATGTAATTTGTGAAAATAAATTAACCCGAACACAACAAAGAATGAAATTATAAAAAAATTGAAAAAAAAGAAGAAGCATCGGTGGAAAGATAACTCCGTAAAAAAAAAGAGTGAAGCTGATATAAATCATATCATGGATTCCATTCAATATTTACTATAGAAAAGAAGAGGTGCGTTCACTATCTATTATAAAAAAAATAAAATTTTACACTTTTACTAGGCCTGTTGCACCAGATCGTGAATACTCCTAATGAAAAAACTGCAGTTCCAAAAGAAAAAAAACACATGTCAAATTAGATGTTAGACAATCGTGTTCAGACAAAATCGAAGACACGGTTGTCTAACATTGAATCATAACAAGAAATGGCGATCCACAAGACATTTCCCTTCAAGCAAGAAAACTGAGTTCAATAAAGAAACTCCGACCTCAGACCGCGAAAATCGGGGTTGCACTCACACACTTGCAACTTTTTGTATATGAACACAAAGTCGAAGAAGAAATCGTGGTGAAAAAAGCAATACATATAAAATCGGCTCCGCAGTGATTCTAATTTCCATACTAATTTGAGCCGCCTTCGGACCAGTTTCTTCCTCGAAGTCGGACTCAGCTCCGCCTGAGGCGGAGCGGATTCGGACCGAGGTCGGACCTGCTTGCTTGAAGGGTTCTTGTTAAGACACGTCAACATGACAAAAATGTTCTCCTGTGGAGACGGCCTGTAATATTTTTTTTTTTTTTTATAATTAACGCGCACTAAAGGGAGTTAAATACCCTTACGGCCATATTATTCACTAGTTTAAAAAATACATCTGGATGTAAAGAATGTCAAATGTCAAAAATAAATCCAAGTCCATAATCAGCCCTATGATGGTAGCCGATCGGAAAAATATCCGATCGGAGAAAAGTTCCGATCGGAAGATTTTTGTATTCACGGTACCCGAATTTGAGGAGAAAAAATTGACATCAAACAACGCACTCACTTCACATCTACCAGTTTGCAAAAATATTTTTGTTATCGTGAAAATAACGTTTAACAAAACACTAGAAACACAAAAACATACAAAAATAGAAATTACTTGCTCATTACTGTTTTGTGCACTCATTTGTGTGTTTTTGAACAATTTATTTGTTTATTATTCCAATTTTTTTGGTTTTTATATTTTTCGGATAGTATTTCACGTTTGATTTTCTATCGGAAGGAATCGGAAAGAAAAAAAAGCACAAAGCACTACCCGTCGCAAATATTTTGACAGTTCACTGCATAGCATCGCATGTATTTTGAATTTTCAACGCACCTAAGATTTTTTTCGTAAATCTGTCCGATTTTACAGTCGGAAGGGTTAAAATCATATGAAAACTGAAAAAATCGTACAAATCGGATACAAATCTCTTCCGATCGGCTACCATCATAGGGCTGAATATTCACTACTTAAATTCAATCTTAAATCCAATTTTTTAAATCCAATCTCGTTAAATCCAAACAAATTTAAACGGCTCTCTGGAGGTCTGTTTAACTTTATAAATCCAGATGTAAAATTCATTTTCACAGTTTTCAGTTGTTTTGTCAAGTATTTTGTGAAGGAATAATAGAGATAAATGCAAATTATACAAAAATTATTGAATAATCACATAATTTTTTGTGAGTGAATAATATGAACAAAAAATTAAATCCTTCGATTTATAAAATTCAGATTTAACGGCCATATTATTCACTCTGGATTTAGTTTGGATTAAAGTTAATTTTAAATCCAATCCATTAAATCTGAATTTCATAAATCCAAGGATTTAATTTTTTGTTCATATTATTCACTCAAAAAAAATTATGTGATTATTCAATAAATTTTATATAATTTGCATTTATCTTTATTTTTCCTTCACAAAATACTTTACAAAACAACTGAACACTGTAAACATGAATTTTACATCTGGATTTATAAAGTTAAACGGACCTCCAGAGAGCAGTTTAAATTTGTTTGGATTTAACGAAAATGGATTTAAAAAATTGGATTTAAGATTGGATTTAAGTAGTGAATATTATGGAGTTGGATTTATTTTTGACATTTGACATTGTTTACATCCAGATGTATTTTTTAAACTAGTGAATAATATGGCCGTAAGTGATTGGATTTAAAGTTAACTTCAATCCAAACTAAATCCAGAGTGAATAATATGGCCGTTAATATGTTAAACATAGTGCGAGCTTCAGGAAAATAGGGAGGGATTTAAAAGGAGAAACAGATGCACATTAGTTTTAAAGCTCTGGACATTAAAATGGCAGGGAAAAACAGAGGCGGGTAATATATTCCACATTCGTGTGGTACGGCTAAAGAAAGAATCTCTGTATTTGACGGTACGTCCGAAGTTGGGCTCAAGGGTAAACTGATGAGCATTCCTAGAAGCGCGAGTATTACGGTTAAATTTTTTCAGGAGAGGAATGCAACTAGCTATTTCATCTGAACATTGTTTATATAAATAGCGATAAAACAAGGAGAGACATGACACATTACGTCGGTGGTCTAGGGACGCAATTGTCTCATTTATCGATCTATCATCTATCATTTTGAAAGCACGTTTTTGTATTCTGTCCAAGAAACTCAAATAAGTTATCGGAGCACCAGCCCAGATGTGACAATTGTATTCAAGTTTTGGTCGAATGTAAGCTTTATAGATTACAGCTAGATCAGAAGATGAGAAGAATTTCTTGCATCTTCGGAGAAAACCTAAACATTTCGCAGCGTTTTTGGCGACTTCGAATATGTGTTCGTTCCACAGAAGGTGGTTTGTTACACTCATACCGAGAATGGAAAGTTTCTCAGTTTCCTCGATGCAAGTGCCACTCATTGATAGTGGCATGGGTGGAAGGTTCCGTTTTAATGATAGTAAGCAGCATTGTGTTTTTGATGCATTAAATTCTACACGATTTCTTATTCCCCATTGAACAATGCTGTCAAGGTCAGAATTTAATGAGCTTATCATATTTTGTCATTGAAGTTCCACATCCGAAGGACATGGGTGTGAATCTTCAAACGAATATGAAAAGCTGAGGGTACTATCATCTGCGAAACAATTTAATGGATTAGAAGTTTCAGAGAGCAAATCATTAATGAAAATGAGAAAGAGAGTCGGAGACAAAACGGAGCCCTGGGGCACACCAGCGTTTATTTTGTGGGTTTCAGACTTGAAACCATCCAATACGACTTGTATTGAACGGCCCGAAAGGTTATTTCTAATCCAATGAAGAAGAGAATCATCGATACCGAATGCATGCATTTTCGATAAGAGAGCTTGATGCCAAACTCTATCAAATGCCTTTGAAATATCAAGCGCAATAATCTTGCTTTCTCCAAAACGATGCAAAGATTTGTTCCACTGTTCGGTGAGATATACCATCAGATCACCAGTGGACCTATTGCTACGAAAGCTGTACTGCCGGTCATTAAGAAGCTTCCGTTCTTCAAGATATTTCTTAAGCTGGAAATTAATCAGCGTTTCCATGACCTTGGAAAGAAGGGACGTGAGTGCAATTGGTCGATAGTTGGAGGGTGAGGAGGATTCGCCTTTTTTAGGGACAGGCTGGACAAATGCGGAACTCGGAACGAGTCCAGTAGAGTAGGACAGATGAAAAAGCTTACGCAGTGGTTTTGCCAGCGAGGAAGAACACCTCTTCAGAACGATGGGAGGGATACTATCCGGGCCAGCGGATTTGTGTATGTCAAGGTCTTTCAGGACTCTTGCCACTGTACGAGTGCGAAAGAAGATTCGTCCCATGGAACCGTTTACACACTCAAGTACTGGAGGAGTCATGACACTATCTGGCAGTGTAGAGTTGGCAGCGAACTGCTTTGCAAGGAGATTAGCTTTCTCAACAGAGCTTACAAAGGGAGTGTCATTGAAGACAAGCGTTGGAACCGCAGATGACGAAGAGTTTTTAATGTTTTTAGCAAATGACCAAAAATTTTTACTCCCTGTGGGACATTGAAGTATTTTTTGTCTTAATTTTTGATCATGCAGGAATTTGGTTCGTCGGATATGGGTGTTGCTGACCTTTCTAGCCTGTTTGAACTTTTTCCGGTTTTCCTCAGTGGGATTGGCTTTATAACAACGGAAGCTTACCTTTTTATTCCTGATAACCTCTTTACAGCTCGAGTCAAACCATGCATTCTCTTTCGGTTTGATTGTTTTAACCCTATTCGGGATAAAATTTCTCATTCCGGAGAGAATTAAATTTGTGATCATATCTGCACTGGAATCAACGTCACTATCGAGGAAGCATAGCGACCAGTTAAAGTTTTTAAAGAAACCGTTGAGTCCCTCCCAGTTGGCTTTTTCGTATTGCCAAACAGTTCTCTTTGCTGATTTTTCTTTAACTGGATTTTTGAGACATGAGAAATTTGCAGATATGACACAATGATCTGACTTGCCTAGAGGCGATAATACACTAACAGTGTATTTATCTGGGTCCGAGGTAAGAAACAGGTCTAGAGTGTTTTCAGCTTGGCCCACAACGTCCGAAATTCGAGTTGGCTCGTCGACAAGCTGAGTTAGATGGTTTAACTCAGCGAAGATCTCAACATACCTTCCTTCGGGTGTTGTCTGGCTAGAATAGCGAAGCCACGAAGAATTGTGTACATTGAAATCGCCCGTAATGACGATTTCAGTGCGAGGATACAGGGAAACAATCCTTTGGATGGAGTCGGACAGGGCATCAAATTCGTTAGAAGTTGAATTACTGTCCAGGTTGGGGCTTCGATAAATGAAACATGTATGAATGATGCGCTTATTAACCGTGAATTTTAACCACATGAAATTAAAATTTGTGTTTACACACCGGCCGTATTGTGGTTGAAGTTGATAAGCTACATCATTTCTAATATAAATGGCGAGACCGTGGTGAGAAAAGAATAATGGCACCAAGCAATACCCATTTAGATTAAATTCAGAACAATCTGAATTTTCACTTATTTGAGTCTCACCTAATGCCAAAACAGCTGGCCTGTTTTGTACAGTATAAATGTACACATCGCAGAAGTTCGATCTAAGCCCACGAATGTTGGCATAATCGACCCTGAATGTACCTACCATTTAAATATACCAAAACTTTTAAAAACCTTATCCGACAATTAACTATATTGAATATGTTATATAAATTCCAATTTGGGCTTCAACAAAACAAATTATCACTAGTGTTATGCCTTAGTGACAATTTGTATCGATCCGCCCCTGGTTTATTAACACACACAATAATTTATCTGGAATCGAACTGATAACGATTGCGGCATTTTGAGAAGAGGTTCCACTCACAATACCACAATCGTTAAGCAAGTAAGACTGCAGAAAGATGGGGGGAAGGAAAAGAAAGGATTACTCATATGCACTGAACACTATTTGAGCGGCGCGAGAATTTGTTTTTTTTTTATATGCCGTTGTATTATGTGGTTGATTTGATGCTGCAGTGGTTTTTTTTTTTTTCTTTGTCTATTGTTTTTGCACTTGATGGGTATTATATTTTTTTGTTATTGTAACACTATTATTGCAAAGCGAACGTTTGTTGGTTTTTTTTTTTTTGGAGAGGTACTATGGTGTTGTTGTTGCACATTGCATTTATGTTGGATTTTATTTATTTTTTTTTGATTTTTGTTTTTTTTTGTAATTTAAATTATTTATGATTTGTATTTATTTAGTTATTTACTTTTTTTTTCTTATTTAAATTGGGCTATTGCTTTTTTTTTATATTATTAATTTGGGGTAATATAGGAAAAAAAAAAAACTATAAAGACAAACGAGAAAGCTTTCTTTTCGGTTGGGATAAGACTTAAACGCGTGCGTTGCCGATGGGAGGCAAATCGGAATATATACCCTTCAAGCAAACAAGTCCGACCTCGGTCCGAATCCGCTCCGCCTCAGGCGGATCTGAGTCCGACTTCGCCTCAGTAACGGGTCCGAAGGCGGCTCAAATTAGTATGGAAATTATAATCACCGCGAAGTCGATTGCATATGTATTGGTGAGGTGAAAACCTCCATTCCGAGAAAACGGAGCCGAAGTCGGAATGAATGACGTCCGGCATTGGAATGGAAAAAATGGCGCTTGAGCTTGACATTTGGAAGCATTTGCCCTTCAAGCAAACAAGTCCGACCTCGGTCCGAATGCGCTCCGCCTCAGGCGAAGCTGAGTCCAACTTCGGCTCAGAAACGGGTCCGAAGGCGGCTCAAATTAGTATGGAAATTATAATCACCGCGGAGCCGATTTTATATGTGTTGGCTTTTCACCACGATTTCTCCTTCGACTTTGTGTTCATATACAAAAAGTTGCAAGTGTGTGAGTGCAACCTCGTTTTTCTCGGTCGGAGGTTGGAGTGTCTTTTATGAACTCCGTTTTCTTGCTTGAAGGGTGCAAACAAAACAAAACACGAATTATTTTCTTTTTCTTAAATTTTTTTATTGTTTTTTTTTTAACACAAAATTTTATTTTATTGTATTCGTTGATAAAGCTGTGGAGAATTTGCATCATTGAAGAATATTGTAGCTGTTGTGCGTTGTGGAAAGTTTAGGTTAGGGTGAAAATTCTCAGCTAGCGTATCATTATTGAACTCCTTGAAAAACAATAAAATGATAAATTATTTATTATAAAATCGCAGAAGCACGTTAAGCAATTCATACCATTTTTTGAAATAAAATTTTCCATATTAATAAAACAATGTATTTAGTTTAAGAACGAGCACGACGCACGACCCGACCACCGACGAGATACTGCAACAAACGACAAATCGTCGCCCTAGTATTGGAGTGCCGTATACGCCAAATTGCATTTTTTGAACTAATTATGCAAACGTATGTTTTCGAAGTTGCTCTTTTCAAATCTGCTATCCGTTTTTTTCTATCTTTTTTCGTTGCCGAGATATTCACTATTGTTTTGACAAAAACAAGAAATATTGGCATTAACGTCAAATTTTTCATGCAATGCAAGAAAATTTTGAGAATTGTTTTGACGTACGTTATGTTTTTTTTTGACGTACGTGTATATGAATAAAAGAAACTTCTGATTTTCATGGCGTATACGGCAAACTCATTTTGGACAAAAATTTAAATATTTTGAAAACTAAATGAATTGCAGATGTCCAATAATATGTATATAAAAGACACATTTTAATTATATATCATACTAAAATATCAAAAAATACCAGCAGTAAGTTCTTTCTCAATTATCTTCCGAACATTTAAATGCGATTTTCCGAAAATGTAAAAATGGCGTATACGGCACTTCAATACTAGGGCGACGAAATAATAACAAAATGACGCATTATACCTTGTCTTGTTGTCTTTGTCTTTCCTACTTTCGTTTTCCTTTTCTCACTTTTTCACCACGATTCTCCTTTGACTTTGTGTTCATACACAAAAAGTTGCAAGTGTGTGAGTGCAACCCCGTTTTTCTCGGTCGGAGGTCGGACAGTCTTTTCTGAACTCCGTTTTCTTGCTTGAAGGGTATGGACTGCTAGAAGTCAGCTAAGGTTGGTTCCACTTGTTTCTTGCCGATACTAGCACCCTAACCAAAAGCGGAGAATAAGTGCAACATTTTTGACAATCGATATTGGTGCTTAAAAATTAAAAAAAAAAATAACAAACGAAAAATATAAAAACAATTTAATATTTGTTTCCAAACACTTTTGTTTATTATTTATTATTCAAATATTTTTATATTTATATATTTTAAGCACTTAACCGCTAAAACGAAATAATTTAAACTAAAACACACAAAAAAAAGCCACACCGCCATGTTTGTAGTTTGTTTTGTTCATCAAAAAATGTAAACACAAATTGAAAAATAGCAAATCAAGAAACGAAAAATATAAAAATTACTTTGTTTTGTTTTTGAAACACTTTTTTTCATTATGTTGTTCATAAAATATTAATTTATTTAAAGTATTACACCACTAAAACGATATAAATAAAAAAAAAAAAACAGAAGAAAAAAGCCACACCGCCATGTTTGTTTACGTTTTGCGAAGTGCGAAAGTCTACTTGTCTGCTTCTACACGAAGACGCAAGGCGCAGAAACTATCATCAAATTTTCTTTTGATTTTCCCTTCGGTGCATCGCGCGCTTCTACAAGTAGTGTTTTTTATCAGACGCAAATTTGACAGCTATTTTTTTTTTGTTTTTTCTTGTTCTCGTTTTCGTATGTATTTATATTCCAAAATAAGCACCAAAATATATAAAAAAAAAACAACTCCGGCGGGCTCTATGTGCAACGGAAATATTTGAGTATATTAAAAAAAAATACAATACACGCAAATAATATACAACCGAAGCGAACTCTGCGAACGACGAAATCAAATAAAGCAAAACAGCAAAAAAAAGAACAAGATCAAAGAGAAATGTCAAAGTGAGTCTCAAAATTTCCGACCGGCGCGGCGACTAAGTCAGCTATTACATGAAGCCTCAAGAGGCTTGACTCTTTTTTCTAATTTTCTTTTGATAATCATTCTGTGAGGCGCGTACTATTACACGATGCCTCTTGAGTCCAGGACTCAAATTTGACATTTCTCTTTTGATTTAAAATTTGTTGTTGTATTGCACCAAGAAGCAAAAAGAAATGAAAGAGAATGTTGAAAAAAGGAAAAGTGGAAAAAGAAACGTCAAAAAAGAGTCTCAGAATTCCGACCCACGACTCTCTGGTCGGATAATTTTTTGTTTCATCTTTTTTCTCTTTTGCACTTATTACGTTTGAAAAGAGGCGCGCCTCTTGAGGCTTCATGTAATAGCTGACTAACAGGGTAAAAAATCTTCGTGTTGAAGCAGACCTTCTACACGAAGACGCAAAGTTCAAGATTCAATGAAGAGTAAGGGAGAAAGAAAGTTCGAAAAAAAGGGATGGAAGATTTTTTACCCTGTGAGTCCCCGGTCGGAAATTTGGAGATTCACTTTGACGTTTCTCTTTGATCTTGTTCTTTTTTTTTGCTGTTTTGCTTTATTTGATTTCGTCGTTCGCAGAGTTCGCTTCGGTTGTATATTATTTGCGTGTATTGTATTTTTTTTTAATATACTCAAATACATATTTCCGTTGCACATAGAGCCCGCCGGAGTTGTTTTTTTTTTTATATATTTTGGTGCTTATTTTGGAATATAAATACATACGAAAACGAGAACAAGATAAAACAAAAAAAATAGCTGTCAAATTTGCGTCTGATAAAAAACACTACGTGTATTGTATTTTTTTTAAATATACTCAAATATTTCCGTTGCACATATAGAGCCCGCCGGAGTTGTTTTTATATATTTTGGTGCTTATTTTGGAATAAAAATACATACGAAAACGAGAACAAGATAAAACAAAAAAATAGCTGTCAAATTTGCGTCTGATAAAAAATACTACGTGTGGGAGCGCGCGATGCACCGAAGGGAAAATCAAAATTAAATTCGAAGATAATTTCTGCGCCTTGCGTCTTCGTGTAGAAGCAGACAAAGGAAAAAAAAAAAATTTTGAAAGAGCCATAAAAGTTAGAATGTTGAGCTATCTTAAAAAGATGCAATTTTTCAACGATATTCAGTTTGGTTTTAGGGAGGGTATCTCTACTGAAGATGCTTTTTTAGCATTCACTTCCAGTATTTACAAGGGACTAGATGACAAGAAATTCTGTGCAGGACTCTTCGTCGATATTACAAAGGCTTTTGACATGGTGGACCATGACATTCTTATTGATAAATTATACCTTGCTGGTTTTCGTGGATTTCTTTTAAGCTGGTTTTCTTCTTATCTCACTAATAGATCTCAAAAAGTAAAGATAAATGAAATTATTAGCCATTCTGTGTTTATTAATAAAGGAGTTCCCCAAGGATCTGTCCTTGGACCCATTTTTTTCCTTATTTTTGTTAATTCACTATTCTCCCAACGGTTTAGAGGTAAACCTACAGCTTTTGCAGATGACCTTGGGATTGCGTACGGCTCTTCCAGCGCCTTGAATTTGGTTGCCGATATTAATCATGACGTTCGATTATTGAGTGTTTGGTTGATAACTCATAGGTTAGTTATCAGCAACAAAACGAAATTATTGTTTTTTAATCTGCGTCAGGTGGAATCCCCTGACACTGATTTATGTTTCCACTCTTGGAGTTGTAACAAATTCATGTTTGATTATAACTGTAATTGTGGTAGACACAACAATAATTATAGCTTCAATGAAAATTTAAGTTGTGGTTCAGATTGTTTTACAATTGAAGTAGTTGATAAGTTCAAATACTTAGGAGTATGGATTGATGGAAATTTGAATTGGTTAGATCACATATATTATTTAAAACAAAATTTTCGTGTTTCTCTTCGCCACCTCTTTCTTTTAAAAAGATATTTGAGTGATAATGCTTTAAGGTCGGTATATCATGCAACTTTTCATTCTAGGCTACAATATGGGGTTTCTTGTTGGGGTGGCACATATACCTCTTATCTACAAAATTTACTTTTAATACAGAAAAAAGCTATTCGTTTACTAACTGGTGCAAGTCGCTTAAGTCCATCTATGTCGCTCTTTAAGAACTTGAGAATTCTTCCAGTAAAACATCTTTACTACTATAAAGTTTTAAAAATATTTTTAATTCAGAGTGGTTATTTTCGGAGTCCTATAACTGACACTCGTAGTTTACGAAGCAATTCAGCATTTTTGGTTAATATACCTTCTTTTCGAACAACCCATTTTCGAAACTTCTACACTGTTGACGCATGCAAATTATATAATTCTCTGCCATTAAATCTGAGGCTCTAAAGAAATCAATGTTCTTTCTTAAAGCATGTAAAGCTTTGGCTTCTAAATTTCAGCCATGATGAAATTTTTAATGCTCTGACTTATATGTCGTAAATTTTGTAAAAAATCTAGTATCTCAAAAAATGTTGTGTAATTTTAATAAAAATGATGTCTTATTATGAAATTCATTAAGAGTTGTCAATTACAAATTTTTTTTTAATAAATAATTGTTCACCCCACATCAATAATACAAAAAAAAAAATACATATGTTTACAGCTAATTTGAACTTGAACTTAGTTATAATTATATTTTGATGTGATATTCACACTAATTTATATTGAATTAATTATATCACTACTTATTCTAAATACCTACATATTGTTATATTAGTCTTATTCTATAATGTTACTTTCTAATTTTGTATATATGTATTTTTGAATACTGAAATAAATAAAAAAAAAAAAAAGGAACAAATAAAGAAAAACAGAGAAAGCACTACCTTTCGACAACCGATGTCACTCGTTAAAAATTTCCTTTTTTCGCCGTCTAAAGTTATACCGCTTATAGAGCTGGAAAGAAGTGGAATCAATTTTTTTCAATTTGTGTATGGAAAAGTCGAACGACTAGCAGTCCATATATAGTAGCTCAATGATATGTGCCCTTAATATGAAAGTGGACTAAGTCACTCTTAAAAATATAATTAAATCGTTATAACAAAATTATTATGTGAGTTTTTCTTTAAACAATGCAAAAAGTGACTTAGTCCACTGTCATAATAATGGGCACATTATGTGGAAGCCACCGCTGCAGCGGTAAATGACGTTACGCACACATGATAGGGGATGGGACTTTTTAAAAAAAATGTCGAAGTAGATTTTAACAAATTACGCAGTAGATTTATTTTTATTGCAGTAGGTATACAATTTCATAAAAAAACCAAAACCTAAACATTCATTTCTTTTTAAGAAAAAAATAACAAAAAGTGAACAAAACAAAAATGTATGCATTTATGTATATTCAATCAATATTCAAATATATACGTTAAGTATTAAGGTATAACTACAACGGCCACTTTTTGCAAAAAGTCAAAAAATGAAAATTTTCAAACTCATTTTGTGACATTTTCCGACCACAAAATTAAAAATAATGTTGCAGAAAGCTTATTTTTTTGTTCTAGAAAACAATTTTTGTAGTTTTTCCCTAAAACAAATAGCGCTAAAATGAAATAAAAAAATTTGACTTTTGTAAATTTCCCACTTTTTCACTTTTTAGGTCATTGTAGTTATACCTTTAAGGTCCCAACCCATAGAATCCGTTGCGTCCGTTCCGTCAATCGATTCGTTGAAGTTGACGGATCGGACAGAATGGGGTGACCCCTTAGAGGATATAATATATGGAGTGCTTGTTCATATACCTAATACATTAGCTGCGTTCCTTTGGAAATATTTATCTACTTTTTAGTACTTAAAACTACATTGATCTACTTTGCTATACTGAAAAAGTAGTTCAAAGCAGCTTTAAGTACTAAAAAGTAGATAAATATTTCCAAAGGAACGCAGCTATTGTAACACCATATACATAGATAGTGGTCGCTGCCTTCGTTTTTCAGTGCGAGACCGGTTCCGCAGATGTAAATAAACACGCTTGTTGATGACAGCCATGTAATGAAAATAAAATGGAGGCATGCACTCATCGAAAAACTTAAAGAAACTAGAGCCCTCTATAAAAGCTTCACGGAACTAACAGCACAAGCACTCCATATATTATATCCCATAGAATACGTCGTACGACGGATTGCTTTTTGACAGCTCACATCAAATTCCAAGGTGTGTTCGACATTTTATCGCTGAATGTGCACTAAAGGACCCAAACCATAGAATCCGTTGCGTCCGTTCCGTCGAAGTTTTCAACTGACAGCTCGATAAAATAAACACGTTCTTATGGGAAGTGACCCATAAGCGACGGATCGGACGGAGACGGACGGATTCGACGGAAGAAGTAGCCCAACTTTCTACTTTTTCATCCGTCGTATCCTTTGACATTGGTTGTCAACAATAGACCAGTTCGATTTTCTGTTTCTGAGTGCACACCGGGGATTTTCAGAACTAAGAACTGTGTTCTTTTCTTCTCCGAATTTATGAATTGTGAACTATAATTGTATATTTGTGAAGAAAATGTAATAAAAGTAACATTTAATGATATATCTAATAAATTATATCAATTAAATACTCAAATTCTGTTGTAGAGTTCAATTTTACTATGCCAAAGTCATACCTGCAACTCATTATTTGTTAAAAAAAATTGTTTTTAACTGAAGAGCAAGTACCTACATGAAATCTAGTCGAGCATTTTATTTTATTAAAAAAAAGAACAACAATAATAGTTAAAAATTTCTTCCATCAGAACTTCCTTAGTGCACATTCAGCGATAAAATATCGAACACACCTTGGAATTTGATGTGAGCTGTCAAAAAGAAATCCGTCGTACGACGTATTCTATGGGTCACCCCTTTCTTTCCCATCCTTCAACTTCAACGGATAGATTGACGGAACGGACGCAACGGATTCTGTCACGACAAACAATTTTGGTTCTATAAAGCTTTATAGATGCAATTGTTGCTTCTGTAAAGCATTATAGAAGCAAAATTGTTAGTAGGGATGGGTTGGGGCCTTAAGGAAGTTCTGATGCAAGAAATTGTTAACTATTATTGTTGTTAACAAAATAAAATGCGCGACTAGATTTCATGTAGGTACTTGTTCCTTAGTTAAAAACAATTTTTTATACCAAAACAAAAACACTAATGACGAATCATGCATGATATTGGATGAATCTCTTAGCAAGCTGAGTGACCGCATAATTTCTCAATTATTGGCGAGAATGGATGAACTCGAAAAGAGGATTACCGACAAAATTGATAACGAGATAGTAGCCTTGAAAACTGTAATTAGTGAAGTAGAAAACCGTATGACGAATCTCGAACCAAAACAAAATGAAATCGATGAACTCAAACTACAAACCAGATGCTTAATGAAACTATTACACAACAACAAAACTCTATTGATCTCATCACCACTCGCTTAAATCAAAACGAAGAAAAACAGCAAACCACCGAAATCATGAGTGATGCCTTACTGCACGGCATTCCAATGTTACCAAACGAATGTCTTCGAACAATATTTAACACAATGTACACTAATTTGGGATTAATGCCACCAAGTCTCAAACACATATCACGTCTTCGAAAGCAATCATCTGCTCATCCGCCAATTTTAATTAAATTTTTTACACCGCACGACAAGAGTTCAATTTTGCGGTCTATTGCACTTCACCGAAAAACTACGAATGGCCCACTTTTATTGCGTAGCTTTGACAGTGGACAGCTTTACAAAGACTATGAAAATTCTCCTGTGTTCTTACATGAATGTCTAACCGTAAAAAATCGCTCTCTTTTAAATCATGCACTCAAACTGAAACGTGAGAAGAAATTACTTTCTGTTTTCACTATTCGAGGGCTTGTTTATGTTAAGAAGTACCGCTTGGGAGATGCCGTTTTAATCAATGATACTCTGGAATTGGAAAATATTGCCACAACAACGCAAACGATAACATACGAACAGAATAAGGAGAAACAAGATGTCGAGCTATAATTATTGTTTGTTTACCTTTTTTTTAATTTTCTTTATTTATGAATTTTAATATTTTTTATTTTGAGTTAAATATTATTTATCTTATTTTTCATATTTTTGTATTATTTAAACTTCAATTATTATTATTTAATTTCATCACAGTGTCTTTGAAGAGGGAAGTTTGGTTCTATACAAGTATTATATTTCGGTTGTGCAGTATGAGAATTCTATGGTTGGGGGTTATCTCATTAGATAATATTTTCTTTACTGATGATTGATTCTAGCGAGTTAAATTTGGATTCCGTAGTTCTTGAAAGTAAAAGTACTACGCGTTCTATGTTAAATGTTTTGGCAAATCGGTTTTCGGGACTGCAAGTGTGTCATATTAATGCACAGAACCTTTTTTGTAAGCTGAATGAGTTTCGATATCTTTTTGAAAATTCTGAAGTTGATGTTATATGCATCTCTGAATCATGGTTTTCCGAGCAAATCAACGATTCTATGTATTCTGTAAATGGGTTTAATCTTTTTAGAGCTGATAGAATAGGCCGAGTTGGAGGAGGGGTGGCTATTTATGTTCGTGATAGTATCAAATGTAAAATTGTAGAAAGATCACCTATCGGCTCTCCTATCGATTACCTTTTTATAGAAATAAAATGCTCTTCTCAAAAAGTTCTTTTAGGAGCGGTTTATCGTCCTAATAAAAGCATTGACATAACGCCGCTGACTTCAAAACTTGATGAACTGTCATTTGTATCGTCACTCGTTATTTTAGTGGGTGATTTCAATTGTAACGTTCTGAAAGATTCAAGTCTTGTTGAATTTATGAGAAGCTTCAACCTTTTCCCAGTAAATACATTAATTCCTACTCATTTTTCCAAAAGTAGCAGCACATTGCTAGATTTATTCTTTGTAAGTCATCCAGAAAAGGTTCTTAACTTTGACCAACTTTCCGCTTCATGTTTCTCCCTTCATGATTTAATTTATATCACTTTCGATGTATTACCTAATTGCTCACAACCAGTCTATGGGTACAGAGATTTCAGAAATGTAAACAGTTCACTTTTAGAGTCTGAACTTAAAAAAATCGAATGGTTGGAATGGATGAGCAAATATCTTTTTTGAACAACAATATATTAAAACTATTTAATGACTTCGTACCTCTAAAAAATAAAATACTGTAACGATGAATTACTGAACTACTTTTAAGATAAAAGTCTGAACACACTACATACTACTGCAAAGGTAGAAATGTGAACGGACCTTTAGTAATTAAGAAAAATATCTCACTGAACACATCTAAAAATATCTCACTGAACACATCTCAAAATATCCCACACTGAACACATCTAGACTGGAAGTATGAAGTGCCCTTCCTGGAAAGGAAGTTTCGAGAGACAGGGACGAGAGCCTTCGAGGACGTTCTCGAGTCTCGAGATTCCGGTATAAAAGGCGGCGTAGACACCGACCGGAGACAGTTTAATCTTGAAAGTGAAAGAGTACAGTACAAAGTGAAATAAAGTGTTGCGAATTGTTAGTAGTAAATAAAGTGATTTAAAAGTGTGTTTGTTTGAGCGAATAATAAAAGTAAATTGAGTTGAAATAAAGTGTGTTCTTATTTGAACGGAAATATAAGTGGAAATTAAATAAGTTTTATTGTGAACCCGAAATAAAACATTACATTGGTGTCAGAAAAGTGGAATAAAACTTATTTATTTGTGCGAATCAGATAATTTCGCGAATAAAATAAAAAGTGCGCGTGTGTTTTAACAATAAACAAAGTGTAAAACATTTTGAAATAAGTAAAAGTGCTCGCGTTTTGAAAAGTTAAAATGGGTAAAACACTAAATCAGTTAAGTTTGACTGAGTTGAAGGCGGAATTGACTAAGCGAAGTCTTCCTACTGCTGGATCGAAAAATGATCTCATTATTCGTCTACAGGATTATTTAACCCAGAAAAACGAAGATTTGGATACATTTCAATTCGAGGTTGAAATGATAGAAGAACGAGTAAGTACTAGTTCCGATATGTCATCCATGATGGCTGTTCTCCTTGCAAAATTTGAGGAACAGAAAGAACAAATTGAGACACAACGCAAGGAACAGAGAGAACAATTAGAAAAACAACAGAGTAGTGTTCTCGAAAAAATGGAACAACAACGCACAGAGCAAAAGAACCTTCTAGATGAACAGAAAAACCTCATCGAAGGTAAGCTTGATGCTATCGAGAACAAGTTCATTGCTCTTGATGCTTCCATCAAAGGTGTTGAAAAACAATCTCAAGAAAAGTTCGAGAAAGTTGAAGAAAAACTCGAAAAAGTAGAAATAAAATTCGATGACAAATTGAAAGGAATGGAAGTGAAAATGCAAAGTTTTACCGAAGAACTTGACAAGGTTCGAAAAATTAAGGTGCGAGAAAGTTCTGGTGAGTATTTAAAGAAGAAGGAAATGCATCCACCAACCTTTGATGGACAAAGTTCTTGGTCGATCTACAAGAAACAGTTTGAGGCAGCTGCAACAACAAATGGCTGGGATGACGAAGACAAATGTATAGCGCTGACTCTTGCTCTTAGAGGTCCTGCTGCTGAGTTGTTACAAACTTTACCACCAGAAAAGAATGGTAACTTTGACGCTCTTGTCCAGGTCATTGAAAAACGCTTTGGAGATGGCCATATGCAGGAAGTCTTCCGCGTCCAACTCAATACAAGAGTCCAGAAAAGAAGAGAAACTCTGCAACAACTCCAAGCAGATATTGAAAGGTTAGCTCATCTGGCATATCCGACAGCAGGAGACGACATTATCAATCAGTTTGCGACAGAAGCCTTTGTACGTGCTTTATCTGATATAAATCTTCAGCGAGCAATTCGAACAGCTGGAAAACGTTCCCTTCCTGAAGCATTAGCGTTTGCACTGACTATGGAAGCAGCAGAACAGGCTTCTCAAGGCGTTCATCGGGTAAGAGAAGTTGCAGTGGAGGCCATTTAGGCATCAACAAGACGCTGGAAAAGCTACGACAGCAATTCTACTGGTTACGTATGAGAGAAGACGTTGAAAAGTGGTGCCGAAAATGTGATACTTGTGCCGCTAGCAAAGGACCAGCTAGAAAAATCCAAAGCAAGATGCAGCAGTACAATGTGGGTGCACCTTTTGAGAGAATTGCAATAGACGTAGCAGGTCCTTTTCCCGAAACCAACAACGGAAATCGATACATCCTTGTAGTGATGGACTACTTCAGCAAATGGCCTGAGGCATTTGCCATTCCAAACCAGGAAACCAAAACAGTTGTGGATAAGATTGTCTTTCATTGGGTGAGCAGGTTCGGAGTACCCATGGAACTTCATTCCGACCAAGGAAGGAACTTCGAATCTAAGATTTTTCAAGAGGTTTGCTCACTCCTTGGCATCAAGAAGACGCGAACAACACCGCTTCATCCACAATCTGATGGGATGGTTGAGCGATTTAACAGGACACTTAAGGAACACCTGTCAAAAGTAGTCAATGATAATCAACGAGACTGGGACCGACATATTCCATTATTCTTGATGGCTTATAGAAGTGCAACACATAGTTCTACTGGACATACACCATCGGAAGTCCTATTTGGCTCAACAATACGTCTGCCAAGTGAGATAAAATTTGGAAGTGTTCCAAACGAGCCACATGAAATGGATGAGTACGTAGATAACCTGAAAGGAACACTGGCTGACATTCACCAACGGACAAGGACAAATATAAAAGCGTCTAGTGACAGGATGAAAACAAGATATGACGCACGAGCGACAGCAACAGGGTTTCAAGAAGGAGAACTTGTGTGGTTTTACAATCCCCACCGACAAAAGGGACTATCACCGAAGCTACAACAAAACTGGGAAGGCCCTTACACAGTAATAACCAGAATTAACGACGTGGTTTACCGTATACAAAGAGGGGTAAGAGGCAAACTAAAGGTAGTTCATTGTGACCGTTTACATCGTTATAATGGTGATAGAAGCAATGGAGTTGTTCGGGACGAACAATCCTAAGAGGGGGGCAATGTAACGATGAATTACTGAACTACTTTTAAGATAAAAGTCTGAACACACTACCTACTACTGCAAAGGTAGAAATGTGAACGGACCTTTAGTAATTAAGAAAAATATCTCACTGAACACATCTAAAAATATCTCACTGAACACATCTAAAAATATCTCACTGAACACATCTCAAAATATCCCACACTGAACACATCTAGACTGGAAGTATGAAGTGCCCTTCCTGGAAAGGAAGTTTCGAGAGACAGGGACGAGAGCCTTCGAGGACGTTCTCGAGTCTCGAGATTCCGGTATAAAAGGCAGCGTAGACACCGACCGGAGACAGTTTAATCTTGAAAGTGAAAGAGTACAGTACAAAGTGAAATAAAGTGTTGCGAATTGTTAGTAGTAAATAAAGTGATTTAAAAGTGTGTTTGTTTGAGCGAATAATAAAAGTAAATTGAGTTGAAATAAAGTGTGTTCTTATTTGAACGGAAATATAAGTGGAAATTAAATAAGTTTTATTGTGAACCCGAAATAAAACATTACAATACATAAGAAAAATGACTCGTCGTGGTTTAATAACAACATTATGCAGCTTATACGTCGTCGTAATGCAGCATATAAAAGATGGAAAAGATTCAAACTTGAAGCTCTACTGAGCAGTTATAAGGTATTACGAAACAAAGTGACATCAGAAATACGCGAAGCAAAGTGAACAGTTTTTGCTCCAAGACTTGACCCTTCACTAGATACTAAAACACTTTGGAAAAATATAAAAGAACTGGGAATAGGAAACAAGAACTACAAGACCCCCAAAGATATTGACTGCAATGAGTTAAATAAAAGTTTTGTTTCTCAATCATTCTCAGACTCTTATAAAAATTCAAATTATCTGAACGACTCAGTCTCCCAGACTTCTAGTACCAATACTCATACTGGTTTTAGCTTTAGGGCTATTGATGAAACTGACATCGTAAAAGCCTTAATGGCTATAAAGTCCAATTCAGTTGGCTTTGATGAAATGCATCCTTTATTTATTTAGGCAATACTTCCATACATTTTAAAAGCTCTCACTCATGTTTTTAATAGAATTCTTATGACAGGAGTATTCCTAATGGAATGGAAAAAGGCAAAAATTATCCCTGTGCCCAAAAATAAAGATGCAAATGATTTTAGACCTATTACAATATTGTCATACTTATCCAAGGCACTTGAAAAAATAATGAATGCTCAAATACGAGAATATCTTAACATGAAAAGGTAAATTGCAATCAGTCTGGGTTTCGACCCAAGCACAGTTGCACGACTGCGTTGATTAAGATATCTGAAGACATTCGTAAATCATTAGAAAACGACAAAGCCACCATACTAACTCTTTTAGATTTTTCTAAAGCGTTCGACACAGTTGATCACCATGTTTTGTGTTGCAAGCTCGAGAGCCAGTTTAATTTTTCTTTTTCAGCTACCAAACTTATATGCTCCTATCTCAGTGAAAGGGTTCGAGCCGTTGTTGTAGGTGAGTCGAAATCTTCGTTTATTCCCGTAACGAGGGGCGTACCGCAAGGATCTATTTTGGGCCCATTGTTATTTTGCCTTTACATTAACGATCTTTCTCTTAGCTCCATAAATTCATCCATAGATATGTATGCGGACGATGTCCAACTGCAATACAGTTGTCCTTTGAAGAATATTATAAGTGGTATAAATGCGGTTAATGAGGATCTTAAAAAAGTCCTTGCCTGGTCACGGAGAAATGCTCTTTGTTTGAATGCAAAAAAGTCACAGTGTCTTATAATATGTAGAAAGGTTATTGATAGCACAAATCTGCCAAAAGTAAGGCTTGATGACAGAGTTATCGATTTTGTTTCATCAGCCAGAAATCTTGGTATTACCTTTAATAACACACTAACCTGGAAAAATCACATAAATTTGACTCTGGGAAAAGTTTATGGTAGCCTTCGCACCATATGGCCTTCTCACCACTTAACACCAGTCAACACCAGGAAAATGTTAGCAAAAACTTTACTTATACCAATTATTACGTTTGGCTGTGAGATTTTTTCAAATTGTGACTGTGAAGATCGACGGCGTCTTAATGTTGCATACAATAGTATAGCTCGTTACGTATACGGTTTAAAAAGGTATGACCATATTTCCTCATTTGCCTTATCACTACATGGACTCACTCTTGAAAGCATATTTAAATATAAGAAAATTACTTTACTTCATAACATATTGCTATCCCGGGAACCATTGTACCTCTATGATAGCATTCGTTTTCCTTTATCAGAAAGATCTATGGACTTAATTCCAATACGTTATAAATATTTAATATCAGATCTCAATTTTTCCCAGATGTAATAAGACTATGGAACTCCATACCTCGTTCCATGAGAATGATCAACTCTACAACTCAGTTCAAAATTCATATCAGACGTTATTTAGAGACACTTTGATGAAATATTGCATTTTTTTCTTTTAGTATTTTTTTAATTATTTTGTTTTTTTAGTATTTGCTTTTTATAAAAATCTATCTAATATTGTTTAATCAATACAATCATGTCACATTAATTTGCTGTTATCATTCATGAATTTTGTTTCAGTAACTTTATTAACTTATTAAGCTTTCGTAAACTGAAAAGATATTGTATCTTACTATGTAAGCTATTCATGAAATTAATAAATGAAATGAAAAATGAAATGAAATTATCAGCTGTAGGTATGACTTTGGCATAGTAAAATTGAACTCTACAACAGAATTTAAGTATTTAAGCCTAGTACGCAGATCGGGAAAAAAACAAATTTTATCTCTACAATTTTAATGTCTACAAAACAATTTTTAAACCTGCTCAAATTTTGAAGTTGGAGAAATTACATAGGGTAAATTGCCCAATCATTGGCATCTTAAGCGAATGTCGCACCAACTTTAGTTCGCAGTTTTGTCCGTAGCATAAAACTAGTATTAATACTTTTTTTGTAATTATCAATATCTCGTTTGCTAAAGCCCAGTACGCAGATCGCGCTAAACTAAATTTTATCTCGACAATTTTTATCTCTACACGTGTTCGCTAAAAGCCAAGATAAATTTAAATGTAAAAATAACGGCTGAATCACAGTTTCATTAACTTATACCAGCTTACATTCAATATAACATTCCATATTTTTTTTACCTGCAGAATACCTTTTTTACGCTCTCATTTTGTTTTATTCCTCTTCTTTTATATATTCCAAGGTTTTTTTTGCCTCTTATTCCTTGCAGCAACAACAACAACCACAAAAATGTCTAAATTTGTCTGTGAAAAAATGCGCTGAGCATTATTTCGCGAGCTAAATTGAGTTGAGACTTTTTGCAAAAGTAGTAGATGACAATTCGAATTTAGCGCGTGAACTGCGTACTATCTGGCTAAAAATCCTCGCTAAAATTTATCTTTGGAGGAAATTTGTATGAAAGATAAATTTTAGCGCGATCTGCGTACTAGGCTTAAGAATATGCCAAAAAAGGCGGGAAGAGTGAATATTTAAACAAAAAAATAAAAATTCTACCTAGCTGTAAATGGTTTTTAAACTCAGGGTACCAATCACATAGGGAGTGTCAACAATAGGGCAGTTTACCTTAAGTTTTTTCTTCTTTTTTTTGTTTTTGATTTCATTCTGAGTTGTATTTGCTTCGTCTTCATTTTCCAAGTATTTTATTAAAGAGTCCACCTTAATTTTGTTTAATTTTTTTCAATTTTGTTTTATTTTTCTTCCTTGTCACAATTTTTGTCGGCAGAATAATGCTTCGAACATTATTTGTCCGCGCAAAATTAAGTGGAGACTTTTTCTTTACAGCGGCTCCAAATATTGAAATTTTGCGAGTGAACTTGGAAAAATATTCAAGACAAAATTTGTCCCAAGAAAAAATTTGTATGAGGAATAAAATTTTTCCCGATCTGTTTACTAGGCTTTAATTGATGTAATTTATTAGGTATATCATTAAATGTTACTTTTATAACATCCATAGTTCAGAAGTGTTAACGCATCGACAAACTGTACCAAAACTGGAAACTGAGCGGTCTAATGACGTTGGTCTACAGTCTGTGAGGTGTGGTGAATGTCGTGAATCTATCGTTGTGTTCGTGTTCGATGTGTGGTGAATGTATATATCTATCTATAAATATGTGCGTGTTAACGTCTTTTACAAACGTGGTGGCTTTCACATAAGCTGCGTTTCTTTGGAAATATTTATCTACTGCTTAGTACTTAAAACTACTTTGATCTACTTTTGCTATACTGAAAAGGTAGTTCAAAGCAGCTTTAAGAACTAAGCAGTAGATAAATATTTCCAAAGGAATATATTCACAGACTACACTGTTCACAAAGGGGTTTTGGGGGATACTAAAGTTTCCAGTCTTGGTATAGTTTTTCGGTGGACAAACGTCATTTTAGACCGCTCAATTTCCAGTCTTGGTATAGTTTGTTTATGGCGAACTTCCAACCCTTGTTACCCTTCAAGCAAACGAATCCGACCTCGGTCCGAATCTACTCCGCCTGAGTCCGACCTCAACTACGAAACGGGTCCCTCGGCGGCTCAAATTAGTATTGAGATTATAATCGCCGCGGAGCCGATTTTATATGTATTGGTTTTTTCACCACGGTTTCTCCTTCGACTTTGTGTTCATACACAAAAAGTTGTAAGTGTATGAGTGAGTTACATATGTACAAATGTACATATCCACAGAACAAGACTGGAATTATTTAAAGCCAATATAATAAATATGTTAAACTTAACTTTGTTCCTATAATTATGTTTTAAACTTAATTTTATATTAGTATACTTTTTTAAAAATGTCTATGAAAATTTATTAACAAATATTAATTACTTGAGAATAGACTCAATTTAAAATTTTATAAAAATAAATTAAAATTTGAAAAAATTAAAATTGAATTAAATACTTATTTTGTAAATTTAACAAAATAAATAAACCGTTGCTAACGTAACATCTATAACTGGCGCAGTCGGACTGGGAATATTGCATCCAGAAGACCTAATAGTGAAAATCCTTAAGTAGCTAAACAAGGACTGGATACAAGTTGGAGCACACCTCAACGGAATATTGAAGTGGTGGTTTTCAAATCTTAAGCTCCGTGGACCCGAAAATAAAAAAAAAAGGAAGCTATAAAACAAAATAAGCACCGTGATCAAACAAATAAGAAAAGAGAAAAAAGAAACCATACAATAACACAAAAATAGAAAAACGAAAGAAAGGATACTAAACATTTATAACTCGAAGCAACAACAACAAGGAAACTATAAATTACATAAAGGAAGATTAGTGGGTAAGTCAATTTTGTGCATTTTTATCGGTTTTTCTATGCCACCTATCCCAAAATCAAAATCTCAAAACAATAAAGTTAGAAGTCGCCTTTTTTGTCCCAGTTGGATTAAAAGAGATCTAACATTAAATAAAAAAGTTTTGCAATATAATCTTTCATTGAGCCAATCTGTTGAATCACTAACGAATCAAGATTCAAAGTCGATCATGTTTTCCAATACAGCAGTTGATATCTTTAATTCCCTCCGAATTCCGGATGCAATTAAAGATGTTCCAACTTTTGATGGAAATAAACGGTTATTGTTTGACTTCATCAGTAATGTAGAGGAAATTTTAGAACTTATGCCTCAATTGAATTCAAATCCTGCATATAAAAAAGTTGTTTTAAGAGCCATACGAAATAAGGTTGTTGGCCCAGCTAACGAAGCTCTTAATATGTATGGAACTGATGTGAATTGGGAAGATATTAAAAATAATTTGCTTATTCATTACGCGGATAAAAGAAACGAAACTAGCTTGATAAGGGATTTGCACCAGCTCCGACAGAATCAATTATCGGTAGAAACCTATTATTCAAGGGTAATTGAAACACTTTCTGCGATGATCAATCACATAAAGGTTCATGAAACAAATTTGAGTGTTGTCGAAGCAAAGCAAAACCTTTATCAAGAAATGGGTCTTAACATCTTTTTGTCCGGTCTAAGAGAGCCTTTAGGTTCAACTGTTAGGTCAATGCGACCCACAAAACTAATTGATGCCTTTAACTTTTGTCAACATGAAGAAAATTACTATTATTTCCAAAACTCTCAATATAGGTCACAGATTCCACAAGCACCCAGATTTCAAAACAGACGAACCTTTTTTGCAAATACTAATACTTACACTCAAAGATTCCAACAACCATACAATCAATACCAATCTAGTCAAAACATAACAAGAGAAAACCATAACAATGACCTTTCACAAAATAATTTCAGACAAAATACAAACTATAGGCAAGAAAACATTCCACATTATTCAAGACAAAATTCAGATAATAGACAAGACCAAAGATTTAGACAAGAAAATAACTCCAGACAGATCAATAATTTTAGACCTAACAATAGTAGTTCAGTTCAAAGCCGTCAATCTAATTTAAGCAGAAGTACACCACCAGAGCCAATGGACACATATAGTGGAACTACAAGCAGAAGAACTAATAGGAATGGACAAACTTTTAATATTGAAAGTCAAGTTGACGAAAACTATGAAAAAGACAATTTTCCTTCATCGGATGTAAATGTAGTCGATGACAGAAATTTTCGTCTACCAGCCTCGGACAATCAGTTGGGTATTTAGATTTAAACAATCATAATACAAACCTTCTACCTTACATAATTATTAAGAGTTTATACAAAAAACAATTAAAATTTTTAATAGATACAGGAAGTAACAAATCCTTTATAAATCCAGAAGTTATCGAAAATGAAAAAATAAAGTGCATTAAACCAATACAAATCAAAACTATCTTTGATAAAGTACAAGTAAATAAACAAATAAATGTACAGAACTTATTAGAATTTAAAACAGATGAAACTCTAAATTTTTTGCTTTTTAAGTTCCACAATTATTTCGATGGGCTCATTGGAACCGATATAATGAAAAAACTTGCTATGAAAATAGATTTAAAAAATTCATTCTTAGAAACAGAAAAAGTAAAAATTCCATTAAGTTTTAAACCCAATTTGATTTCCAAAATATTCGTTGTCCCAGAACATAGTAAATTAGTTTGCACTCTTCCAGTTGATGTAAAATCTGGAAACATTTATCTGCTGCCAACAACTATAAAGGAAAATCTCAACATATCTGAAGGTCTATACAAAGCTATAGATTGGTATTCGAATGTTGAAGTAGTTAATACTTCTGATTCTTCACAAACTTTTTCGATAGAACAGCCAATAAAAGTTGAAGATTTTTCCCATAACGAATACGTAGAAGTTCATAATTATTCTTTCAAAACCGAAATGAATTTAGAAAAAACAAGCGTTTTAAAAAATTTAGAAACGAGTAACTTAAATAATGAAGAAGAAAAAGCCATTTATAGATTATGTACTAAGTATGAGGACATATTCTTTAAAGAAGGTCAGAATCTAAGCTCATCTAACGTGACGAAACATGCAATTCATACTAAAGATAACATACCAATTCATTCTAAAACATATCGCTACCCATATATTCACAAAGAAGAGATTCAGACGCAAATTTCTGATATGCTTCGTCAAGGAATAATTCGCAATAGTTATTCTCCTTGGTCTGCTCCTATATGGATAGTTCCAAAAAAAGCGGATAGCATGGGAAATAGAAAGTGGCGGTTAGTCATTGATTACCGCAAATTAAATGAAAAAACAATCGCGGATAAATATCCCTTGCCTAATATAAATGAAATACTGGATAAACTGGGAAGATGTATGTATTTTTCAACTCTTGATCTAGCTTCCGGCTTTCATCAAATTGAGATTGAAGAAAAAGATATACAGAAAACTGCGTTTTCATTTGACAACGGACATTTCGAGTTTCTTCGCATGCCATTTGGCTTAAAAAACGCTCCGTCCACATTTCAAAGAGCATTAGACAATGTACTTCAAGGACTTATAGGGAAGAATTGCCTTGTGTACATGGATGATATAATAATATTTTCCACTTCCCTCCAACAGCATATCGAAAACTTGAAATCCGTATTTGAAAGATTAAAGTCAGCAAATTTAAAAGTTCGATTAGAAAAGTCTTCTTTTCTTCAAAAAGAAGTTGCTTTCTTAGGACACTTAGTTACATCAGATGGTGTTAGACCCAACCCTGATAAAATTAGTGCTATTACTAAATTTCCTATACCCAAAACAAGAAAACAAATAAAATCCTTCTTAGGCCTCTTGGGATATTATAGAAAATTTATAAAAGATTTTGCCAACCTTACCAAACCTATGACTGAGTGCTTACGTAAGAATAACAGTATTAAACTGAACTCAAGATATATAAATTGCTTTGAAACCTGTAAAGCTCTTCTATGTAACGACCCCATACTGCAATACCCAGATTTTAATAAGCCTTTCATACTAACAACCGACGCGAGTAACGTTGCACTAGGCGCAGTGTTATCTCAGGGTTCTATAGGCTCAGATAAGCCTATTTGTTTCGCAAGTCGAACATTATCTAAAAGTGAAGAAAGTTATAGCACCATAGAAAAGGAACTTTTAGCTGTAGTCTGGGCTACAAAGTACTTCCGTCCCTATTTATACGGGAGAAGGTTTGAAATAGTAACGGATCATAAGCCTCTTACTTGGCTTTTCTCGCTGAAAGAACCTAATTCCAAGTTAATACGATGGAGACTAAGACTTGAAGAGTTCGACTTCTTCATAACATATAAGAAAGGAAAACAAAACTCTAATGCTGACGCTCTATCAAGAATAGAAATAAATATTAACCAAGGGAACAATATTGAAAATTTGGAATTAATATCTGTTCAAAACAATTATGATGAACAAGACAAAACATCTACTGTACATTCTGCACAAGAGAACTTAAACGACGGGATACCTATATCGGAGCGCCCTCTAAATGAGTTTTCTAATCAAATAATTTTAAAATATAATGAGAAAAAGACCAAAATAAACCCAAAATTAACCATTTTATTTAAAAGAAAGAAAAGAATTATAATCGAACATAGTAAAATAAATGACGAAAATGTCATCGTTAATATTTTTAAAGATTTTCTTAGTACAAAAAGAGTATCAGCCATACTTACTGATGATACCACATTTAAAACCGTACAATCAGTCTATTCAAGTTATTTTAGCAGTAACAAACATTTAAAATTAGTTAGATGTAACATTTTTCTAGAAGATGTTACTGAAAAGGACACACAAGAAAAGATTATAAGGGACTATCACAAATATTCGAATCATAGAGGTATAATTGAGACCTTTAATCATTTGAAAAGGAAATACTATTTTCCTAATATGAAACACACAATAACTTCCACAATAAACAGTTGTGAAATATGTCAAAAACAGAAATATGATCGCAAAAGGGAACCTTTAAAATTCGAAGTAACTCAAACACCGTCTATGCCATTAGAAATTGTTCACGTTGATATCTACTCCGTTTGTAAACAAAATTTCTTCACCATTATAGATAAATTTAGTAAATTTGCATGTGTTTATTTAATTTCGGCTCGAAACAGTATTAACATTATAAAATCGTTGAAACACTTCTTTTCTCATCATGGTATACCCAAATTGTTGGTCTCAGATAATGGCAGTGAGTTCATCTCTTCTACCTTCAAAGAGTTTTTGGATATTCATATGATTAACCATCATACAATATCCGCCAAAAGCTCTAATGGTAATTCTCCTATAGAAAGATTTCACTCTACCCTAACCGAAATTATCAGAATTATCAAATCACAAAACAACAACAAACCAATTGGTGAAGTTATTGACGAGGCAGTAATTACATATAACAACAGTGTACACTCTGCTACAAAATTGACACCTTTTGAATTACTCAACGGTCATATAAGTAAAAGAAACCCTTTATTTACGAAAGAAAATTCCAAAACAGAGCAGGAATACTTAGTTCAGCATGTAGAAGACTATAAAAAATTGACGAAACTTATTCATGGTCTTAGCTTAAGAAACAAACAAAAGAATATTGAAAAACGAAATGAAAATCGAACTGATCCACCAGATTTTGTAGAAAACGAGACAATATACGAGTTAGATGATAGAAGGAACAAATTGGCTCCTAGATTTAACGAGCATAAGGTTGTTAAGAACCATAAAATAACAATAACTTCAAATAAACGCAAAGTCCATAAACAAAAAATAAGAAAGAAACCAAAAAGAAAAGTTTCAGCTTGTTCAAATAAATACTAATAAAACAACAACAAAAATATCTCTCAAATTATTTTAGTTTCATATCGCGGCGATCCGTCTCCATTGCAACAAACAATTATGATCATTCATTTTTGATTAACAGATTATGTTCTTGATTTAAAAGTTTAATTTTTTTTTTCTCTCTTATTTTTAAAACTTTTTATGAACTTCAAACTTTATTGAATTTGAATAAAAATCCAATCCTTATCCCTTATACCGATAAATGTGTTCATTTTGACAAACTCTGCTAATCAACTTTTATATAATAACATATCATCAACGAAGAAGCTGCTTTAATGAAATAATATTATGAACTTTATTCATTTATTCATTAAGTTCATACTCGCAAGGGAGGAGTTACATATGTACAAATGTACATATCCACAGAACAAGACTGGAATTATTTAAAGCCAATATAATAAATATGTTAAACTTAACTTTGTTCCTATAATTATGTTTTAAACTTAATTTTATATTAGTATACTTTTTTAAAAATGTCTATGAAAATTTATTAACAAATATTAATTACTTGAGAATAGACTCAATTTAAAATTTTATAAAAATAAATTAAAATTTGAAAAAATTAAAATTGAATTAAATACTTATTTTGTAAATTTAACAAAATAAATAAACCGTTGCTAACGTAACATCTATAACTAGTGCAACCCCGTTTTTCTCGTTTTGAGGTCGGAGTGTCTTTTCTGAACTCAGTTTTCTTGCTTGAAGGGGAGTAGCCCTCTATACAAGCTTCACGGAACTAACAGCACAAGCACTCCATATATTATATCCTCTAAGTTGGCATCACGGCACCTGGTGGATAGCGACGGAAACCCGAAAGTTTTTTGTCGCTCAATGTAATTTCCATAAGAAAAAAATAAAAAAGACCTCGAAAATCATTTATTTTACGAATTAATTTTATATGTACGAGCATTGACTTAATATATATGGACTGCTAGAAGCATATTCAGGTTGGTTCCACTTGTTTCTTCGCGATACTAGCGCCCTAAAAAAAAGTGCAACATATTTGACGAAGTTCGAAAGGAACATATATAGAAAAACAGAGAAAGCACTACCTTTTAACGACAGATGTCATTCACTAAAAGTTTCCTCTTTTCGCCGTCTAAGGTTATACCGCTAGTAGAGCTAGAAAGATGTGGAATCATTTTTTTTCAATTTTTGTATGGAAAAGTCAAACGACTAGCAGTCCATATATAGTAGGTCAATGTGTACGAGTATCAATGTTATGATTGTAAAATGATAATAATATGTGTTTATATCTAAATCAGGTTTAAAATATATCAAAAAGTATAATAATACCTGTGTAATTTTTATTTAAAAAGTGCAAGCGAATCGCCTGAAAACAACAAAAAATACTATAAAAAATATAGAAATTATTAAATTATTATTTTATTTGTTTTGCTTTTTCACAAATAATAGTAGGTAAGCATTTTTTTTTATTTTCAACAATTTTGAAAGAAAATTAAACCAAAATAGTTTCTATATTTTTTGTAGTATTTGTTGTTTTTTTCCTGCGATTTGCTTCTCTTTTTGGAGACAAATTAAATAGGAATTATTATTCTTTTTGATATATTTTAAACCTGATTTAGATATAAACACATATTATTATCATTTTACAATCATAAAATTGATACTCTTTCATATAAAATTAATTCGTAAAATAAATGTCTTTCGAGGTCTTTTTTGTTTTTTTCTTATGGAAACTACATTGAACTGCAAATCGAAAAAAAATCTATATCATTTTCGGATTGTCGCTACAAGTGGTAGATGGCGTGGAAAGCTATTTCCCAAGTCACAATAAGAAAATAGTCAAAAGAAAACAAAACAAAAAAATTTAGAGATATAGCTGGGCTGGTGAAGACATAAGCAATGTTCCATTGGAGGCCCTACAAACAATTTTGGTTCTATAAAGCTTTTCAGATGCAATTGTTGCTTCTGTAAAGCATTATAGAAGCAAAATTGTTAGTAGGGGGTGGTAGTTAACTCATGAGTAGAAATCTAGTACAACAACTACACATTCGTATCTCCTCGAGTAGAAGATCATGTGTTAATTCTAGTACTAGATCTACTCATGAGTAAACTAACACCTCCAATGGAACGGGGCTATAAACAAACAATAGAAGGCTCAAATTGTTATTGAGTTTTAATTTGTGATTTTGGTTCGTGTTTTCCAAAATAAATATGTAAAATTAATGATTTTGTTCGATATATCGGAAATAACAACTTAAAATTTGAAGACAATCGCGAAATATACAAGTTTTTGTAGTTAAATGATTTCGAACACATACAGTGTTTGTTGTAAATGTGTGTGACCATATGTTTTTTGTTTACCTTTTCCCGTTCAAGCAAGAAAGCCGAGCTCAGAAAAGACACTCCGACCTCAAAGGTGAAAAACGAGGTTACACTCACACACTTGCAACTTTTTGTGTATGAACACAAAGTCGAAGGAGAAATCGTGGTGAAAATACCAATACATATGCAATCGGCTCCACGGTCATTATAATTTCCATACTAATTTGAGCCGCCGTGGGACCCGTTTCGTAGTAGAGGTCGGACTAACGTCGGAGCCGATTCGGACCGAAGTCGGACTCGTTTGCTTGAAGGGTCCCAGCAGAGAAATGTCAAATTAGAAAAGGAAAAGACAAAGATAGTTTTTGGATTTTTCCTTAGAGGATATAATAGGTGTGTTTTTTACTACCACCGGTCTTAACTGGACAAAAAAAACGCCTCGGGGCTTAACCTGAAATCTTGGCAGCACTGTATATTGAATGTTCCGAAAACAGCAGACACAACAAAAATTTAGAGTTGTCATATTTTTCGCTTTAGTCATTTTCTTGTATTTTTCTTGTATGTTTTACAAAGAGATACAAAAATGTATGCTAGCAAAACTATTTTAATATATTTTGTCCTTCCAAACGTCAGTTTTCACGTTTTTAAAGAAATTCTAAACAATTTATGAAAAAATAGTTTGGTAGCACAGATTTAAAACTCTTCAAAAAGTTAAGCCCAGAGAAATCTCCGGGCTAAACAACTAAGCCCAAGAGGATAAGGTGTTGTTGTATTTAACATGTAAGTTGCTTAGCCCAGACTGCGTTTTTTTTGTCCAGTTAAGACCGGTTGTAATAAAAAACACACCTAATATACGGAGTGCTTGTGCTGTTATTTCCTTGAAGCTTTTATAGATGGCTCTAGTTTCTTTAAGTTTTTCGATGAGTGCATGCCTCCATTTGATGGCTGTCATCAACAAGCGTGTTTATTTACAGCTGCGGAACCGGACTCTCATTGAAAAACGAAGGCAGCGAACCCTATCCATGCATATGGCGTTACATTAGCCGTTTTTAAGAAAAAAAACAACTCTTTCTAGAAAACTCAGCTTTAAGTCTGATTAAAAGCAAGGATCCTAGAGTATTTTGGAAAAACGTGCGCATTTTAGGCGACCACAATAAGGCAGCTATGTCCTCTATTAGTGTTGACGTAATGGCATCATATTTTGAAAAACTTTTACTTCCGGACCCATCCCAAATGTCTGTAAGTTTCGCATTACCATTCGTATATATTGATGAATTGGATGCTCCATTCTCAATGATGGAACTGCTTGTCGCACTTAAGAAAATGAAAGATAATAAGGCTTCAGGCTTAGACGGTATCCCAGCCGAGTTCTACAAAAATGCGACTCCAATGTTATTGGAATATATTCTAGTATTGTTTAATGAAATGTTTGATAAAGAGGATATCCCAGTTTGTTTCCGGTCTTCGTCTATCTTTGCAATTTTTAAAAAAGGTGACCCAAATCTTCCTGAAAACTATAGAGGAATTTCCATTCTCAGTTCTCTGAGGAAACTATTCACTCAAGTATTGTATTTAAGACTTACGAATTGGGTTGAATGTAATAACAAAATAAGCTGCTTTCAAGCAGGTCTTAGAGCTAATCTTTCAACAATCGACCAAATCTTTGCGCTCACAAGTGTTGCTAGACGTTTTATAGAGAAAAAAACAAATCTTTATGCATTTTTTGTTGACTTTAAAGCGGCTTTTGACACAATCAACAGACGCTCGCTATTATTCAAACTCGCAGGTATTGGGTTATCGACCAAATTTATAAAAGTATATGAGCAACTTCTCTTTAATATGACTGCTGTGGTTTCGAACGGCAGGAACAAGTCCAAAGAATTTAGGTCCGAAACGGGAGTTCCACAGGGCTGTATTTTGAGTCCGTTAATTTTTTCTCTGTTTATTAACGATGTTGAGGATCATTTACCTGGTGGCGTTGTTTTTGGTGATCTTTTTATTAAAGTGCTGCTTTATGCGGATGATCTCGTGATTTTGACGGATAACCCTGTGACACTTCAACTTCAAATTAATAAGTTGAAACAATATTGTGATCTGTGGGACTTAAAGATCAATACTTCGAAGTCTAAAATTATGATTTTTCGTCCCCAGAACCGTGGTGCAGGGAACGATCGCACTTGGAATCTCAATGGTTCTATCATAGAAGTAGTTCAAGATTTCAAATATTTAGGCTTCACAATTTCACACAATTTGAATTTTCGAATTCACATAAAAGACAAATTGTCCGCAGCTAAAACAGCTATCAACTGCATGTGGTCAAACTTTTTCAAAAACAAAAGTATTGATCCGGCCTCAAAATTTAAAGTGTTCGATGCAACCATTAAGAGCTGTTTTTGTTACGGTAATGAAGTTTACGGGTACAAAGAAACAGAAGAGATGGAAACGATTCAGAGATATTTTTTCAAACGTATCTTTAGACTCCCACCGAATACACCGAATTATGCCATTCACATTGAATCTGGGCTACCTCCAATTTTCATAAGGAATCTTAAAGCAAATGCAGACTATATGATCAAAGTCATGCAAAGATCAAACAATAATTTGCAGAAAAGGATTCTTCGAGTGGCGTTACACTGTAGGTATTCCCCCTTCAAAGATTGGTATGAGTTGGCTTCGGAACACAATTTAACATTGGCTTTGGATCTGGACGGCTTAGATTCGTGGAGAACTTCCCTTTACGACTGTATTTCTGCGGTAGATGATCAAATGTTTCAGTCATTTCTCGATCGAGCGAGGGTGTCGGTATCAAGGTCAATTTACAGTAAACTTAATCTTTGTTTAGGTTCATCAAATTACTTTCGAAACGAGTTCACTGTTAACGAGATGAGTTTGATATTCAAGCTGCGCACGGAAATGCTAGAACTAAACTACAGACCTCACAGAAATGATATTTACCCCAATTGCACATTATGTAATCTAAATGAAGCCGAAACCGTTTTTCATCTAATAGCATCGTATCCTATTTTACAGGAAATACGACGTGTTTATTTTATACTATGTTTCCACCTACGCTAAATCCGAGATTTAGCTAAGTAGATTTAGATTAAATCTCGAGATTTATTTTAAATCTACTTCGCTAAATCTTAGATTTGGGTTCAGCAACCCTAAATCTATGATTGTCGCCTACTTTCAATCCGAGATTCAGAATAAAACTCGAGATTTGTGCTAAATCTACTTAGCTAAATCTCGGATTTAGGATAGGTGGAAACGTAGTATTAATAAGAGTTTCCTTTCATTAGAAGATTGCCTTGCGGTTCTTAATGGAGAGTGTGGTTGGAAATTGCTTATCCGGTTTTCTTCAGAAGCGTTTTCATATAGAAATACATACGTTAACCTAACCAATCTTATATAATTTTGTTTTAGCTAAACTAAAAGCCCGATTTACACAGGATGTTGCAAGTCTTATATTCTTTTTTTTTTTTTTTTATATTTAAGGTTGTATTTTGTATAAATATTTAACATTAAACATCAATTTTTAATCTTGATATTTCAAAGAATTAAGTTCACAATCTGTGATTAATATGTAGTTACCATTAATTTTGTTTTAGCTAAACTAAAAGCCCGGATTTATTCCATTATAATAACACTTTTCAATAAAAAATGTATTTAAATTTTTAATGTCATCATTAAATTATATTTTTGTTTAAGCTAAACTAAAAGCCCGGATTTATTAAAAAAAAAAAATATTGAAATATTGTTTAACAACCATTTTGTATTTTTTCTTTAATTTGAATTTTAAAATTCATGAATTGTAGCATATCATTCTGGCATGTCTTTATTTTCATTTATTTTTATCTAATTATAAATATTAATTATTTTGTACTTCTTTTTTTTTTAAATTTGCTTTATAAAAATAATAATTCTCTCTCAAATTGAAATAACTTTGAAATAACCGGCAGACGGCTTATAAGCCATGCTTGTATATCTTTTATTTAATTATAGGTTTGTATCTTTTCTTTGAAAAAATAAAGATTAATAATAATAATAATAATAATAATTAGCCGTTTTTTATTATCACTTGATAAATATAGATCATTAATTAACACGTATTACAACAACTACATGAGATCTTGCAAGGTCACGATTCGTGATCCTGATGAAAAGCAAGATCACGATTCGTGATCCTGATGAAAAGCAAGATCTCATGTAGTTGTTGTAATACGTTTTAATTAATGATCTATATGGATCAAGTGATAATAAAAAACGGCTATTGTATTATATTATATAGGAACAAGCACTCCATATATTAGGCGTGTTTTATTGGTAACTCAGTAGTTAGCTCAGTAAAATTTTGCACGGAAAACAACAACAAATGATTGCTAAGAATAAACAAAAGTTTTTAATTTGTCGGTTTACAGAGAAATTTTGTTTCTAAACTTATACATTTTTGACTCTTCAACTGTAAGGGATTACACAGCCACACAAAAAAATATAAAAGTTCTGGTCTGGGGTTGCGACCAGGTTTTTCATATAGTTTTGAGGTCGCTGAAACCGAATCCGAAGTCCGTTTTGCCCCATCACGTCAGGTTTTCGAGATAACCTCAAAAAATGTCACGAAAACAAAATTTTTTTTCTCTGATCTGGATGTGCGAATATGTTAATCATATAGTTTTTGGATCGCTGAATCCAGATTCGAAGTCAATTTTGCCCTATCACGTCAGGTTTCTGAGATATCCTCAAAAAAATGTCAAAACCAACAAAACAAAATTTCTTATCTGGAGTTGCGACTAGGTTTTTCATATAGTTTTTGGGTTGCTAAAACCGAATCCGAAGTCTATTTTGCCATATCACGTCAGGTTTTTGAGATATCCTCAAAAAATGTCAGATAAGAACTTTTTTTTTGAGTTTAGACATTTTTTGAGGATATTTCAAAAACCTGACGTGATACGGCAAAATAGACTTCGGAAAAAAAATGAAAAATGTTCATGTCCTAACCGTGACTTGAACTCGGTACCCTCCACTCTCCGACGGAATGCTCTTCCTTCGGACTACCGAGCCTTGGGATATTTAATGTTAAACTATGTCCATATGACCTTTTATGGCCAAAGGTAAAAATATTTTCCCTTTTTTTGACAGTTTCCAATATATTCCAATGGAATAAAAAATATCAGGGTTGCTTCTCACATCGAGATACAGACACAGGTTATTTTTCCAAATAGAGAAACGTTTGGAATTTTTGTTTCAAAATTTTTCGATGCGAGAAGTTCTCGACTGAGTTATAGAACGTAGGCACTGGAAGGTCAGCATTCCCCTTCAAGCAAACAAGTCCGACCTCGGTCCGAATTCGCTCCGCCTCAGGCGGAGCTGAGTCCGACTTTGGCTCAGAAACGGGTCCGAAGGCGGCTCAAATTAGTATGGAAATTATAAACACCGCGAAGTCGATTGCATATGTATTGGTGTGGTGAAAATCTCCATTCCGAGAAAACGGAGCCGAAGGCGGACCTGAGTCGGAGCAGCGAAAACCTACCAGAAAGAGGAATAAAAAAGGGATGACGTTTCGCATTTGCGACCAAAAAAAGAATAAGATTTATTTTTTTTTTCACTGAAACTGTTTTTTTTTTATTTAATTTTGGCAAACGAAATTTTCACAATATATACAATATAAAATACAATACATTTTTTTCATTTTATTTTATTTGTTGTTGCTGCTGTTGTTGGTGTTTCTTTAGATGCCCAATCGCATGTTTCACCTTCTGCCTTTTTCATCATCATTAGAGATTACATCTACAACACAAACAGAAACATATCACTTTAATCCAAACACTTTGAGTGATTATACAACATACCTTTTTTTGTTTCCATATTGTTAATAGTTTGATATACCTAATTGTTTATAATTATACTTATGTTTTATTAACAACGACACGAGACACGACGCGACTAAACACTTCAACAAAAAATAAAAAAATGACGCTTTTGCTCTTGTTGGCTATGTCTGTCTACTTTTTTTTCCTTTTCTCAGTTTTCACCACGATTCTCTTAGACTTTGTGTTCATACACAAAAAGTTGCAAGTGTGTGAGTGCAACCCCGCTTTTCTCGGTCGGAGGTCGGACTGTCTTTTCTGGACTCCGTTTTCTTGCTTGAAGGGTCGATTTTTCGGTCTGTCATATAATTTGATCGAAATTTCGATTCAGATTGAATCCGGTCATATAAACAATATAAATTTTATCTTGTTTTCTTTTTTATTCGTGTTTGTTTGGCATTCCAAATACAGTACCGAAATTTTGATTCACTTAATGTTAATAAAAGGATTTATTTAATATAAAATATAAATTTTCGGAAAAGAGATATGGTCGGCAAAACTGGCGGGGATGAAGATCCACTAAATGAAGAACGGTTAGGCGCTGTGCGAGAAGTTGGTTCACAAGCGGTTTGGAGCTTATCGTCATGCAAACCTGGTATGGCTGTCCCAAATTGTTATTAAAAAATAAATTTAAGATCAATAGTTTTTTAAAGGATTTGGTGTTGAAAGACTACGTGACAACATAATGGACACGTATTGGCAATCAGACGGCCAGCTTCCTCATCTCGTTAACATACAGTTTCAGAGGAAAACGAGCATTAGTCAAATATACATTTATACTGACTATAAGTTGGATGAAAGTTACACCCCCAGCAGAATATCCATACGTTCAGGAACACATTTTAATGATTTACAAGAACTGGAAATTGTAGAATTGTCTGAACCAACTGGTAAAACTTAAAAAAAAATCAATGGATTATGCATAAATTTCTTCATTTTTAAAAGGTTGGGTAAGTGTTCCAATCAAAGATGGTGGAGGTAGGTCCATTCGAACGTTTATGGTACAAATTGCAGTTATTTCGAATCATCAAAATGGTAGAGATACACATATGCGCCAAATTCGAATTCATTCTCCCGTCGAAGGAAAGGATTACCCATTAGAGTCATTTGGAAAATTCAATACTGTTGGATTTCAAAAATTTTCAACATTGCGATAGCTATCAAATAATAATTTCTTTACCTATTTTTAAATCGCTGAATGTTTTTTTTTATCAAATTAATAGAAGCTTTTAACATGATTAAGGGCCAAGGGGATAGTACGATCACTAAGGCTGTGAAAATTAGTAACGGATTCTTGTAGAGGGATTAAATACAAGCATTTTTTACTATGGGAGGGGGTCTATCTCCCCCGTTTAGGAGGGAGGGGCAATTTTCAAAAAAATGACTCAAAATAAAAAAAAAAATATTTAAAAACGAGGGCAACACCTACAGTTATGAATAGCTGTGTTTTATTTTCCTCGTGATCCAGATCAGATCATTGTTTTTATTAGCTTTACAACAAAAGCAGGATTTTGTTTTGTTATTGCTTCGCAAATAAATATATGATCTGATCTGGATCACGAGGAAAATAAAACACAGCTAATGATACATTTTTCAAAAGCTAGAATATTACACTTTGTTTAAGTTTTTAAATAAAGTTATTTTAATCGTTTTTGAAATAATCGATTTCAAAGTTAAAATTTGGGAAAAAAGTGAAAAAAAATTAAATAAAATTTTTGTTAAGGACTATGGATTTCAATACAAAATTTTCTAATAAAATGCCTTGATTGATTTCTAATTAAATGCTGAAAACCATTTGTTCTATGCCGTCCAGTTTTTGAGAAAATTGAAAAATAAGAAACTACTATTTTTTTTAAGAAGAAATTTTATTGCACGTGTTTTAATGATGTTATTGTTAATGGGGGGTTTAGTTTCATTTGTGGCGAAGGGGACCAGGCAAAATACTTCTAATTAAAACGATGTTGACATTGGCGTCTGCCTGGCAACTTTGCGTGAGCGGGAATGAGGACCCAAAACGTAAAGTTAAAATCCTGAGAACCCGCAAAGCGGGCCAGGTTAGGTACTGCTTACCTAAAAAAATGTTGACATTGGCGCTCGCCAAACGACTTTCAATACCCAAAGCGGGTATGTGACAGAGGACCCAAAGGTAAAGTTTAAATCCTGAGAACCCGCGAGAGGTCCAGGCAAAGTATTTTATAGATAATAAAAGCTATTGACATTGGCGCCTGTCTGGCGAGGTATCTAGTGTTTTTCTTGGAGGTACACAAAGCTCTCAACTTACTCTATGTATATAATATCAAAGACCTTTTTAATGGTGGCAATGTAATGCCAAATTTATTGAAAACAGTTAAAAAAATTAAATCTGATAAAAAAGTAGTTTTCTTGTTTTTCAATTTTCTCAAAAACTATAAGGCATAAAAACATATGTTTTTCAGTGTTTCATCAGGAATTAATTGAGGCAGTTTATAGAATACCCCCCTCTCCCATAGTAAAAAATGCTTGTATTTGACTGTTCTACAAAATTCCGTTATTATTTTTCGACGCCTAAGTTATCGTACTCTTGCCAGGGCCAATTTTTCAATAGTCAGTTAAGCCGTCAGTTAGTACTTAACCCCATATAGAGACAAAATCAATTTTTTAACAGTCAGATATAGCTTATTGCTAGGAATAAGACATTTATTAGAGGAATAAAACTATCTGCTTCTTTCAGAGATGAATAAAAATTATTCTATGGAATAATCTCAACAAAAATAGTGCTAATTTTCAACGCTGTTTTGAAGAGAATACTAATAAAATGGATTTATTTGAGATTATAAACTATAAAGACACTTTTTTCACAAATTTAAAGACCAATGAGTTTAAAAAATACAAGGGAACACAAGAAAATAAAAATAATTATGAATAAAAATGACGTTTAATTTTGAATATTTGTTGTTATTCTGTAGAATAAATTTTTCTTGATTGAAAAATTCAATATTGTTATCTGATTGTTTATGAGCCTAATAACTTTATTCGCCGAACAGTTAACTGACTGTTTATTAAAAGATTGAAAAATCGGCTCTGAATTAAAATCAGTAAATTTTTAAAGTGAAAAAAATTACTGTTAGTTGTTAAAGATGATGTTGACTCAAATACAACACAAATTGTGAAAATTAATAAATAGTAGGCATCGACTGTGTGGCTACACATACCAAAAAATGAAGGTCCGTCAAGATATCACCCACACCCCCAAATTTCCAAAATCTGAGTATGCAGTAATTTGTTGCTAATTAGTTGCTCTAATCTCGAATTTGTTGCTCCACTCCTTCCCCCTCAACATTGATGGAATCTTGACGTCAAGATAGCACCCACACCCATTAAAAACCCAACATTTCAAAACACTGAGTATGCAGTAATTTGTTGCTAATTAGTTGCTCCAATCTTGAATTTGTTGCCCCAAGATTTGACCTTGAAATGCACTTCAACAGTTTTCTCAAAAAAGCTAAATTCCCCAAAAAGGTCTCATTCAACTTTTAAATCCATCTCCTTCATGTCCAAAATGCATTGTGGAACTTGTGGAACATATCAAAACGTCAAGATAGCACCCACACCAAGAAAAACCTAAAAATTAAAAAAAATAAGTATGCAATAATTTGTTGCTAATTAGTTGCTCTAATCTTGAATTTGTTGCTCCACCCCTTCCCCCTCAAAAGTGATAGAAAGGGTGTGGGTGCTATCTTGACGTCAAGATAGCACCTACACCCCCTTGTTTCCAAAATCTGAGTATGCAGGATTTTAGTGATAATTTGTTGCTAATTAGTTGCTCTAATCTTGAATTTGTTGCTCCATGATTTTACCATAAAATCGGCTGCAACAGATGCATTTTTTTGGCGACTTTTTATCTATAATTTTTTTCAAAAAACTAAAAATGCCAAATTAAAAACATGATTTCATGCTCTGCAAAAAGTAACATACAAATTTTCCATCACTTTCCATTCCAGTCTTATAGTCCAAAAACTAGTCAACTCTCGCCCCTAAAAAAGGTGTGGGTGCTATCTTGACGTCAAGATAGCACCCACACCCCCTAATTTCCAAAATCTGAGTATGCATGATTTTAGTGATAATTTGTTGCTAATTAGTTGCTCTAATATTGAATTTGTTGCTCCACGATTTGACCTTCAAATCGACTGCAACAGATGCAATATTTTGGAGACTTTTTATCCATACGCTTTTTCAAAAAACTAAAAACGCCAAATAGTAGACAGAATTTGTTGCTCTGCAAAAGGCTATTTTTAAATTTTCTATAACTACCCAATCCTCTCTTACAGGAGAAAAACTAATTTTGCGATGACGTCATCCATCAAGCTGGGTACGCCACAACGAAAATTTGAAAATTTAAGTACGCAGGAATTTGAAGATATTTTGTTGACAATTTATTATCCTAATCTAGAATTTGTTGCTCCACGGTTTAACTTTTAAATCGGCTGCAACAGTTGCAATATATATATATAGCTTTATATAGGTATATTTTCAAAAATGAATGCTTTTTAAAAAGCTACATTTCCAATCAAAGTCAAGTATTCTTGCCCTTTCATAAGCCCTTAAAACAAGTACCTACCTATAGATACGGAAGACGTTAAGTAAAACTCAACAGCAAAAACAAAGTTTACAAAGGTACCTACTACTGCCCATTTAATTTCTCTATCTTCTCTAATATATAAAAATCTCATGTCGCAGTGTTAGTTATCAAACTCCTCCGAAACGGCTGGACTGATTTTTATGAAATTTTGTACACATATCAGGTAGGTCTGAGAATCGGCCAACATCTATTTTTCATACCTCTAAATTGTTAGGGTGGTCCAGCCAAATTTTTTTACATCTTCTTTTAACGATCTTTTCGAATTTTTTTGTATATGTCGGGAAGTCTGAGAATCGGCCATTCAACCAACATGAATTTTCATATGATAAATGGTTAGGGTGGTCCTAAATGATTTTTATGGAATTTTGTAGGTACCTATATCGGGTAAGTCTAAAATCGGCCAACATCTATTTTTATACCACTAAATAGTCAGGGTGGTCCAACCAAAAATTTTTCTTTATATATTTTTGGAATAATTTTAATGAAATTTTGTAGGTATATCGGGTAAGGCTAAGAATCGGCCAACAACTATTTTCATACTATAAATGGTTAGCGTGGTCCATTCCAATTTTTTTTTTTAACGATTTTTTCAAGTATTGTTTTCAAGGGGTTCAAAAAAGTTAGGTTTTCCAATTCATATGAATAGCCTCAATTTATAAAGACCTAGGGTCGAACTACGGCATAGTTCGTTAACGTTTTGACTATTGCTCTCTCTCTATTTAATCAGAAGAAAATGATAGAGACATTAGGCGTCAATACTTTAACGAACGTATGCCGTAGTTCGACCCCTGTATTGCTGTATTTGATGTTATGACCCGACTTTTTTTTTGAAAATATTGATACACTCCAAAATTGGAAGTAAATAGCAGAAGAGGCGTAACGAAGTCCGCCGGGTCAGCTAGTATTATATAGATGACTTTTCCGTTCCTATTTTACCATTAGGTACCTATATCAATTTCAAAAATTAATTTGATTTAACGTATAAACATCTACCTACCTTTTTCAAACATATCTTACAACAACAAACATCTATTGTTATAAAATGTCTCCCATGTCCTAGCCTAGAAGAAGCCTAGACATCGCTTGAAAAAGATACCTACCCCCAACATTTTTTTGTAATTCTTTTCATCGCTTTTTATACTTTAAGTATATCACTCTAGTTTTGGAGAAATGCATTTTATTAACTACCACTAAAGCAACCGAAAAACACAACTCAATGCTATTCAACCAATCAGGTTGCGATGCGACTATTTTTTATAAAAACAAACCAAATACATAAATGTGTTCATAGTTAATAGGAATAATCGAGTGTGTATGCGTTGATTTAAATTTTGACTCCGCCCCCCGCAGTCTGCTTTGATGAAAATAATACAAAAGCACACCTTGAAATGTTTTTTTCTCAGTCGGTTTTAGACCTCTACAGTGGTAATTTTTAACATGATTAGTAAAATAATTTTGGTCTGGCAGGCCTCAGCGGTGCATATCATATATTAATAGTATATATATGCCTTTGAAATCAAAAAATATTGATTAATTTAACTTGATTTAAAAATTAAAATAAAGTTTAATATTCTGACTTTTGATAAATGTATCGTTCATAACTGATTTCAGTGGTTTTGAATTTAAAATTTTCCCCTAAAAATATGCAACATTTTTCATAAGACCCATAGCGACGTAGGTACCATAAAACAAAAAATTGCACAACGAACCTATTTCGAAATTTTAAATCCAGATAAACTGGAAGGCCCTACAAACATACATACCTACCTTACCTTGGTGTGTGTAAATTATGTAGGTACCTAAGTCATAAAATTTTTAAATCGAGCGAGAGACCGTACATCATACCTTCATAGAGGTCTGAAACCGACTGAGGAAAAAACATTTCAAGGTGTGCTTTTGTATTATTTTCATCAAAGCAGACTGTGGGGGCGGAGTCAAAATTTAAATCAACGCATCCACACTCGAATATTCCTATTAACTATGAACACATTTATGTATTTGGTTTATTTTTTTTATAATAAAAATAGTCGCATCGCAACCTGATTGGATGAATAGCATTGAGTTGTGTTTTTCGGTTGCTTTTGGACCAAGTTTATTTATGAAGACTAAATGGATCTAAAGTGTTAAGTCAACACAATTTTTTTAAGGACGGTCATTTTCTGGTCAACAGCATATGGATATTAAAAAAGATCTTATAGACAATGTTTCTGCATCATTAATTTTTCAAAATAATAATATTCAGATTTACAAACAAAAATTGAAACTTCAATTTCGTTTTCCTCAAAATTACCTTTTCTGACTTAACACCTTTGTTCCCGGCGCCAAAGATTTTTAAGTTCAATTTCAATTTTGAAAACGTTCGGTAATGTGGGATTGAGGCCTTCACCCTTAGGGGAATGAAGTTATTGCATAAGAAGTGTTGCGGACACCCTAGTCCAAGTAGTCAACCAACATCCAAGAGGGATTTGGAGCTACTGGGACCGACAGTGGTCATTGCTTCCATTCAAAGAAGCCAGCATCTAGGAAGAGATAGGTTGGGACTGGGAAGGAGACTTCTGAGACTGCGAACGAGAAGTACCTTCCCGGTCATATGATCAGAAACAAATCTGAGAGGACGCAGCTGTGCCAGTTCCGTGGTAGGGTACCTGAAAAAAAAAAGAAAAATATTAGAGGAGTTCTAGTTTGGAGTAGGGACATCCTAGGAACGTCGACCAACTCCCATCAAGAGTACGATCGACAATCCTAGTTTGTAATTTAAGAAAATACTTATCTGTGAACATAGTTGAATATCCAAAGGTCCATAAAATATATTTTTGTTGGCACAGCTCCGTCCATGGTTCCTTGGGAACGCCGAATTGGTGAGCGCTTGTACGGAGCGATGGGGTAGGGTATATTAGAGCACAGCTCAAATAAAATAAACCCCGAAAACCACAAAGGGTTAGTTTTATGGGAGGTTTATTTTAAGTTATTTTTATTGCTTCGGTATTTTGCGAATTTCAATTAAGCAAAATAAATATTTTGAGGGACAATTATTGTGCTTGCCTCGAGCGTGTTTTTTTTTTTTTTGACGTTAAAATCGAAGGAACAAACTAGTTTTTTTTATTAGATAGAGATAGATATATATAACGTAATAGAGATGGTTATATGTAAAATTAAGAAAAAGCTTTAGGTCCAGTGCTTCTCAAACTGATTATGAGAAAGTAGGTCAAGATTGATATGAAGATGTAGCATGATACTTTTTGGTTTCATAGGTACTAATACAGACAACCGAATCACCATCTGGTTTGAGTAGGTCGTTGACCCGAGGGATTCCCTTAACAGTTGGGTGATAATGAAATAAAAAAAGATGGCCGGAATTTTTCTGATAGGATGGGATGACGTCAACCTCAACGGTTTACGTCATCTGAAAAGAAAGCATTGTCAATCCATCTGCGCAAGTAGACACATCGTCTTTTACTAAGATTGGGAGATTCCCAAAGTTATAAGCGCGAGTGTCACGAACATTAAATAAAAAGAGAGTTTTCTTAAAATTAATTATACGTACAAAATACGTTTTTTGAGTGTGAAGTAAATATTTTTTTTGATGGTGATTAGAATATATTACGAGGTACAAAATATTTAAGGGTGAGAAATATAAAAATAAATAATTAGTGATATCGTTAGTTATAGTGGTTTACCTAATAATTTTAGTGAGGGTGAGTTTGGCGGTTCGCGGCTGCAACAAGGGAGAGGTAGCCACTGCCTAGAGACAGCAAGGTCCATTCCGAAGAATAAAAGATCTGAGAACGGATTATATCCGCCTGATACCGACCGAGCCAAAAAGGAGTCTAGAAGAGATAGATTTCTATAAATCCGAGGTGATTGGATCATAAAAGTCCGTGAAAGACCCGGACTGAACCAAGTAACAAAAAAAAACATTTATTTTTGATAGAAAAGGCGTACTTGCCTCACGTTGTGCGCATGCACGAGTACAGTGCCGCGAATGAAATCTCACCCTCACCAGAGATATAAATTTTAAGTATAAGTTTTGAGTCCAAATTAAGTACAAAATCAGCAGAATTGTAATCTTTGATCTGGCGAGAAGAAGTCTTGGTGCGAATAACTGACTTAGTTCCAAGGAAGTCAGCGCCTCAGACAAGGAGTGTGCCAGAGTTTCACATCACATTTTTTTTTTTAGTTTATATTGGCGTGATAATTTTTGTATTGATATATATGTTTTAACGTAGTTTTTTTTTGTAATTTTGAGTGTTGTTAAACGATAGCAGGAAAAAGGTGAGGGTGCTAATAACGGTAAAATTTGTCAGCTATTTCTGACGTGCCGTGGTTTTGGGTTCTTCGAACCATCCGTTTTATTTTTGCCGCAACATTTTGCAAAACCGTTAAGGTACTTATACAGAGCTCTATATAGGTAGATAATACGAGTTGAAAATCGCCTTCGCGGAAAAGTAAGCGAGGTGTAGTAAAGGGGAGCGGAAATTTAGGAACCTACAGCCAAAGAAGTCGTTAATTTGGGAAATTGTTTTAACTAGACATTGATCTAGATAAACCTCACACCTTTGACTTTGCTACGAACTACTTTTGTTTGATTTTTCTAGATTTTAAAGATTGTTTTTATCGTTTTTTTTTTAAGATCATAATTCATCATAATTTTTATATCAAAAATCTGAACAATTTTCATGAAAATTTATAATACCGTTAGTTATGAGCCTAAATATGTATAGCGTTACTTTTTATTATTTTTCTTTTACCTTTTTTGTTTGTTCTAAATAAATTTATGTAAATCACGTCAATGTGTCAGAAAACAAATTGTCTTTTTCTGAGCTTACAATAAGCTCAATGGCTTTTTAAGAAATTTTCAGGGGGTGCGGTACGGCCGGTGAAAGTTCGGGTAATGTAAGTATGGTTCGATCGCGATAGTAAGGTGTTCTTGTTTCCAGGTCAGGGGGATTCGAAATCCAGGTCGACTGAATCCCAGGTCGGGTGGGTCTAGACCAGACTGTACCATCAGCAGCAGTCATCCTAAGGTGCTATGGATGTATTCTTTTATATTTTGAGTTTTTATTTAGTGTATGGTGGTACAAGAGTGAGGCATGTTAAAATATTTGTTGAAATAAGTGAGGTCTGACTACGGGGGCAAGATCCCCCCCATATCCGTCGAGCTAAGTCGAGCGTAGCGAGCATGTCCTCGCCTCCGTAGCAGATATTCCTCCTTCCCAACTTCCTTCCTATCCCGATTCCTATCCCAGGTTCCTAATATATCCTATCCTGGTCCCTTATTCTCATTATCCAGCGAAAAGCGTAGGTAGTGGACAAGATAGCTCTTAAGAACGCTGGTACACTTGCGACGCAACTAGTGGATGGTGCCAAGGCAACAGTCAGAACATAGTACACAAAACTGTCTGAGTTTTTTTTTGATGGGAAGTTTCGTAGGTCTTCTGTAGTAAGGTAGTGTCGTGCCTTAAGAATTGCGACGAGACCCACCTGATGGAACAACATATGAAGAAACCAACACCATTTCAATACAATGAAAACGACTGCTCTGTGTCGTGTCTAAAACTGAACTATTTTATTTAAGTAAAACTAAACTACAATACAGCTATTTCTTATATCTAATACAAATATTTCTTAACCTATCTTATCTCTATTTGAATAGGGATATCGACTGTATGACGCGCCGCATCCCTTGTAGACACAACATGCTGCTTCCAGATGTGAGTCATAAACCCAATCTATGCATTCTTTTATTGTGGTATACAAAGGATCAGCACGGCACACATAGTCTATCTATCCCTACTCAATGAAAGCTACCTGCGCATATGAATAATCTTAACTAGATAATTCAACATACTCCCGCCATTGACATCATTGCAAATGTGTCGATTTAAGTGATGAGTGCAGGCCTGTAGCAATATCGTTGTGGGGACTCGGCAGTGGTGTTTTGGTAGGATTCGAATTATTTTGATGATGTTGGATGTTGCTTCATTACTTTCTCAAAGGTATCTCAGCGTGTGAAATTCAAAACAATTAAACCTCCAAACAATCTTGTTTTGTCAAGCGTTTACCAGTATCTTCAAGCTGCATATGAGACGTTCTGCTATTCCATTATAATTTAATTTCAAGAGGGCATTTTGACGTCTTCAGATGCTGTCTTACGAGAAATTTAGACTCCGTGTGTCTCAGCAGTTTCTCTTTCTGACTTCACTTAACTAGTAAACAGCTAACTAATGAACTCCAGGTTGCTTGCTTCATGTTGAAGATTTTGTTGTAGGATTTAAACATTCGATTAGAGCTTCGTCAAAACCTTGATATATACCGAATACGGTTGTTCAAGAATAGTTTTATGGTGCAAGATCGAAGGTCATGAATTACTTGAGTGGTTATTCTTCCTTTCCTTGTAATCGCAGGTATCTTCCAGTTTCCCATCATGCACAAAATTAATCGAATCGACCACGAACCATTTTTTTTGTCCAAGTCCGTTGTCCTTGTAGATGCCTTCTGAATACGCCATTGCCTTTGGTTTTGAATATGCTTATGAGGTAGGTACTCGAAAAACTTACAATTATTTACATACAAGAATACATTTATATTGTTATAATAATGGTTAAAGAAGTAAAACAAAACTAATACGAATTATTTGAAGTTTAAGAATAATTATGTAACCAATCTGTTTTCTTTTTAAATATTTAAAACCAATTTACTGAAGGTTAAAGTGAATTAATCTGAATTCTTACATTAATTTTTGTTACGACATAGGTACATATTGAAAAATTAATAGATTTAAATTTAAATTGTATGACTCAATAAATGAACATTACAATGTGAGAATGTACTTATGATATAAAAGGTTTGATTACCTACTCTTGTCATTGATATGCTTTTCTTTATAAACTTACAAAAAAAGTAGATTTTGCATAATTAATTTGTTCAATAGTTACAAAATATTTTAATTAACGATTTCTACAATTAATAGGAAGTATTCTCTAGGAAAAGGACGAACAACGTAAATCGAATTTGTCGAAATCCCATTGCTTGTCCTTGCTACTTCTAGATAACGGCCAATTTTGCCAAAGATCTTTTTTGATACCCTGCCACTTTCCCAGCGCATAGGTATATATTTTCCTTTTTGGAATTTGTGAATTTTTATAAAAAATAAACAACAAAGTGCAGTTTATTCTGGATGAAATGCTCTTTTTAAGACAATTGAATTTTGTTCTTTTAAATTTTAAATAAGTTTGGAAATATCTGTTTCTTTTAAATTTCGAAACAAATTCCAAATGTCTGCTTTGATTCATTAGATTCATAGGACCTGGAAAGAGAAATTTATTAAAATATCTTTTTAAATAGAGATTAATTTTTGTTAAATTTGATTTCTCCAATTGTTTCGATTCATGAAGGATTCCTTGCTTATTGTTAAGAAATTTGCAGTTTAGAACATATTCGAAGAATTCTGAACCACTCAGGATCTTTCTTTGTTCTAATTTAGAACTTGTCATATTTAAATGTAATGCCGTTTCAGAATCACTACGAATTGATTTTAGTCCTTTGTTTGAACTAGTATTGAAGCTCGGTTCATCTTCTACTACCGCAGAATCACCACGTGTTTCATTAAATTCTCTGCTTCTTATGTCAGGTTCAAAAACTACTGGACCACTTACTATCCTATCATTTTCTAAATTGGAATGTAAAGGAATAGAATTCATGTCAAGTTCTGTTTTACCAGAACTTAATTCATTGCGAAGTGTTAAGTTTTGTACCCTTTGATCACTCAGGATCACATCGCGTGTCTCTTCATGAGAATCAATTTTTTTTATACAATATTGAGTTTTCTATAACTCTAGAGCTGCTAAGAACCCCACTTCCACTTTCTTCTTTGATAATTGTATTGTCATCCACCATTGAACCACCATGGATCACATCATAAACCTTTTTGTCAGATAATTTGTTGTGAGTTGGATCTTTTGTAACTGCTAGTCCACTCACGTCAAGTTCTCCTTCATAAGAACTTACCTCATCCAAATATAATGCTTTTTCTTTCACCGTATGATCACTCAGGATCACATCAACTTTAGTGTTTACAGAAATCAGCTTATTTTTATGGAGTAAGGTGCTGTGATTGCCGAGACAAATTTCACAGCCACGCTCGTGACAATCCTTACTTGAATGTTTACCTTTTAAACATTTAAAGCACAATTTGTAAATCACAATTGTTCTCCATTTTTCCCTCATACTCAAATTATTAAATTTAGGGCATTGATGTGCGGAATGAAAGGATTTACATTACATCCCATAATGCAATTCAAAATTGAATTTACAGATGCCTTTATAATAGGCTTCTTAAAATTATGACCTGTTATAACTGGCCTTTTGATTGGAGTTTCCTCTAAGGGAATCCGTTTTGTGTGCTCTTCTACAATATGTAGACTATTAGCACATGGAGTTTCGAATGAAAATCTCCTGTTTTCTGCTTCATTTTGAAGCTTATTACATCTTCTCAGGTTAAAGTCATTATCACTAATAGAATTCGTTATGGTAGATTCCTCTCGAACTTCTTCCGATAGGCTAACTTTTGGATTACCAAACGTAAAGTTTACATACCACGAATCTTTAGTAGAACTAATGTCAATGGAAGAGTTTTTTATTAAAGGAGTCTTTTCCTTTTCAAATTTAAATTTACGATTCCCCAAGTCATAGTCAGAAGCGTATGAACTTTGAGTGAAACATTTTTCAGTCCGGTTCCAAGAGGAGCCTTCCTCTCGAACATTCGAAAGGTTCACCTCTGGTGTACCAAAACAAAATTTAGGCGGAGAAGTGACGGAAGGTTTTTCAAATGAAAATTTCTCATCAATTCTTCCAATTCTAAAATTTTTAAATGAACAGCAGCTTTGAATGACTGAAGTCTTGATTGTAAACTTCTAATTTCATCCATCTCTGCCTCAGTTGGATTTCAAATGAAGGGTAAGTAAATAATTTTAAATTTTTAACTGTCTGGAACTTACCAATTGAATATTCCTTATGAATATCCTCCCATATAAATTCCACACTACAGCAACTAAAAAGAATTTACTTTAGCACGATACACGTATTCAAATTAATCACGTCGGGGTCACCATGAAGAAACCAACACCATTTCAATACAATGAAAACGACTGCTCTGTGTCGTGTCTAAAACTGAACTATTTTATTTAAGTAAAACTAAACTACAATACAGCTATTTCTTATATCTAATACAAATATTTCTTAACCTATCTTATCTCTATTTGAATAGGGATATCGACTGTATGACGCGCCGCATCCCTTGTAGACACAACATGCTGCTTCCAGATGTGAGTCATAAACCCAATCTATGCATTCTTTTATTGTGGTATACAAAGGATCAGCACGGCACACATAGTCTATCTATCCCTACTCAATGAAAGCTACCTGCGCATATGAATAATCTTAACTAGATAATTCAACAACATAAGACAGAACATCAGTAGTTTTTTTTTATTTATCAAGGTTGGTAGGATTGATTCGTAAGTCGTGGAAAGGATAGCTCTTCAGAAAGCCAAACCAATTGCGACGAACAATACTCACCTAACTTTGAATTTAGTAGTTTTTTTTTGTACCCGTGTTTAATTCTAGATGTATTATGTTAGCACCTTGGGAAACAACAACAAATAGTTTTTCGAGAATAAGACTCGTGGTCGAACCATACCGATAAGAAAAAACCAGTAGTTACCTTCGAAAGCCGCCCGAAACACCCCCGTATGTTTATGAAAATAATAAAAAAAAAAAAAAAAATATATAAAAATCTTCGTAATCCTTCATTCGAATATAACCCCAGCGGAGTAGAATTGTAAGGAAAATTTGAATACTTAAGTAATTAGTTTTTTTTTGTAAATCGTATTGAATAGAATCTTGATTCCATTCAAAATTTTATGTTTATTTATTATTATATTTTTTTTTGAAATCTTTTGCATTGAGTCATCATTAGTGAGATAAAAAAATAAAAAAAAAAAAAATATATACGTACTTAAATATTTAAGATTTATTGGTGGTCAACTTGTGAATACATTGTGTCATCTATATAACTCATTGGAGTGTTGTTTTTTTTTACTAGTAGCCTTTCAAGTGGCCATACATATATATATACATAGTTTTAAGGTTTAAAGTAGTCGAAAAAAAAGGGGTTTTAGTTTGCGAATAAGTGCTAGCACCTATATAAGTACTTCAAGGCTATTAACAGTGTTCATTCGATGAAACGTCAGAAAGCCGAACAGCTTGAGGCAGACATAAATAGAATTCAAGAATTCGCGCAAAGCCGTATACTAACCAGAGCACTTCGTGAAAAGCTATCCAAAACTATTCCAGAAATAATGTTCAGAGGACGTTCTCCAGTACAGAAAGGGGGTACACATCCGGCTGGTGCACAAGGGGCGGGCACCTCAGTTGGGGGCGTGAGTGGGCCAGAAGGACAAGGTATATCCCCAAGTCATACATTCCGTAGATCACCTTAGAACGGCATGCAAGGAGGCCGAGTACGCCTTTTCCGGCAAAGACCGAGAAGGAGTGAGACCTTCTCGCCCACAGGCGCGGTTTGCGGCCAACGAATTAGATAGGGATACAGATAGGGTCAGGGATAGGGAACCATCCAAACAGACACGGTCTCAGTCTTCAGGTCAATATGCAGTTCATGAGCTCGAAGGGGAGGTGGAGAAGAGTCCATACTCCGAGGAGCAGTTGGAAGCGTTCCAGCACATGGGTGCCCGGCCAAAGACTCAGGCTAGGGAAAACGGGGGTACGAAAACATTTCTTTGCTGGAATTGTCAGAAGACGGGGCACACATGGGTTCATTGTCCATTTCCACGTATTATCTTCTGCTATGGGTGCGGGAAAGAAGGTGTTATTTCCACTAAATGTACTCAATGCAAGCCGGAAAACCAGGTACGGAACGCGAAGTCGGTGGGGGACTCGCGTTCGACGCAGCCTCCACAGGATTCAACCGAAATCCTTTAAACCCCCAGAACGATGAAGAAAAACCAAAGATCAAAATTTTAACTAAAGAACAAAATACAGAAATTAATACTAAAATCCCAAAAATGTCGGTGGTGAAACCGCTTCATATCAGAATAAAAGAGTACAATGAGACAGGAGAGAAAATTTTTCAAGGAAAAGTAGGGGCATTATCAAAACGAATAGAGAAGACAAGAGAAAGATTCAGAGTTAGGAAGCAGACTAGAAAAAGTATTTTGTCTTCAGTAATAGGAACTAGTGCTGATCCCAGGCCATACGCAAAGGTGGAAATAGCACACAAAAATTTACTAGGATTATTGGATAGTGGGGCCAGTATCAGTATACTGGGGAAAAATTGCATGGATTTTGTAAATGATTTAGGAATGAAATATCAGAATTATAGGTCCGATGTCAAGACAGCGGATGGTCAAAAGCAAGCCATCATAGGAAAAGTAAAGACCTTAGTAAAGTATAAAAACATGGAACATTGGATCACTTTTTACCTGGTGCCTAATCTGGACCAAGAATTGTACCTAGGTGTGGACTTCTGGAAGGCATTCCAGATAGCTCCAAATCTAATAAGTGCCGTATCAGTACTAGAAGAAGACGCAGAACTGAAAAACGCACACGAAATTTCTAATGAACAGCGGTCCCGATTGGAAGCAGTCAAACTTAAGTTTTTGGATTATGATAGACATGGCCTCGGAAAAACGCCGCTGATGGAGCACGTTATCGATACGGGTGACGCGATACCGGTCAAGCAGAAACACTATCCTGTTTCTCCAGCGGTACAATCCTTATTGTACAAAGAATTGGACCGAATGTTGGAGCTTGGAGTTATTGAGGTAAGTGAGAGTCCATGGTGCTCACCAGTCATTGTTATAAAAAAACCCGGTGAGAACGGAACGATTAAACATCTTTTTTGCCTTGATTCGCGGAAGGTTAATGCAGTTACCAAAAAGGACGCGAATCCACTACCTCATATTGAAGGGCTCCTCAGTCGGCTTCCAGATACCCACTACATCAGTAGTGTGGATTTAAAAGAAGCTTTTTGGCAAATACCGCTGGAGAAGGAAAGCAGGGAGAAAACTGCGTTTGCGGTACCGGGGAGACCCTTGAACCATTTTACGGTCATGCCCTTTGGGTTATGCAATGCTGCGCAAAGGTTATGCCGTCTTATGGACAAGGTGATCCCTGCACGACTCCGAGATCGCGTATTCGTGTATTTAGATGATTTGCTCATTATAGCGCCAGACTTCGAAACACATCTCACTCTGCTGGACGAAGTAGCCGAATGTCTCAAGAAAGCCAATCTGACCATCAACGTAAAGAAATCAAAATTTTGCTTTAAAGAACTTAAGTATCTGGGTTTTATCGTTGGTGGTGGTAAATTGAAGCCTGACCCAGCCAAAGTAGAAGCAGTGGTGGACTTTCCAATGCCAAAGAATTCAAGACAGGTTCGCCGGCTGCTTGGTCTAGCGGGGTGGTATAGGAGATTTATTAAGGATTTCTCAAGTTTGACTGCTCCCCTGACGGATACGCTAAGGAAAAAAAACACTAAGTTCGTAATGACGGAAGAAGCGATTACAGCTTTTGAGGATCTGAAAAAAGCCTTGACGACGGCCCCGGTGCTAACGCACCCAGATTTTTCGAAGCGGTTCTATGTGCAATGTGATGCGTCTGATTCTGGAATTGGTGCGGTACTTTTTCAGAGGAATGAAGCGCAAGAAGAGAGTCCGATTTCTTACTTTTCCCAAAAATTAAATTCTTGCCAAAGAAACTATAGTGTGACCGAGAAGGAATGTATGGCCGTAGTGATGGCAGTGAAAAAGTTCCGGCCCTATATCGAAGGTATGGATTTTACGATAATTACCGACCACTCCAGTCTGAAATGGCTGATGACAATGAAAGACTTAAGTGGCCGACTGGCGAGATGGTCATTAGAGTTACAATCCTATGCCTTCGATATAGAGCATAGAAAAGGATCACTAAATGTCGTGCCAGACACACTTTCTCGGGCACACTTAGATAGCTTGGTGATGGAAGAAGTAGCGCCGCTAATAGACCTAGATTCCGAAGAGTTTCACTCCGAAGAGTACAAAGACCTAATAGGCTCGATTCGAAAGAATCAAGATCAATTACCCGATCTGAAAATTGAAGATTCTTTTGTTTACAAAAGAGCACTCCCTCTAAATAGCGACGAAATCTTTTTAGAAAACACCTGGCGGCTGTGGGTTCCATCCGGTTTAACCGAAGATTTAATTGCTAAGGCTCACAACCCTCCACAGGCCGCTCATGGAGGAATAGCTAGGACCCTATACAGAATACGCCAAAATTTTTACTGGCCTAATTTGACCATACAGGTCAGACAATTTGTACTCAATTGTGATATTTGTAAACAATCGAAGTCTTCAAGTCAAGTACAACGTCCCCCCATAAGTAGTAGTTTTGTTTCCGATCGTCCGTTTCAAAAAATTTATGTAGATTTTCTTGGACCCTACCCAAGGTCCAAGTCTGGAAATTCATTTGTTTTCGTGGTGTTGGATCATTTTTCAAAGTTTGTCTTTCTCAAACCCTTGCGCGCAGCGCGCAGCGCGCAGCTAATTCTAGTAGCATAATAAACTTTCTGGGTAAAGAAATTTTTAATGCATATGGAGTACCTCAGATATTGCATTCTGATAATGGAAAGCAGTTTGTATCAAAAGAGTTCCAAAGTTTTTTACTAAAATATGGGGTACGTCATTTTAGGACCGCAAACTATGCGCCCCAGTCAAATGCTTCAGAGCGAGTTAACCGAATGTTACTAGCCGCAATACGTTCATACCTAAAAGAGGATCAACGCGACTGGGATGTACACCTAAGTGACATCGCAGGCGCGCTGAGGAGCTCCGTACATGCTGCCATCGGTGTGTCACCATATTTTGCTCTATACGGGACGAATATGATGACACATGGAAGCGGCTATGTTCTGGCTCAGAAATTAGGTATGGTGGAGGATGGTGAACTGGTAAATCTGCCAAGAAACGAGCGTTTACGGTTGATACGAGCCAAAATAAAGGAAAATATAGTTAAAGCAAATGAGAAAAGTGAGAAAATTTATAATACTCGATCACGAAATGTCCGATACAACCCGGGTCAAGAGATTTTTAAAAGGAACTTTACTCTTAGTGACTCGTCAAAAAGATTAAGCGCTAAACTGTGTCCAAAATACACAAAATGTAGGATCATAAAAGCCATAGGTAGAAACATGTATGAGCTTGAGACATAAGTTAAATTTAAGATTATTTATTATACCTCAGTGATTTTTTTTTGCCTCATAACGTGAAGAATACCAAATTTTTACCAACTGTGATAATACCAACTACTCCTATATAAAACTGTGATCTGCCGTCTTTAGACAATGCCCTATCTGTGATAACACTCACAACCGCAATAAACATCTGTGATATTAGATTTCTACCTACTTTTAAGGATACCCATATATATGTACGATCTACTAATCTACCCTGTTATACACCTGTGATATTTTTTTTGTTTGTTGTTTTCCGTAATTATAAAGATTTTATTTATTTATTTTATTCCACCCGTGCAGGTATAATGTCGATGCATCCTCAGAATGCATTGAAAAATCCAAATTGGATGATAAGAAAAAAATAAATAAGATAAGAAGTAACTTATGAAAAATATCCTAATCGATTACTTCAAGATATTTAAGGTACATTCGGTACCTTCGGTAGAGCAATTTACAGTACTAGCATAACCACTCAAGATGAAGATATATATTCCATATCATAGAAGCGTATTTTCCCCCACAGATAATATAAACGGGAGATATTCAGAATAAAAAGTGTTTCATTTATTGTGTTAAGCAATAATTTCTTAAGTGTATTTAAATACTCATCACTTAATACTAAACCAAAACATTTTATGATGTATCTCTTTCACAGATACATACTCGACAAAAAATAATCATGACTAAAGAATAACATAAACCAAAACTTAAAGAGTTACAACTTACCGCCGGTGTGGAATTATACTAAGAGGTTTACATATACTTATATGTGTAGTGTAGAGGAAACAGGAATGTTGAGCAATAAATATCCAGGTGACATGACGATGAGATACAAAAAAATTAAGATGCAATAATTATATGCCCGGCTGGTATGTAATGGGTTCTTCCCCACTTGGTAGACGTCCAGTAGACAAATTAAGAGCAACGACATATAATGTAGATGTGATTTTCGGATTTCAGAATCCCCCACATTACAATAATATTATTAAAAGGGTATCCGTTAGTGGTTTCCACCGTCCTCCTGGCACTGAAGAGTACTGCTGAGTCCGGAGTTTTGTTGCGGACACCCTAGTCCAAGTAGTCAACCAACATCCAAGAGGGATTTGGAGCTACTGGGACCGACAGTGGTCATTGCTTCCATTCAAAGAAGCCAGCATCTAGGAAGAGATAGGTTGGGACTGGGAAGGAGACTTCTGAGACTGCGAACGAGAAGTACCTTCCCGGTCATATGATCAGAAACAAATCTGAGAGGACGCAGCTGTGCCAGTTCCGTGGTAGGGTACCTGAAAAAAAAAAGAAAAATATTAGAGGAGTTCTAGTTTGGAGTAGGGACATCCTAGGAACGTCGACCAACTCCCATCAAGAGTACGATCGACAATCCTAGTTTGTAATTTAAAAAAATACTTATCTGTGAACATAGTTGAATATCCAAAGGTCCATAAAATATATTTTTGTTGGCACAGCTCCGTCCATGGTTCCTTGGGAACGCCGAATTGGTGAGCGCTTGTACGGAGCGATGGGGTAGGGTATATTAGAGCACAGCTCAAATAAAATAAACCCCGAAAACCACAAAGGGTTAGTTTTATGGGAGGTTTATTTTAAGTTATTTTTATTGCTTCGGTATTTTGCGAATTTCAATTAAGCAAAATAAATTTTTTGAGGGACAATTATTGTGCTTGCCTCGAGCGTGTTTTTTTTTTTTTTTTTTGACGTTAAAATCGAAGGAACAAACTAGTTTTTTTTATTAGATAGAGATAGATATATATAACGTAATAGAGATGGTTATATGTAAAATTAAGAAAAAGCTTTAGGTCCAGTGCTTCTCAAACTGATTATGAGAAAGTAGGTCAAGATTGATATGAAGATGTAGCATGATACTTTTTGGTTTCATAGGTACTAATACAGACAACCGAATCACCATCTGGTTTGAGTAGGTCGTTGACCCGAGGGATTCCCTTAACAGTTGGGTGATAATGAAATAAAAAAAGATGGCCGGAATTTTTCTGATAGGATGGGATGACGTCAACCTCAACGGTGTACGTCATCTGAAAAGAAAGCATTGTCAATCCATCTGCGCAAGTAGACACATCGTCTTTTACTAAGATTGGGAGATTCCCAAAGTTATAAGCGCGAGTGTCACGAACATTAAATAAAAAGAGAGTTTTCTTAAAATTAATTATACGTACAAAATACGTTTTTTGAGTGTGAAGTAAATATTTTTTTTGATGGTGATTAGAATATATTACGAGATACAAAATATTTAAGGGTGAGAAATATAAAAATAAATAATTAGTGATATCGTTAGTTATAGTGGTTTACCTAATAATTTTAGTGAGGGTGAGTTTGGCGGTTCGCGGCTGCAACAAGGGAGAGGTAGCCACTGCCTAGAGACAGCAAGGTCCATTCCGAAGAATAAAAGATCTGAGAACGGATTATATCCGCCTGATACCGACCGAGCCAAAAAGGAGTCTAGAAGAGATAGATTTCTATAAATCCGAGGTGATTGGATCATAAAAGTCCGTGAAAGACCCGGACTGAACCAAGTAACAAAAAAAAACATTTATTTTTGATAGAAAAGGCGTACTTGCCTCACGTTGTGCGCATGCACGAGTACAGTGCCGCGAATGAAATCTCACCCTCACCAGAGATATAAATTTTAAGTATAAGTTTTGAGTCCAAATTAAGTACAAAATCAGCAGAATTGTAATCTTTGATCTGGCGAGAAGAAGTCTTGGTGCGAATAACTGACTTAGTTCCAAGGAAGTCAGCGCCTCAGACAAGGAGTGTGCCAGAGTTTCACATCACATTTTTTTTTTTAGTTTAAATTGGCGTGATAATTTTTGTATTGATATATATGTTTTAACGTAGTTTTTTTTGTAATTTTGAGTGTTGTTAAACGATAGCAGGAAAAAGGTGAGGGTGTTAATAACGGTAAAATTTGTCAGCTATTTCTGACGTGCCGTGGTTTTGGGTTCTTCGAACCATCCGTTTTATTTTTGCCGCAACATTTTGCAAAACCGTTAAGGTACTTATACAGAGCTCTATATAGGTAGATAATACGAGTTGAAAATCGCCTTCGCGGAAAAGTAAGCGAGGTGTAGTAAAGGGGAGCGGAAATTTAGGAACCTACAGCCAAAGAAGTCGTTAATTTGGGAAATTGTTTTAACTAGACATTGATCTAGATAAACCTCACACCTTTGACTTTGCTACGAACTACTTTTGTTTGATTTTTCTAGATTTTAAAGATTGTTTTTATCGTATTTTTTTTAAGATCATAATTCATCATAATTTTTATATCAAAAATCTGAACAATTTTCATGAAAATTTATAATACCGTTAGTTATGACCCTAAATATGTATAGCGTTACTTTTTATTATTTTTCTTTTACCTTTTTTGTTTGTTCTAAATAAATTTATGTAAATCACGTCAATGTGTCAGAAAACAAATTGTCTTTTTCTGAGCTTACAATAAGCTCAATGGCTTTTTAAGAAATTTTCAGGGGGTGCGGTACGGCCGGTGAAAGTTCGGGTAATGTAAGTATGGTTCGATCGCGATAGTTAGGTGTTCTTGTTTCCAGGTCAGGGGGATTCGAAATCCAGGTCGACTGAATCCCAGGTCGGGTGGGTCTAGACCAGACTGTACCATCAGCAGCAGTCATCCTAAGGTGCTATGGATGTATTCTTTTATATTTTGAGTTTTTATTTAGTGTATGGTGGTACAAGAGTGAGGCATGTTAAAATATTTGTTGAAATAAGTGAGGTCTGACTACGGGGGCAAGATCCCCCCCATATCCGTCGAGCTAAGCCGAGCGTAGCGAGCATGCCCTCGCCTCCGTAGCAGATATTCCTCCTTCCCAACTTCCTTCCTATCCCGATTCCTATCCCAGGTTCCTAATATATCCTATCCTGGTCCCTTATTCTCATTATCCAGCCCTCCCTTTTGCTTATTTCAGAAGGAAGGTGCTAACTATCAATTCAATTCATGTCTATAATTTGGCATTTTTAGTTTTTTTTTGAAAAAAATAGGTAGGTATAGATAAAAAGTCTTTAAAAAAACCTAATGCATCTGTTGGAGCAATTAATTATCAACAAATTCCTGCATACCTGCTTACATATTTTGTTAAATTTTAAAGTTTTTCCTTTTAGGCAATTATATTAGCTTTTTTGTAGTGTTGAAGTGCATTTAATGTTCAAATTGTGAAGCAACAAATTCAAACAATTTTCAATTCGGGTTTTCAGTGGTTTTGAATTTAAAGTTTTCCCCTAAGAATATGCAACATTTATTATAAGACCCATAACGACATAGGTACCATAAAACAAAAAATTGTATAACGAACCTATTTCGAAATTTTAAACTTTTAAATCCAGATGAACTGGAAGGCCCTACAAACATAAATACCTACCTTTTCTTGGTTTGTCTATAATATATAATAATTTTAAATCGATCGAGAGACCGTACATCATACCTTTATAGAGGTCTGAAACCGACTAAGGAAAAAACATTTCAAGCTGTGCGTTTGTATTATTTTCATCAAAGCAGACTGTGGGGGGCGGAGTCAAAATTTAAATCAACGCGAATATTCCTATTAACTATGAACACATTTATGTATTTGGTTTGTTTTTATAATAAAAATATTCGCATCGCAACCTGATTGGATGAATAGCATTGGGTTGTGTTTTTCGGTTGCTTTTGTGGTAGTTAATAAAATGCATCTCTCCAAAACTAGAGTGATAGACTTAAAGTATAAAAAAGCGATGAAAAGAATTACAAACAAATGTTGGGGGTAAGTATCTTTTTCAAGAGATGTCTAGACTTCTTCTAGGCTAGGACATGGGAGAAATTTTATAACAATAGATGTTTGTTGTTGTAAGATTTTTTTGAAAAAGGTAGGTAGATGTTTATACGTTGAATCAAATTAATAATTGAAATTGAGGTAGGTACCTAATGGTAAAATAGGAACGGAAAAGCTGTCTATATAATATAGAGAAATTAAATGGGCAGTAGCAGGTACCTTTGTAAACTTTGTTTTTGCTGTTGAGTTTTACTTAACGTCTTCCGTACCAATAGGTAGGTACTTGTTTTAGAGGCTTATAAAAGGGCAAGAATACTTGACTATTGGAAATGTAGCTTTTTAAAAAGCATTCATTTTTGAAAATATACCTATATAAAGCTATATATATATATTGCAACTGTTGCAGCCGATTTAAAGGCCAAACCGTGGAGCAACAAATTCTAGATTAGGGTAATAAATTAGCAACAAAATATCTTCAAATTCCTGCGTACTTAAATTTTCAAATTTTCGTTGTGGCGTACCCAGCTTGATGGATGACGTCATTGCAAAATTAGTTTTTCTCCTGTAAGAGAGGATTGGGTAGTGATAGAAAATTTAAAAATAGCTTTTTGCAGAGCAACAAATTCTGTCTACTATTTGGCGTTTTTAGTTTTTTGAAAAAGCGTATGGATAAAAAGTCTCCAAAATATTGCATCTGTTGCAGTCGATTTGAAGGTCAAATCGTGGAGCATCAAATTCAAGATTAGAGCAACAAATTATCACTAAAATCCTGCATACTCAGGATTTTGGAAATTAGGGGGTGTGGGTGCTATCTTGACGTCAAGATAGCACCCACACCGTTTTTTATAGTTTTTAGGGGCGAGAGTTGACTAGTTCTTGGACTATAAGACTGGAATGGAAAGTGATGGAAAATTTGTATGTTACTTTTTGCAGAGCATGAAATCATGTTCTTAATTTGGCATTTTTAGTTTTTTGAAAAAAAATATAGATAAAAAGTCTCCAAAAAAATGCATCTATTGCAGTCAATTTGAAGGTCAAATCATGGAGCAACAAATTCAAGATTAGAGCAACTAATTAGCAACAAATTATCCCTAAAATCCTGCATACTCAAATTTTGGAAATAAGGGGGTGTGGGTGCTATCTTGACGTCAAGATAGCACCCACACCCTTTCTATCAATTTTGAGGGGGAAGGGGTGGAGCAACAAATTCAAGATTAGAGCAACTAATTAGCAACAAATTATTGCATACTTATTTTTTTTAATTTTTAGGTTTTTCTTGGTGTGGGTGCTATCTTGACGTTTTGATATGTTCCACAAGTTCCACAATGCATTTTGGACATGAAGGAGATGGATTTAAAAGTTGAATGAGACCTTTTTGAAAAGGTGTTGAGAGGCCCTTTAATTTGATACCATTTGTTGTTGTGCGTTAAATTTTGGGAAATTAAGCTTTTTTAAGAAAACTGTTGAAGTGCATTTCAAGGTCAAATCTTGGAGAAACAAATTCAAGATTGGAGCAACTAATTAGCAACAAATTAGCAACAAATTACTGCGTACTCAGTTTTTTGAAATGCTGGGTTTTTAATGGGAGTGGGTGCTATCTTGACGTCAAGATAGCACCCACACCCTTTCCATCAATTTTGAGGGGGAAGGAGTGGAGCAACAAATTCGAGATTAGAGCAACTAATTAGCAACAAATTATTGCATACTCAGATTTTGGAAATTTGGGGGTGTGGGTGCTATCTTGACGGACCTAAAGTTTTCATTATTTGTTTTTAGTCAGACGAATTCAAATAATTTTGCTTCTAAAAAACTACAAGTGTAACTTAGGGTAACGAAAATAAACAAATATCCGAATTTTCTCTAGCAGCAGCGACAAACAAAATAAAGTGAGGAAAATTTGCGAAAAATAATAAACATTTTTGGGTTGCCAGCTAAAAGCTTGAGTTTTTGAACCAGCATCAGGCTTTTATAGATTTATCTCTGTCTATTTTTTGAGAAAATTTAGAAACAATAATTTGAAATTGTGTTTAAAAGATGAATTAGTTTTTTTTTTTGTTTTATTTTAATGTTTAGAAAATTTAAATTCGAGACCAAATTATTATTATGAAAATTTGTGGAAGATAAAAATTCCCTTGGAAGATATTAATGGTCCTAGCATTTAGTTAATCAATCGCACCCAAAAAATGGTTGTCTTTGAATTGTATGTAGAGATGACCAAGTTTTGTAGTCTGTATTTTGTATACAAAGCTCATAATGGAAATCTAAAGGCTTAACTTCATACACCACATTTTGAAAAAGTACAAAAGTGAAAATATTTGTTTTCTGGCTAGCGCAATTGTTTTTAAAAAAGAGTATACAAACTGTTTATTAAACAAAAAAATAAGCTTTCTGCATCATTTGATTTAATTTTTCAGCCCGAAAAAACTATACAAAAATGCGTTTAAAAATGTTCATATTTGTAATTTTTCACTTTTTGAGCCAATGTAGTTAAGGCTTAAGTCTATTTTTTTTTTAAGTAATTGAAATACCATAAAAATGCGTGGCACCAAAATAAAAATGAATAACTTCTCTGAATGCATATTTCAGGAAGATGAATATATAAAGATTTCAAAGCCAAAACTTTTGGCTCTAACCAAAGAACAATGGTTTTAGTGGCAACAATATTTTTTGGCACCAGACTAATTAAAAAAAACTGTATTGTTATTGCAATTTAACTACAAAATAACTCTCAAGTCCCCCATAAAGGGACAACCAAAATGTTCATTTTTTTCAACCACTCACACCCCAAACTTTCTGTGGATTCTTGATTATACAGTGCTTGGTCATTTACAGTTGTGTTCATAATAATAGCAGTGCTCCCCAAATAAAACAAAAAGGCTAATATTTTCAACGTCATAATATTTTTCACAAAACTTCAAATAGCAAATTAAAGTATTTTATTAATATTACCAGAAAAAATTAAAATTGATTTTTTACCGTTGCTTTTGTCACGGATACATCAATTTTAAAAATTTGTGGTTGTTCACAAAAATAGCAGTGTATAGCATTTTATTGCATCTATAAGGCAAAAAGTAAGAAAACTATTAAAAGTTGTATGAAAGTTTGTTAATTATTAAAGATTGCCATTAATACTTTGTGGAGTAACCATTATTTTAATTACTGGAATGCATCTTCGAGGTGAGTCCATTTAAATTTGACACTTCTCGACTGGTATTGAAATCCACGAATCTCGCACTACCTGCCTCAAATCTTTCTAATTTTTTGGTTTCACCTCATCTTTTACATTCCCCCATAAGTTTTCAAAGGGGTTAGGGTCGGGGGATTGTGCGGGCAACTTTCTAGCGCATACCTTTTTCTTCTGAAACCATCATTTTGCCGCTTTCGAAGTACGCTTTGGGCCATTATCTTGTCGTATACCCAAACCAAAGGCATTTCCTCTTTAGCATAGGGTAACATAACCTCTTCGAGAATTTTTACGTACTCCAGAATACCCTTAATGGGCCCTGATGGGATTAATAGGCCCAACACCGTTGTATGAAAAGCATCAGTTTCGCTCTGACATACTTCACCGTTTTCACGGTGTATCGTGGATCGTTTGATGCATTTTTTGGTCTTCTCACATACTCCTCTTGGGATCCAAGAGGTCGTCGGGAGTATGTGAGCAACGGTAAAAAATCAATTTTAATTTTTTCTGGTAATATTAATAAAATACTTTAATTTACTATTTGAAGTTTTGTGAAAAATATTATAACGTTGAAAATATTAGCTTTTTTGTTTTATTTGGGGAGAACTGCTATTATTATGAACACAACTGTAAGTGCTATTTCGTTATCCATGCAATAAATTCGAACCTCAAATGACCCAAATATAGATACCATATTTTTCTTTATTAGTCTGTCTACTATTGTTCTATTCTACGCTTGTAGTCTATCACTAATAAATTTGTAGGAAAATACTTTTATGAAACAGAAACATTCGCCACAATTGTATTATTTGCGTGTAGTTACAAGTCTACGATACTTGTAGTTATTAGTTTATTCCAATTCTTTATGAAACAGAAATTTGCTGATAATTTACAAGCTACAAGTAAATTCACAAATAATTATTAGTACACAGGATTTTCGTTTATTGCTGCTTGGCTTGTCAGATACTCTGGACACATATTGTAATGTTCTTATGCTAGTGATCGCGCCTTAACAGTATACGTATTGCTTTATTGTGTAATATTTGCAATCTTTTGAGACATATTATAAAAATATAGTTTTGTAAAGGGCAATACTCAAAATGGGGTTTAATTATCACATTTTATACTTTTATTGCACTGTTCATTGTGAGGCTATTTTTAATTTTGCGCAATACACCTAGTTTTTTCGACATTTTATTGTAAATATAGTTTATGTGTTCATTCCCACACATATGGAAATATGAGACGGTATTATTGGTACATTGAAGAGCATACATTTAGATTTTTCCATATTTAACAAAAGATTCATTAGGTGTGTTTTTTATTACAACCGGTCTTAACCGGAAAAACGTAGTCTGGGCTAAGCAATTTACATGTTAAATACAACAACACCTTAGCCCCTTGGGCTTAGTTGTTTAGCCCGGAGATTTCTCTGGGCTTAACTTTTTGAAGAGTTTTAAATCTGTGCTACCAAACTATTTTTTTCATAAATTGTTTAGAATTTCTTTAAAAACGTGAAAACTGACGTTTGGAAGGACAAAATATATTAAAATAGTTTTGCTAGCATACATTTTTGTATCTCTTTGTAAAACATACATGAAAAATACAAGAAAAAGACGAAAGCAAAAAATATGACAACTCTAAATTTTTGTTGTGTCTGCTGTTTTCGGAACATTCAATATACAGTGCTGCCAAGATTTCAGGTTAAGCCCCGAGGCGTTTTTTTTGTCCAGTTAAGACCGGTGGTAATAAAAAACACACCTTTTATCAACCAATCATTAGGTGTGTTTTTTATTACCACCGGGCTTAACTGGTTAAAAAAAAAAGCCTCGAGGCTTAGCGAGAAAAATTGGCAGCACTGCATACTAAATGTTCCAAAATCAGCTGACACAAAAAAATATAAAGTTGTCATATATTTCGATTTTGGGGTTTCTTGTGTGTTTTTGAAAAAAAAAAGTTCAACTAACTATTAAATAAATATTTAAAATAATAATTGTCCTTCCAAACATCAGTTTTGATGTTTTAAAACAAATTCTAAACAATTTACGAACAAGTTTATATGGTAGCACAGATTTAAATCTTTTGAAAAATCTAAGCCCAGAGAATTCTCCGGGCTTAACAGCTAAGCCCAAGAGGCTAAAGTCTTGTTGCATTTAACATGTAAATTCCTTAGCCCCGACTGCGTTTTTTTTGTCCAGTTAAGACCGGTGGTTATAAAAAACACCTATTAATCGCGCAAAGATCTTCATTAAGGTTGGAAACACAATGTGTCAGATCACTTCCCGAGATACATAGCAGAGCAGGCCATCATCAGCGAATAGTTTGTGTTTCAGCACTTTTTCCATATCATTTTTATATGTATATTAAAAACAGTAGCACACCTATTAGGGTCCCCTGTGGAATCCCTATGTTAACGGACACAGTGTCTGAAGTTTTTCCATTAACAATTGTTCTTTGAGTTCTACCTTCAAGGTTCCGTATTTCTTACACCTAGTTTAGACAAGACAGCGAATAGTTTGTGTTTCAGCACTTTTTCCATATCATTTTTATATGTTTATTAAAAACAGTAGCACACCTATTAGGGTCCCCTTTGGAATCCCTATGTTAACGGACACAGTGTCTGAAGTTTTTCCATTAACAATTGTTCTTTGAGTTCTACCTTCAAGGTTCCATATTTCTTACATCTATTTTAGACAAGTTTTGCAACAGAATACATATGTTAACAGTTTCAAATGCACGTTTTAGGTCAATAAACACAGCTATGATCACGTTTTTCTTATCGATTTCAGATTTCCATTTATTTACAACAAAGTTTATACACGTTTCACAAGAATGTTTAGCACGAAAACCGCCCTGCAAACCAAACCTCAGTAGTTCAGGGGAAAAAACAACCACCAACAAAGTTTACTTTGAGGATGTAAGTGTTTTCTTATTTACCAAAATCTCTCCCCTAAAAAATTAGCAGTTTTGTTTCTCCTGAAAAAATAAACTCTTCTTTGGTAAATGGGAGTAAAAGAGTGCGATGTATGCAATGCATAAAGTTTTGTCTCTTTTGTAATGGCGGCTCGCGTTTGATTTGACTTTTCCTGCATTGTATATTTTCTAGTGAAACAAGTGAAACCTTGATACCCACTGCAACATATTAGTTAACTCTTTCGAACCCAAGCTATGAAAATCAATATAAAAAAATGTTTTTTCAGTATGTATTGTCGTGTCAAAAACATTGTGATCACAACTAAGAAATATGAATAGCAAAAAGTTATGTTCCAAAATAATAAATAGCAAAACTAATGTGTTATTCTCATGTTACATGTAAGAAACATACACTGCCTATGACCCCCAAAAAAAGTCGGACAACTGAGAAAATAACTTTTATAGAACAATAATGTATGCTACTCCTTTTAAGCTAAAACACAAAACACTTTCTGGATTAACATTTTTTATATCTTTTTTTTTTTCAAATTATGACCATATTGTAACGATGAATTACTGAACTACTTTAAGATAAAAGTCTGAACACACTACCTACTACTGCAAAGGTAGAAATGTGAACGGACCTTTAGTAATTAAGAAAATATCCCACTGAACACATCTCAAAATATCCCACTAGACTGGAAGTATGAAGTGCCCTTCCTGGAAAGGAAGTTTCGAGAGACAGGGACGAGAGCCTTCGAGGACGTTCTCGAGTCTCGAGATTCCGGTATAAAAAGGCAGCGTACACGGAGAAAAAATAAGGTATGAACCACCTTATTTCTGGTATATTTAACTTTAATGTAAAGTTTAAATAGGGATGACTCCCCAATAAAATGGAATTTACCTTACTTTTCTAGTAAATTTATAGTTTATGATTAACTTTACAGTAAAGTCTTTTTTTGTATGAATTTCTAATAGAAATTACTAGAAAGTTAGGTACATATTTAACCTTACTATAATGCTGAAAATACTGATTTTTAAAGTAAATTGAACTTCTCTATGGAAGGTATATAATTTAGTTACAGATTGGATCAAATAAAGTCAATTTCTTTTTTATTGATGACATTTTTCTAAATAAAATTGTATGCATTTATCTTACAAAAATTAAAATAAAAAAGTTGATTTTTGTAGTTATTGAAAAGCATAACTAGGTAACACGTACTTAATCCTCAAAGCTATTTAGAAGTAAGTAACGTATGACCCTGTTATGTTTTTCAATAATTACCTTTTTTTATTTTAATTAATTTTTGTAAGATAAATGCATACAATTTTTTAGGCAAATATCATCAATAAAAATTAAATTGACTTTATTTGATCCAATTGTTTGCTAATTCTTTATGAATTAATGTATAATTATCCCGCACTCGTCACCTAAAAGCTTTGACAAAAAATAAAAATCAAACACAAATGGAGAACAAATGGCGCACTTTTCAATGACAGCTTTAAGAGTTTTTTCTATGTATCGAGGGCACTGATCTCTATTGGGGAAAATTCCTAGAATTCAGTATTATTATTACTTTAGTGTAAGGTAAAACTTATTCATAGAATAGTTAAATTTGTAAAATATGTTTTACTAGAATCTTAAAGTGAAAAGATTCATACACTTTTTTGGTTGAAGGTATATTTGACTCTACGTGAAGAAAATATTGCTACTCGTAAGGTATATACTACTATAATTTGTTCACCATAATTTTCTTGTAAAAATTACTTTACGGATCCAAGAAATCTTCAATACGTAAGGTAAATTTTACTTAAAATCTAGGGCTTTTTACTTTAATTACCTTACTAGTCATATGGAGTATAAAATACTAGATTCATTTTTCTCCGTGTAGACACCGACCGGATACAGTTTAATCTTGAAATGAGTACAGTACAAAGTAAAATAAAGTGTTGCGAATTGTTAGTAGTAAATAAAGTGATTTAAAAGTGTGTTTGTTTGAGCGAATAATAAAAGTAAATTGAGTTGAAATAAAGTGTGTTCTTATTTGAACGGAAATATAAGTGGAAATTAAATAAGTTTTACTGTGAACCCGGAATAAAACATTACATTGGTGTCAGAAAAGTGGAATAAAACTTATTTATTTGTGCGAATCAGATAATTTCGCGAATAAAATAAAAAGTGCGCGTGTGTTTTAACAATAAACAAAGTGTAAAACATTTTGAAATAAGTAAAAGTGCTCGCGTTTTGAAAAGTTAAAATGGGTAAAACACTAAATCAGTTAAGTTTGACTGAGTTGAAGGCGGAATTAACTAAGCGAGGTCTTCCTACTGCTGGATCGAAAAATGATCTCATTATTCGTCTACAGGATTGTTTAACCCAGAAAAACGAAGATTTGGATACATTTCAATTCGAAGTTGAATGGTAATGAAAAACGCTTTGGAGATGGCCATATGCAGGAAGTCTTCCGCGTCCAACTCAATACAAGAGTCCAGAAAAGAGGAGAAACTCTGCAACAACTTCAAGCAGATATTGAAAGGTTGGCTCATCTGGCATATCCGACAGCAGGAGACGACATTATTAATCAGTTTGCGACAGAAGCCTTTGTACGTGCTGTATCTGATATAAATCTTCAGCGAGCAATCCGAACAGCTGAAAAACGTTCCCTTCCTGAAGGATTAGTGTTTGCACTGACTATGGAAGCAGCAGAACAGGCTTCTCAAGGCGTTCATCGGGTAAGAGAAGTTGCAGTGGAGGAATGCTCTTGTCAAAAACTCGCATTCCAAAGAAACCAGCGAGACGGAGCTGCTCGCTGCTGGAACTGTAACAAGACAGGACATCTCCAGCGGCAGTGCAGATTGCCACCAAGAAGAACTGCTTGCGAACACTGTGGAAACAGGAATATTGCTCAACAACAGGTAAGCGATACAACTAACACTCATGCTCATCTTGATTCCCATTCGGGAAACGAGTAAGAACCAACTTCGAGGGGCAGAAGCTGGTTTCTGGTATCGATGGCCCCAGAACCACAATTTAAGTCTCACAGAGTAAACGAGACAACAAATGTCTGACAGTGGAGGCGACCATAAACAACAAACAACACGTGGCTACAATTGACACCGGTGGTGTCACCGCCTCTATTGTACGAAGAGACTTGGTGAAGATGACATGGCTACATAACACCAACAGCTACCGTCTGAAGACCGCCACAGGAGAAGCAGCAAGGGTGTACGGTGAAGTTCGTCTTACGATCCGTATGGCAGAACTAGAGTTTTCGCATGTGTTTTTGGTGGCAGATATATGTGACGAGTGCTTCATTGGAATCGACTTCATGAAGGACCATGAAATCATTTTGGATATAGGTAATCAAGTCCTGAAATACAGAAATGTGGAGATCCCAATGGTCTATGGCAACGAAAATTCAACAACAATTAGAACTGTCATCAAAGAAGACATGTGCCTGCCTCCTTCTTCAGAAGTTTTTGTGTGGACGAAACTAAAGGGGAATATTGGAAGCCATCGAAACCTCATGGTTGAGCCATAAGTTGAACAAAGTTCCCAAAACATCATCATCGGGAAGACTCTTGTGGCACCAAAGAACAACATGGTACCTGTACGGATACTTAACATCAAACCGTACCCAATCAAGCTTAAGAAAGGAGAAGTTGTTGGGCAATGTGAATCTGTGGCCGCAATAACTAAGACCAACGAGGTGGATACACAGATGACTATGAACTCGGAGAAACTAAAGAAACAAATTCTCAAATCAGACAACTTGAATCAACATCAGCTTAATGTTGCGGGAAGTCTTCTTCATGAATATGCTGATATTTTCTCTTCATCCAGCGGGCAATACGGCCGGACACAACTGGTGCAGCATCGAATCGATACAGGAGATGCTAGGCCGATTCGTCAACCAGCAAGACGTTTCCCGTTGGCCAAACAAGGTGAAGTTGAAGAAATGATAACAACAATGAAGAAAGACGGGCTAATCGAAAATTCCAAAAGCCCTTGGGCATCACCGGTAGTTCTCGTCAAAAAGAAGGATGGAAGCACTCGATTTTGTGTCGACTACCGCAGGCTGAATGATGTGACGAAGAAAGACAGCTACCCACTGCCAAGAATCAGCGATACTCTAGATGCAATGGAAGGAGCACAATGGTTTTCGACTTTGGATTTGAAGAGTGGCTACTGGCAGGTAGAAATCCATCCAGAGGATCGGGAGAAGACGGCTTTCTCCACAGGGAATGGTCTGTGGCAGTTTAATGTCATGCCGTTTGGGCTATGCAATGCCCCAGCTACTTTTGAGCGCTTAATGGAGTGCGTTTTAAATGGATTAACCTGGAAATCTTGCCTAGTCTATTTGGATGATCGTTTACGGGAAAACATTTGATGACCATTGTAAAAACCTGAAGGCTGTATTCCAAAGACCGAGGTTAAATATTTGGGGCATATCATCTCATCCCAAGGAGTGAAGACTGATCCTGAAAAAGTTGACACTGTGAAGAACTGTCCAACCCCTCTGGACAAGCATCAACTTCGGAGTTTCCTCGGTCTGGCAACGTACTATCGACGATTTGTGAAGGATTTTGCGAGAATCGCCAAAAGCTTGCACCAACTTACGGAGAAGGGTAAACCCTTTAAATGGTCAGGTGAGTGTGAGAAAAGCTTTCAGGAACTGAAGCTGCGGTTATGTGACGCTCCTGTGCTGGCCTATCCGACTCCAGGCAAACAATTCATCATTGACGCAGATGCAAGTAATGTTGGAATTGGTGCTGTTTTATCGCAAGTTCATGACGGAGAAGAAAAGGTCGTTGCCTATTTCAGCAAGGTACTCTCGAAACAAGAAAGAAACTATTGCGTGACCAGAAGGGAACTTCTAGCTCTAGTATTGGGAACAAAGCACTTCCATAAGTACATCTATGGACAGAAGTTCCTTCTTCGCACAGATCATGGTGCACTAAATTGGCTTTTGAACTTCAAAAATCCAGAGGGTCAAGTAGCAAGATGGATCGAGATACTTCAGACGTATCAATGTCAGATTCAACATCGAAGAGGAAAACTACATTCAAATGCAGACGCATTATCTCGGCGCCCGTGCAATCAAGACTGCAAGCATTGCACACGACTAGAAGAAAAGGAAGTTGTCGCTGTTAGAAGAACGAGAGCTGATCCCATTTGCGGCTGGAGTAATGAAGAACTCAGAATGGCCCAACAGGAAGCTTCGGACATCGAACCCATCCTTGCATGGAAGGAACATCAAGAGAAACCAGAATGGGCCGACATCTCCGACCGAAGCCCCACTCTAAAAGCATATTGGGCACAATGGGACTCACTTCATGTGCAAGAAGGGCTACTCAGGTGTAAGTGGGAATCCGCAGATGGTAAATCCTATGTAATGCAGCTAGTCGTACCTCAGTCAAAGGTAAATGATGTTCTCCGAGAGATGCACGGTGGAACTTCTGGAGGCCATTTAGGCATCAACAAGACGCTGGAAAAACTACGACAGCAATTCTACTGGTTACGTATGAGAGAAGACGTTGAAAAGTGGTGCCGAAACCAAAACAGTTGTGGATAAGATTGTCTTTCATTGTGTGAGCAGGTTCGGAGTACCCATGGAACTTCATTCCGACCAAGGAAGGAACTTCGAATCTAAGATTTTTCAAGAGGTTTGCTCACTCCTTGGCATCAAGAAGACGCGAACAACACCGCTTCATCCACAATCTGATGGGATGGTTGAGCGATTTAACAGGACACTTAAGGAACACCTGTCAAAAGTAGTCAATGATAATCAACGAGACTGGGACCGACATATTCCATTATTCTTGATGGCTTATAGAAGTGCAACACATAGTTCTACTGGACATACACCATCGGAAGTCCTATTTGGCTCAACAATACGCCTGCCAAGTGAGATAAAATTTGGAAGTGTTCCAAACGAGCCACATGAAATGGATGAGTACGTAGATAACCTGAAAGGAACACTGGCTGACATTCACCAACGGACAAGAACAAATATAAAAACGTCTAGTGACAGGATGAAAACAAGATATGACGCACGAGCGACAGCAACAGGGTTTCAAGAAGGAAAACTTGTGTGGTTTTACAATCCCCACCGATAAAAGGGACTATCACCGAAGCTACAACAAAACTGGGAAGGCCCTTACACAGTAATAACCAGAATTAACGACGTGGTTTACCGTATACAAAGAGGGGTAAGAGGCAAACTAAAGGTAGTTCATTGTGACCGTTTGAATCGTTATAATGGTGAAAGAAGCAATGGAGTTGTTCGGGACGAACAATCCTAAGAGGGGGGCAATGTAACGATAAATTACTGAACTACTTTAAGATAAAAGTCTGAACACACTACCTACTACTGCAAAGGTAGAAATGTGAACGGACCTTTAGTAATTAAGAAAATATCCCACTGAACACATCTCAAAATATCCCACTAGACTGGAAGTATGAAGTGCCCTTCCTGGAAAGGAAGTTTCGAGAGACAGGGACGAGAGCCTTCGAGGACGTTCTCGAGTCTCGAGATTCCGGTATAAAAGGGCAGCGTAGACACCGACCGGATACAGTTTAATCTTGAAAGTGAATGAGTACAGTAGGTACAAAGTAAAATAAAGTGTTGCGAATTTTTAGTAGTAAATAAAGTGATTTAAAAGTGTGTTTGTTTGAGCGGATAATAAAAGTAAATTGAGTTGAAATAAAGTGTGTTCTTATTTGAACGGAAATATAAGTGGAAATTAAATAAGTTTTATTGTGAACCCGGAATAAAACATTACAATATATAAAAAAAAATTGTTTGCAAAAAAAAAAATATATGGATTTCAGTCCCTTTTTCGATAAAAAAAATTAAAAATATTATATTTGACTAATTTTGTGTACTAATCCAGTAACTAGGCATTATTATCTTTCAATTAAGCCATCGAAACCTAAAAAATTTTTTGATTGAATATTTTTTACGAATTTTTAAATATATGTTACCTGGGAGTAACGGTGGTACCGAAAGGGTTAAGAAAAAAAAATTTTTTTTGTGCTCCATTTGGAGAACAAAAATAAAAAATAAAATAATTTAATTTAAAAAAATAAATAATCTTCCCAGTGTTATTTGTGAAAACTTTTAAGCTATTGCATAGATTTTAACTCAGGCCTGGCTTGGGGTATAAACCAAAAAATATAGTAACGAAATCTAGTAACGAAAATAGTAACGAAAAATTATTACGCCGCACACATGGATGGTTCACTAAACGTGTATGGTATGTGTATACATGGTACGAATGTACAATTGTATGAAGCTTGCACGTATCGAAACGATCGAGAGCAAGCAAACGCTGTTTGTGTGAATGTTTTTTGATTCAGACAGAGAGGGTTATATAAATTGTGTTAGACAACAAAAAGTCTGTTCACTGACGATGTGCTGGACTGTTCTAGGCAGAAAAGTACCGCTTTTTGCTGTTCATTGAGATTTTTTCTGTGCTGAACTGTTCTAGTTTCCTGTTCATTGACAAAACTAGAACAGTTTAGAACAGGATTTTCTGTTCTTGGTTTTGAGTCAGATCAGGTTAGAACAGACTCGTGAGAAATGTCAAAAGCAAAGCTGTCATTTTTTTCTTTTTGTTTTGATTTAATTGTGCGAATATTTCTCGGGTGCTCGTGGTTTTTCTAACTAAAAACAGTTTTTAATTATATTTTCCGCAGTAAAAACTCAAAAAATAAATAAAACTAACGAGAACCGATAAGCAAAAAATTCATATAATTTACAATTTGTTTTTTTTTTTTTTTTTATTTTGACAACTGACGTTTAAATGACTGTTCTAACTTGATCTGACGTTTCTCACGAAACTGTGCTGTCCTGTCCTGTTCTGATCTAGAAAAATCCTCGTTGAACAGACTTAAAGAAAGGAGTAAAGAAGAATAACATAAATACTGTGTATGCGTAATAAATCAGAAGAAAAAAAAATTATGTGTATTTTCTTTTCTTTTGTTTTCTCTTCCCATTCTTCTGTTTCTTGTTCAACGATCATTCAATGAGATTCTGTGTATGCATATTTTCAAATGTGACCTTGTTCCTTTTTTTTTTGTTTATATGTTTTTTTTCTTTTTTTTTAGGTAGGTATATTATGGATTGAAAGGTAGATACATAAATAACATAATTATTGGTTTTGTGTAGTGTAAGTAAACAAATAAGTTGATAAAAAATGCAATGCAATAGCTTAACCGCGGTAGTCTTCGAGTGCCACAAGTCTTTTTTTTCTCTAAACAATCTACAACACAAATTCCACCATCAAAATTCGTTGAAAATTATTTTGCTGTTTACTCGGGAAAGTTTGACACCACTTCACAGCTTCAGCCTTGTGCATTTAGAAAAAAAAATCATAAAAAAATGATACAAAAACCACCACCAATTGATTTGATATAGGTATGCTGATTTTAAAACTGATAAATTTTATATTTCCTCGCCCTAGTATTGGAGTGCCGTATACGCCAAATTGCATTTTTTGAACTAGGTATGCAGTCGTATGTTTTCGAAGTTGCTCTTTTCAAATCTGCTATCCGTTTTTTTCCATCTTTTTTCGTTGCCGAGATATTCACTATTGTTTTGACAAATACAAGAAATTTTGGCATTTACGTCAAATTTTTCATGCAATGCAAGAAAATTTTGAGAATTGTTTTGGCGTACGTTATGTTTTTTTTTTTTGACGTACGTGTATATGAATAAAAGAAACTTCTGATTTTCATGGAGTATACGGCAAACTCATTTTGGACAAAAATTTAAATATTTGGAAAACTAAACGAATTCTTGAATACGGATGTATAGTGTGGGCACCTTACTATATGATTCATATAAACAGAATTGAAAGTGTTCAGAGAAGGTTCATGAGATTTTCGTTGCGTTTTCTTTCATGGTCCGATAGAATTGTCCTACCTCCATACTCGGATAGATTTAAACTTATTAATTTACCATCACTTTCAGTTCACAGAGAGTATTTGCAATCATGTTTTATAATTGGGATAATAAGAGGCTCAATATCTTCTTCAGTGTTGGATCGACTGAATTTTAATGTTGGGCGTGCTGGTTTAAGAAATAGGTTACCAATTTGTGTAGTTTTAATTAGATCTAACTATGGCGTCAATAGCTCTATGAATCAACTAATTAATATTTTTAACAAAAACTTTCATATAATCGATTCTACTAATGATAATGTTAAATCCCATAAATTCAAAAATAGCTTCTTTAATCAATTTAATTAATTTTACAGAATGTTGTTTTTTCTGTTGTTCTTTATATTAGTACATTTAGTTTCAATGTTAATATATGTATATTTTATTGTGATTAATTGACAATTATTACTAATATATCGAGTTTAAGTTTAATGATTCCATTGTTAGTATTTAAGCTTATTTCTAATGTTAGCATTTAACATATTAAATAAATAAATGAATTGCAGATGTCCAATAACAGGTATATAAAAGACACATTTTAATTATATATCATACTAAAATATCAAAAAATACCAGCGGTTAGTTCTTTCGCAATTATCTTCCGAACATTTAAATGCGATTTGTTGATTTTTCTGTCTTCTAGTGGAGATCAATTCCAGACATCAATGACTGAAGGCCTGAAGGACTGAAGGTATTTTTTGTTTATGCCCCAACCCATAGAATCCGTTGCGTCCGTTCCGTCAATCCATCCGTTGAAGTTGAAGGATGGGACAGAAAGGGGTGACCCATAGAATACGTCGTATGACGGATTTCTTTTTGACAGCTCTTTTCAAATTCCAAGGTGTGTTCGATATTTTATCGCTGAATGTGCACTAAGGAAGTTCTGATGGAAGAAATTTTTAACTATTATTGTTGTTCTTTTTTTAATAAAATAAAATGCTCGACTAGATTTCATGTAGGTACTTGCTCTTCAGTTAAAAACAATTTTTTATAACAAATTATGAGTTGTAGGTATGGCTTTGGCATAGTAAAATTGAACTCTACAACAGAATTTGAGTATTTAATTGATATAATTTATTAGATATATCATTAAATGTTACTTTTATTAAATTTTCTTCAAAAATATACAATTAAAGTTCACAATTCATAAAATCAGAGAAGAAAAGAACACAGTTCTTAGTTCTGAAACAGAAAATCGAACTGATCTATTGTTGCCAACCAATGTCAAAGGATACGACGGATGAAAAAGTAGAAAGTTTGGCTACTTCTTCCGTCGAATCCGTCCGTCTCCGTCCGATCCGTCGCTTATGGGTCACTTCCCATAAGAACGTGTTTATTTTATCGAGCTGTCAGTTGAAAACTTCGACGGAACGGACGCAACGGATTCTATGGGTTGGGCCCTTGAGTTTATAGTTCAAAAGGTTACTTCACGCCACCCAGAACTAGTGAAACGAATCTTATGTTTAATAGAGAGTACAATACTTGAACGTGATCCAGAGACTTATAGTGGGTGCGTTCACGTACCGATCCAAGGGTATTCGGATACCTTTGTGTTGTTGTAATCATATATAAAATCTGAGCTGATCGCAAACATGTGTTGACAAGCAAAAAGATCCAAAGGTATCCAACAAATTTCTGGATTCTCGTGTATCTTATGGGAGATTTGAAGAACAGCTGGGCCCTATTTCATAAAACTACAAGACTAATAATTATTTGTGAATTTACTTGTAGCTTGTAAATTATCAGCTAATTTCTGTTTCATAAAGAATTCGAATAGACTAATAACTACAAGTATCGTAGACTTGTAACTACAAGCAAATAATACAAGTGTGGCGAATGTTTCTGTTTCATAAAAGTATATTTTCCTAAAAATTTATTAGTGATAGACTTGTAATTACAAGCGAATTTTTACAAGAGTGAAAAGACTAATAAAGAAAAATATGGTGTCTATATTTGGATCATTTGAGGTTCGAAATTATTGTATGGATAACGTATTAGCACTTAAATGACCAAGCACTGTATAATTAAGAATCCACAGAAAGTTTAGGGTGTGAGTGGTTGAAAAAAATGAACATGAACAATGAAATGAACAGTTAAATTGCAATAACAATGTAATTTTTTTTTAACTAGTCTGGTGATAAAAAATATTGTTGCCACTAAAGTCATTGTTCTTTGGTTAGAGACAAAAGTTTTGGCTTTGAAATATTTATATATTCATCTTTCTGAAATATGATTTCAAAGAAGTTATTCATTTTTATTTTGGTGGCACGCATTTTTATGGTATCTCAACAACTTAAAAAAATAGACTTAGATTTCCCTTATGAGCTTTGTATACAGAATACAGAATACAAAACTTGGTCATCTCATACATACAATTCAAAGACAACATTTTTTGGGTGCGAACGATTAACTAAATGCTAAGACCATTAATATCTTTCAAGGGAATTTTTATCTTCCACAAATTTTCATAATAATAACACGGTGTTACAAAAATGAGGTTTTAAAATATACGCGGGCGGAGACCTATCAGGTTTTGTAGAGTTAGTCGCACTGAATACGAAACGGTATTTGAAAATCCCCTAACACCCCCAAAATCTGGAGTTACGGGCAAAAAACGGTTTTTTGGACCTTCACCCATTGAAAAAATTCTAGCTTCGACAATTTTTTACCCATTTTCGATTTTTGTATAGTCTGATAGAAGATAAATATACCTTTTTAACAATGTATAAAACATGTAACTCGGTTAAACCACTTAGAATTTATAAGATGTCAAAGTTCAAAAATTAAATTTTTTTTGTCATTTGCCCAACTTCGGCATCAATTTAAAGTATATGTTTTAAAAACAACATGCTATTTAAAAAATATATTCTAAAACAATATCTATGTCCCAATTGATCGATGTATTTTTTATGAAAACCACTTCAAAATTGGCTTAGAAAAAAAATTTTTCGATTTCAACCCAGATACAGAAATTCGAACTTTTAGGTATAGAACAAAAATGTTGTTTCGGCACGTAGAAGGATAAGTTGGACGCCAGGATTTGATGAAGGGTTTTTGTAGAGGAGCTCAATACAAACATTTTTTTTCTTTAAGAGGGGGGTCTATCTCCCCCCGTTTAGGTGGGAGGGGCATTTTTCTAAAAAAAATTATCAAAATAAAAAAAAATTATTAAAAAACAACGGCAACACTTAAAGTAATAAATGATACCATTTCCAAAAGGCAAAATTGTGCATTTGATTCTAGTTTTTAAATCAATATAATATTACCAATAGTTTTTGAAATAATCGATTTCAAAGATAAAAATAGGGGAAAAAAAATGTTTGAAAACTCATTTTATACTATTTTTGTCCAGACTGTAAATTTTAGTAAATAAATTACTTAGACAGAAAACTGCCTCAATTAATTCCTTATCGAACAGTGAAAACTATATGTTTCTATGCCTTCTAGTTTTTGAGAAAATTGAAAAATAAAAACAAATAAAAATAAAAAATATTTTGAAAAAAGAAAAATCTGATAAAATAATTTTTCAATTTTCCCAAAAACTAGAAAACATAGAAACATATAGTTTTCACGGTTTGATAAGGAATCAATTGAGGCAGTTTTCTTTGTGAGTAATTTTTTTTACTAAAATTCGCAGTCTGGACAAAAATAGTATAAAATGAGTTTTAAAAAATTTTTTTCCCCTATTTTTAACTTTGAAATCGATTATTTCAAAAACTATTGGTAATATTATATTGATTTAAAAATTAGAATCAAATGCACAATTTTGCCTTTTGGAAATGGTATCATTTATTACTGTAAGTGTTGCCGTTGTTTTTTAATAATTTTTTTTTATTTTGATAATTTTTTTTAGAAAAATGCCCCTACCACCTAAACGGGGGGAGATAGACCCCCCTCTTAAAGAAAAAAAATGTTTGTATTGAGCTCCTCTACAAAAACCCTTCATCAAATCCTGGCGCCACTTATCCTACTACGTGCCGAAACAACATTTTTGTTCTATACCTAAAAGTTCGAATTTCTGTATCTGGGTTGAAATCGAAAAATTTTTTTTTCAAAGCCAATTTTGAAGTGATTTTCATAAAAAATACATCGATCAATTGGGAAATAGATATAGTCTTAGAATATATTTTTTAAATAGCATGTTGTTTTGAAAACATATACTTTAAATTGATGCCGAAGTTGGGCAAATGACAAAAAAAATTGAATTTTTGAACTTTGACATCTTATAAATTCTAAGTGGTTTAACCGAGTTACATGTTTTATACATTGTTAAAAAGGTATATTTATCTTCTATCAGAAACTTTACAAAAATCGAAAATGGGTAAAAAATTGTCGAAGCTAGAATTTTTTCAATGGGTGAAGGTCCAAAAAACCGTTTTTTGCCCGTAACTCCAGATTTTGGGGGTGTTAGGGGATTTTCAAATACCGTTTCGTATTCAGTGCGACTAGCTCTACAAAACCTGATAGGTCTCCGCCCGCGTATATTTTGAGTGTTACACCGTGTAATTTGGTCACGGAACTAAATTTTCTTAACATTAAAATAAAACAAAAAAAACTAATTCATCTTTTAAACACAATTTTAAATCATTGCATCTAAATTTTCTCAAAAAACAGACACAGATAAACCTAAAAAAGCCTGATGCTGATTCAAAAACTCAAGCTGGCAACCCAAAAATGTTTATTATTATTTTTCACAAATTTTCCTCACAATATTTTGTTTGTCGCTGCTGCTAGAGAAAATTTGTATATTTTCGTTACCCTTAGTTACACTTGTAGTTTTTTAGAAGCAAAATTATTTGAATTCGCCTGACTACAAATAAATGAAAACTTTTATGAGACAGAAAACTACAACTCCATACTTTATTTGTACTTGTAACAAGTCTACAAGTACAACACTAATAGTTTTATGAAATAGGCCCCTGATTCGCACAGTACACATAAAAAGGTAATATATTCCGAACTGACATTGGTCGCCAGATTGTCAAAACATGACACTTTGGCGACCTATGTCAGCTACCGAATTCTTAATTGTTTAAAATACCGACGAAAAACGCACAAAAACCGATAAACCACGCACACCACTAATTATTAAACAATTATTCACCATTTTCCGCGATGAAACACGAAGAAAATTTGTTATTTTTCAATTTATAATATTTTTCAATGACATTTTATAAATTAAAACAAAAACAAATTTCCTGTTTACAGCGATTGAAAAATAAAAATTAAGGGCCGACCTGATAGATTGGTGCCCATTTTTGACAAACAAATTTTGACAACGTTCGGAATATATTACCTTATTATGTGTACTGTGCCTGATTCGTATTCACAAACGTATCGGATACTTAGGTATCATGGATAGGGTATCTGTGCGTACGTGAACGCACCCAGTGTAAGTTAATAGGATTCCCTTCTGGGCTATGTGAAGCTGATGGTATTTTTTTTTTCTCAGGTCTGCACCCTCCGACCACTTGGTGATGTGTTCGCTCTAATCCGAGACAAAGACAACATTCAACAATTCTGTATCGAGTATAAAAATGGCGTTGTCCGCAAGTATATTATCACAAACGACAGAGACTCCTTAGGTTAGGTGAGGTTCGTAGTACAAACACATTGCGAGGCAAGCGTTTTATTCCCCTCAACAGTTGTGTGGATGAAGAGACTGAAGCGAATCTCCTTCGGTTAGTGTTAAAAAACTTCCAAGATTCCTCACGATATAAGATTTAAGAGAAATTCAACGAAAACATTTCTCGTAGTGGTCTGAAGTAAAATGTCACACAAGACGTATGTTTTTATATTATATAATTCGAGTGAATAAATCTAAATCTCTAACCAAGGTTTAAACTTCAGAGTTTATTTGTAATTTCATGTGTAATTTCAAAAGGTTTAGATTCACTAGGAACAAACTACTTCTTTTACGTACAAACTTCACCACTTAATAACGTACTTCTAGATTCGAGGAGCCATGGATTGTAGCAGTACGGATATAACCGGTGAAATATGGATATACTCCTCATAAGTACATTTAAAGAACAAGTTTCAGTGGTTTTTCTGTATCTAAAAAAGGACTGGCAAATATACATCAGAAGCACTTCCCGATCTGCCCATAATCTCGTAAAGGCCCTAACTACAAAATTTTCGATTTTTGGAGTTAGGGCATTGTCTCTGATTTGTTCTCATTTATATTTTCAGCCTAGGTCTTTAAATAGGCCAGAAAATTCCAAATATTTTTGATTTTTTTAAAATTTTTATATGCAAATAGCGGTTTTTGATTTTGTGTTTTCCTCTATAACTCAGAAGTATGAAAAATGTAGTAAGGGCCTTTACGAGATTATGGGCAGAGATGTGCTTCGCTGATGTACTTTTAAAGTACATTTGTCTGTACTTTAAATGGAGGGGAAATTTATTTCATCTTGCATGCAAGAAAGAGTTAGCTGCTTCACGTATTCTTATATACAGAAAGTATATAACTCTGTTTTTTCCCGAGCTCCTATCTTTTTTCAGTGGAAAAGAAGTACTAGTTTTACGTACATATTTCACCGGTTTTTTCTGTAGTTCTAGTTTGCTGAGCAGACTGGTTAACAGAAAATATATTTTCACTGGTAATATGTTCTTGAAGTTGTCGCATTACTATTTTTTCTAACACCTTCTCGTATACTGGAACCATATTTATTGGGCGAAAATCCTTACAACTTCTTGCGTCCCTGTTGGAACAGGGATTCCTTCCACGTAATTTGGAATATGCCCGACCCCGGCGCAAGAGATGCATTAATGATTCGCAAAACTACTCGTCCCACTGCATTTATTGAGTTTTGTTCAGCATTTATGCATTCATAAAGTTGAAATCATTTTTTTGACTAATTTCATTTATTGCATTTAAAGTATCATCAATGTTCACTTCAGAAAACTTAAAGTCTATATTGCACTCTACAATCAAACATATGTAAACAGGGTATGAGACAGAACAAGTTAAATTTACTACCCTGCAAACCAAACCTCAGTAGTTTAGAGGAAATTACAACCACCAACAAAGTCTACACTTTGTAGGTGTATGTGTTTCCTTATTTACCAAAATCTCTTCCCTCAAAATATTATAGTTTTGTTTCTCCTGAAAAAAATAAACTCTTTGGTAAATGGGAGGAAAAGAGCGCGATGTAAGCAATGCACAAAGTTTTGTCTCTTTTGTAATGGCTGGCGGCGCGCCATTGATTTGACTTTTCCTGCATTTTATATTTTCTAGTGAAACCTTGATAGCCACAGCAACATATTAGTGGTATTAATAGAGACTACAATACTTAATTAAACATAAGATTCATTTCACTCGTTCTGGATAGCGTGGAGGAACCTTTTGAACTGTAAACTCAGTCATTGATGTCTGGAATTGATCTCCACTAGAAGACAGAAAAAATCAACAATTATATAATTTATCAATTTTAAAATAAACATACCTTTATTTTCCAAATCAATTGTTGGTGGTTTTTGTGTCATTTTTTTATGATTTTTTTCTAAATGCACAAGGCTGAGGCTGTGCATTTTGATGGTGGAAATGGTAGTGTAATTTATGTGGCGTGCCGAAGAATTTGTGCGGTAGATTGTTTTTTTTTTTTAAATAGTTTTAACAAATAACACTGAGAAGATTATTTATTTTTTTAAGTTAAATTGTTCTATTTATCTATCAAATGGAGCACAGAAATATTTTTTTTTCTTAACTAATATGTTGCTGTGGCTATCAAGGTTTCACTAGAAAATATAAAATGCAGGAAAAGTCAAATCAATGGCACGCCGCCAGCCATTACAAAAGAGACAAAACTTTGTGCATTGCATACATCGCGCTCTTTTCCTCCCATTTACCAAAGAGTTTATTTTATCAGGAGATACAAAACTACAATATTTTGAGGGGAGAGATTTTGGTAAATAATGAAACACATACACCTACAAAGTATAGACTTTTTATTTATTTATTTAATATGTTAAATGCTAACATTAGAAATAAGCTTAAATACTAACAATGGAATCATTAAACTTAAACTCAATATATTAGTAATAATTGTCAATTAATCACAATAAAATATACATTTATTAACATTGAAATTAAATGTACTAATATAAATAACAACAGAAAAAACTACATTCTGCTAAATTAATTAAATTGATTAAAGAAGCTATTTTTGAATTTATGGGATTTAACATTATCATTAATAGAATCGATTATATGAAAGTTTTTGTTAAAAATATTAATTAGTTGATTCATAGAGCTATTGACGCCATAGTTAGATCTAATTAAAACTACACAAATTGGTAACCTATTTCTTAAACCAGCACGCCTAACATTAAAATTCAGTCGATCCAACACTGAAGAAGATATTGAGCCTCCCAATTATAAAACATAATTGCAAATACTCTGTGAACTGAAAGTGATGGTAAATTAATAAGTTTAAATCTATCCGAGTATGGAGGTAGGACAATTCTATCGGACCATGAAAGAAAACGCAACGAAAATCTCATGAACCTTCTCTGAACACTTTCAATTCTGTTTATATGAATCATATAGTAAGGTGCCCACACTATACATCCGTATTCAAGAATTGGCCTTACAAATGAAATATATAGAAACTTCAAAACATATGGATCCTCGAACTCCCGCGAAAATCTTTTGATGAAGCCAAGTGTTACATTGGCTCTTTTAATAATGTGGTTATAATGATCAGTAAAAGTTAGTTTCGGATCTAAATTGATTCATAGGTCAGAAAAATTTGATAATTTACATAATTGTGACGAATTTATCTCATAGCTGTAAGCAATTCAATTTTGTTTTCGTGTAAAGCTCATTAGACCAGGGTCGATAATTTTTAAAACCAAAAAACAAATCATAGTAGAATGAAACCCATTGGAAAAGGAGGTGAACGTAAGATTTCATGTAACATTGATAAATCTTACGTTTTTTGAGTAATTAAAGTGTAAATTTGAATAAATAGGCCAAAATTGTAAACAATGATAAAAAAATTTTTCGAATTCAAGCTTTTTTCATTTTTTGAGTTTTACTAGAACATGTTCTATAGTATACTAATGTAAATTTTTTTTACACCATCAGAAAATAGACATTTTAACGGACGAAATGCACACCGACTTTTTGAAAAAAGCTGATATTTTGACACGTGAATTTTCGATTGAAAATTAGGGTGTTTTTTTGGTATTAAGTCAAAATAAGGTGAACAAATTAATATTTTAAATCAAATAAATTAAAGTGTATTTGGGACATAATAAGGTAAGTTTTCACCAAATTTCGTAGAAAAATTTTTGTTTTTGAAAAAGATAAAAATAAAAAACCAAAAACTCGGTTTTTTGAATTTTTCACATAAATTTTGAGGTTATGTGAAAAAATTGTTGATATAAAAGTTGTAGATCTTTTTATAACCTACAACTTTGCCATACAATTTTTTTCTATAGGATTTGTAGTTTTGCCGGAAATCGAGATATACCACTTTTTACCATTAAAAACTCAACCCACCCACTTCCCGAACTTGGTTCGCCCGTAATTTATTTTTCCTTTCATTTTTATCATATTCACCTCCTTTTCCAATGAGTTTCATCCTACTATGATTTTTTTGTACTTTTAAATGTTTTTGAAGGCATCGGCTATGGTCTACATTGATTTACACTTGTCAATATTTAATATTATATAAGGCGATTTGTGCAACACCATTCCCAAAATCTTTTTAAGTCTTCTTGCAAGAGCTTACAATCGGATAGGGAATTTATTGTTCGAAATATTTTCACGTCGTCAGCATAAAATAAAGTTTTTAAGTTTTGGAAAACAGAAGGAAGGTCATTTATGAATAACACAAAGAGCAATGGGCCTAGGTGACTTCCTTGAGGTACACCAGAATTTACTCTAAAGTTCTCAGAACAGTCATTTTTAAACATTACGCAGTAATACCTGTCTACAAGGTATGAAGATATCCATGAAAGAAAGTTCTCATTTAGTCCATTTAGTTCATTTAGTTAGCTTTTTCAAAAGTACTTCATGGCTTTGGCTTAGTTTGTGGAATGACTTACTGAAATCAGTAAATATACAATCAACTTGTTGCTTTTTCTCAAAGGCATCAACGCAAAATGTTATAAACTCTAGTAAGTTTGTTATCGTCGATTTTTTCTTCACAAATCCATGTTGATTTTCACATAAAACAGAGGAACAATTAAAGGAAAGAGTGTCACATACTAAGGATTCAAAAAGTTTTGGAATAACGGACAGTTTGGCTATGTGACGATAATTAGTGACCAATTTCTTAGGGCCCTTTTTATGAACCGGTCTGAGGTAAGCATATTTCCATAGAATAGGAAATTTTGAACACTTTAAGGATTCATTGAACAAGAGATATAATGGGTAAGACAAATAAGATGAACATTTTTTTAACATAAAAGCAGGTAAGCCAACTGGACCAGGATTTATATTATCTTCTAGTTTTAATATTTTATTTATGATTGAGTCTTCAGAGATTGAAAAATTAATTAACGCCAGATGAGAATACTCTTCCGTTGAAGAATTATCTGTTGCATCAGACGACAAAGAATCGGCGAAGGCACTTTTAAAATAGTTGGCAAACATTTTAGATATAACTTCTGGAATATGACTGTTTGCATTTTCATAGCTCATATTTAATGGATGACCGTCGAATTTTCTTTTAGTATCAACATATTTCCAGAAATTTCTTGGACTAGATTTAAGTTCACTTTGAGTTTTTGCAATAAATTCTGAATAGATAAAATTAGTCTAGTTTTCAAATTCATTTTTATGCTCCATGTATACATTGTATTCTTCATCAGTCCTAGACTTACTAAACTTTACCCAGGCTTTGTTTCTCTTGTTTTTTAAAGTTTTTACATGCATATCGAACCATGGCGGATTAGTTTTTTTTTCTCTTATTTTTCGTAAAGGAATAGCTTCGATAAAACAATCAAATAAAACATTATAAAATTTTATAGTCATGTCGTCTAAGTTTGAGTTTAAAAATATGGTATTCCAATTTATACTATCAAGTAAGTTAAAAAGTTGATTGAAATTACATTCTTCAAAGTTAAATTCTAATTTATCATTAAAATTACTAGGTAGATTATAAACACTCAAGCTCAGAGAAATTGATAATGCGGGGTGGTGTCGGTCCTCTTCAGTAAGTTTTGAGTCACAAAGTTCAACATAGCTGTCCGATGTTAAACATCCAGAAAAGTAAACAAGGTCCAGAATTTTATTAAATTGATTGCTGACTCCATTCAATTGTTTTAAACCTAATGATGCCATATTATCCATTATGCTGAATTCGTTTGCAGTCGAAGCATTGACAGGAAGTAGCTCTTGAAATTCATCTATCCAAGACCAATGTAAATTTTCTAAGTTTTAGTCTCCAATTACTATAATTTCATCATTTGATTCAGTTTTCTCTGAAATGCTATCTATTGCATAGTCCTTCGTATGTCTCGGATTTGGAATTAGGTGGTACATAGATAGCTACTACATATAAGTAAACAGATGACATCTTTAATTTAATGCAGAGAATTTCAATTGTAGACTCTAGGAAATCATCAACTAGAGTGCTAACGAGAGAGTTTTTGACAGCTATCAGCAATCCTCCACCAACTTTAGCAGATTCATTAAGAGAATGACGATCACAGCGATAAATTTGAAAACTTGTGTCCAATAGCTCGGTATCAGCGATAGATGAGTTTAACCAGGTTTCAGTTAAGACAATAACTTCGTGCGAAACGTTATTTGCATTTTTGTAGACCTTATTGGTCTTCGTCCGTAATCCATTCACATTTTGATAGTATATTAGTACTTGTTGAAGTTGCTGCAGTTGGATGTTTGCATTGTCAGGCGTTTGTGAAAATGGTTTGGGTGCTTTTTCAATGTTCTATTTACAAACTCGTGCATAACAATTCCAGAAGGCCAAAAAGATTCATTATTTAAAAGATAAAAAACTGAATCTGAGCACCTTATTTTGAAAGATGAGCACTTCGAATAATTCCGTTGAAGCATTTTTTCTACAATAATGCTTTGTAGCGTACCAATCTTGTTTTTTATGAAATTTTTTATGTCTAAGGCATTAGTAGATGGGTCAAGCTTAGAAATGAAAAGAATTTTTTGTCCTTCAAAAATTTTTAAATTCAAAAGGCATTTTTGAGTTGTTCTGCTCTTGAACATGACAAGCTTGAAGTGGAAAGTTACTTGTATCAATATTATTTACGCCCATTGAGTGAAAGTTTGGTAACGTCGTAACTGATAAAATTATTGGTTTAGAGGACATTTGGCATTCATCAGTTCCGGTTATTAGTGTTGGAGTTGTTGGTTTTATTGTTGTTGTTGGTTCAGTAACTTTGGGTGAGGTGTGAGCAGATGTAGGTGATTTTTCAGTTGGAGTTTTAAGCAATGGTATAGATGACGACGGAAGAAGGGTCGGGGGGTTTGGTGCATCATAATTGAAGTTGAAGTTTTGTAGTGGACGAGAAGGTGTAACAGAATCAAATATTGATGTTGCTGTTTTTTTAACTAATGGATTTTGAAGAGAGTTCTCTGCGTCGAGTTCATTGCTTTTGCGTTTAGATGAGCTTTTAGGTCTAGAGATAATATTTTTTAATTTTGTCTTCTCGTTTGACGTTTTTCGGTATTGGGTACAGTATCACATGATGAGGGATTATTTTTATTTGAAATATGCGAGCGGCTAGCAGCGATATTATTTGTAACTTGCGTGTTAAGTTGGAGCAATTAGTTATGTAGATTTTCGATATGCAGCTTATTTTGTAATACATCACGAACAATATTAGGTGTGTTTTTTACTACCACCGGTCTTAACTGAAATCTTGGCAGCACTGTATATTGAATGTTCCGAAAACAGCAGACACAACAAAAATTTAGAATTGTCATATTTTTCGCTTTCGTCCTTTTCTTGTATTTTTCATGTATGTTTTACAAAGAGATACAAAAATGTATGCTAGCAAAACTATTTTAATACATTTTGTCCTTCCAAACGTGAGTTTTCACGTTTTTAAACAAATTCTAAACAATTAATGAAAAAATTAGTTTGGCATCACAGATTTAAAACTCTTCAAAAAGTTAAGCCCAGAGAAATCTCCGGGCTAAACAACTAAGCCCAAGGGGCTAAGGTGTTGTTGTATTTAACATGTAAATTGCTTAGCCCAGACTGCGTTTTTTTTTGTCTAGTTAAGACCGGTTGTAATAAAAAACACACCTATTGTTGTAAGCAAATGGATCGCAGTCGTCACAAAAGAAATAAAAAGATTTCCTTTCTTTAAAAAGTTTGATGTTGCTGAACGGAGCATTAATACATCTAATATGTAATAATTTACGACAGTTACCATGACAAATAATTGCGTCAATAAGGTAATCCGCAATATTATCACATACAGCGCATGCAGACATATTTTTGATTTTGGTTTATTTTTTAAATTTTGGATTTATGAAAAAATCAATATTTTTAATTTTTACTTGCCAAAAAAAAGTTTTGATACACAGTACCATTCAATTTATTTCCTACTTAGTTCATGCACGAACCATGAATTTGAGGTTGAAATGTTGGTTACGGTATGAGATGATAGGTGGCACATTGTATATATATTTCTATATATATATATATATATATATATATATACAATGTTCAAAGTTTCAGTAATTATTCTGTAGCTAAAAAAGTACTGGCAAATGTACATCAGAAGCACTTCCACATGTGCTTCTGTACTTTTAATAGAGGGGAAATTTATTTCATCTTGCATGCGAGAAAGAGATAACTGCTTCACATATTCTTATATACAGAAAGTATATAACTGAGTTTTTCCCGAGCTCCTATCTTTTTTCAGTGGAGAAGAAGTACTTCTTTTACGTACATATTTCACCGGTTTTTTCTGTAGTTCTGCGTTTGCGTTTTGAAACAAAACTTCTATTTTTGGAGGGGAGAGATTTTGGTAAATAAGGAAACACATACATTTTCAAAATAAACTTTGTTGGTGGTTGTATTTTCCCCTAAACTACTGAGGTTTGGTTTGCAGGGTAGTTCTTGTTAATTTAACACGTGTATAGTCAGAATGAATGTCAGTTTTGATTCGAAGTAAGGAATAATTTATCTTTAGCTTCTGTTCGATTGTTAGTTTACATTATGTTCATACACGACATGACATATGACATGACATGACATAACACGCCCCTTTTATAATAAATTGATTAAAAATACATTTTTAGTCAATACTAAAATCATAATCCTTAAATTTAATTCGTGGTTTTATTACCCTCTTCGCTCGACAAACAATTTTGGTTTTATAAAGCTTTACAGATGCAATTGTTGCTTCTGTAAAGCATTATAGAAGCAAAATTGTTAGTAGGGTCGAACAGCTTGGTTGTTCAGGAACGTCTGGTATAGGTTGAGAATTTGAATTTCCTAGCATATCAGGTACGCCTTTCGATGTTTTCATATCTGGAAATAGTAAGCTAATATTCATTATAGAATCTGAATTATCAATTATTGCTTTAGATGAAATCGCTTGATTAATACTTTTATCAATACAGCAAAACCCGGATAAGTGCCATTCGCTTAAGTGCCTAACATTGTTTTTTTAGAACCAAAATTTTAAGGATTTTTTCATATAAAATTCATCTTTTAAGTACCTTTTCGCTTAACTGCCTTCCCCGCTTAATAGCCTGGCATCGCAAATACTTATAATTGAATTTACTTGCAAAAAATTCTTTTAAGTACACATTTGAAACAAGTTTGAACAGTAAGAAAAACTTCGTTTCCTAAACCGCTTTAAAATTCAAAAATTCTACAAAAGGTAGAAATTAACTAGTTAGCTATTTTAAACTTTCAAAGTAATTTTGTTTTGTGAAGATTATGTTTTTAGTAGTCAAACATGTTTTTTTTTTTTCATAATAAAAAAATATAGAGATAAGTTCCTTTGAGCACTTAAGCGGGTTCTTGTAAGAACCTTACCCGCTTTAGTGCCTATCAAAACGGGGCATTTAAGGTGAGGTACTTATCCGGGTTTTACTGTAGTTAATGAATTTTTTTTAAAAGGAAAACTGTTTCGCTGAAGAACAAGGAGTCTGAATCATAGCGTTCGGTTCTTCTTCTGAAAATTGAACTCCAGGTGAAGCGATGGTGTAATAGTCTTCAGGGGCCCTATTTTGTATTACGAAACGAAAGGCAAAACATCGATACCCAGGACAACGATAGTCACGACATAGAGTGATTAAATAAAACGATAATGCATGGTTGAAAATATTACCAGATAAAAATGAAAAAACATTTTTTTTTCAAGCGCATCCAACTTCACGCTTATTAATAGCTGTCAAAAAATTGATAAAAAAACAACATCTTGAGTGGGAAAACATTTATTTTTTACTTTTCTTGTGCCATTTAATAATATTTTCTATTCAAAAACCTAATAAAATTGAAGTTATGGACATATTTTGTGACTTCGACTATTTATTTTATGAGTTTAAAGAAGAAAATCAACTTTCCGAGAACTTTATCTCTGCCATTTCCAATTGACCATGAAGATTAAGATCAATTGTTTGTTTTATTCTTTTGTTCTGTTGTGGTGCTTTAATAATAATAAAAAATTAGCTTGTTCGTTTTAATACTTGAGTATGTTTAAATTTTTGTATGTTCATTGCAATCAGTGGAAAAAAAATTGGCTTCGAAGTTAGGCAAATTTTTTTTCTAAGCAAGCGAAACGAGAACGAAAGTCAAACGATAGGCAAATGATAGTCAGCATTAACGAGTATCGTTGAAATAAAACGATTATCGTAATACCTAATCGCATTTTTACAAGAACGAAGTAGTTTCAACGATAATACGATAATCGTTTTACAAAATAGGCCCCAGGAGATGCAAAACTTTTGTTGTAATCTTTATCAACGTTTTTTTTTCTGGAAATTTGTTGGGACTAATGTACAGACTATTTCTTTTGAAAAACTTGTCATCAATTGTTTTAATAAACAATTTTTTTGCGAAACCATACTGTGTCCTTAATACAATATTCCTTATGAGGTTTTTTTTTGAGGTTAGCGTATTTTTTCTGATGAGATGTTTGGTTCTTTTTTATCTGAATTTGTGCTTGTTGAGTAGAAAATTCTGTCTTAATTTTATCAGGATGGATAAGAAGTTTAGTTTTGAGTTTTCTTCCTATCAATAACTCAGCTGGAGATTTAAGGACATTAGTTGCGGTGGTTCGATAGTCTAATTTCTTTCTCACTGGTTCACGCAAGGAAATTGGAATTCGTCTTACTGCAGCAATATGTGGAACCGCTTTCTCCTTTAGGTGTTTTTTAACTGGTTTTAATGAACCACGGCCTTCAAACACGTCTGCAAACTCAGCGATAATGGATTCTGGAGTTTCTTTTATTTGATGGTTGTTGAACACAAATATTTTTTTCATTAATGCGCTTAAAATATCTGCATGCCTCAAGTGCAAGAATAGTTTTTACATCAAGATAAGTGACTAAAAATCGTTACTTACATTTAGTTCCATTGAATTCAACTTGCAAATAACATTGGCCAACCAATTCTATTACTGAACCTCCAAATGTTTTCAAAATATCCTTGGTTGTATGCACATTTGGTTTATTTTTTAAATTGCTGCAAACAATTAACAGAAATAACATTTGACTGAGCTCCTGTGTCAAGTTTACAATTAATCAGATTTCCATTAATAAATGCATTCACCCACCAGTCTTTCGAAGAACATTCGGATTTGCCAGCTAATGTGGAGATTGAAAAAACTTCACCCTCATCATGATTGTCATTGCCAGTCTGAATCTCATGGACGTGGTTGTAGTTATTTTTATTTTGTAGATGGTTTTTTTTAGATTTTGGGCGAGCTTCTGCATTTCTTTGCCCAGTGATTCAATTTGCCACAATTATTACACTTATCACTAATCACCATAGGCTGGACAACGCCGGGGATCGTGCAGCCGTCCACACTTGTAACATGTCTGATTTTGGTTTGTATTCTTTATTTGAAATCTTCTTTTTTTATGACATCTATAGAAACCTTCTTGATTTCTTACACTGGCAGATGACATGCAATTTGACTGGCTATGAGATAACTCACTTATTCGGCACTGCTCTACAACAATTTTTTCGGATTGAGTTTTTTCACGCATAAGGCGCTCGCGTAAGGTAGAATTTGAGATACCAATAAGCAATTTATCCCGAATGTTTCTTGATAGCGAATTGCCAAAATTGTAGTCGAAAGCATGTTGTTTTACTTTGTTATAGAACACATCAAATTTTTCTTCTGGAAGTTGTCTAAAATAAATAATTAGAAAAGATTTCATTAGAAAATGATTTAAAGAAGTCATCAAATTTAGCTAGGACTTGTTCAAACTTAACTTCAGTGGCGGGAGGAACAGGTTCAACTTCGAGTTGTGCAAATTTGCACTTCAGATCTTCACCGCAAGTCATGAGGAAAATTACAATTTTTCGTTTATCAGATTTATCATCTAATTCATTTGCAATTGAAGCGTTTGGATGAAGAAGGGGGTAAGTGACATTTGCAACATTTCGAGATATAAGGACTTAAAGTTTTTTGTTGAGAACTTTTTTCGTATTCCAATCTTAATGAAATTGAATAAACTAATAAAACAAGAAAAATAATAGCTTTTTAGCAATGTTACTTTTATTTCAAAACAGTAGCTCGGTATATTTAAAAAAAACAATTTTTTTCAGAAAAAGAGCAGTTAACTCTTTCTTGCACAAAAAGCTTAGATATAAGTGTTTTGAATTTTTAAGAATACAAAGGGGTTAAGTAACAAAATTCATTTTTTTTCTTTTTATTTTGAATAGTTGTTTTCTGTTCGCATGGTTCCGATAAAGCTTTTTCATAAAACCAGTGGTGTTCCCTTCGTATGAACATCATTTGTTCCTTTAATTTTTTTTCACCCAAAAAGGAGTTAAGTGCTGGTACCCCATTCTTCCACTCATATTATGCGATTTTTTTTCTCGGACGAAAAAGTCTTGGTTTTTTTATTTCACCGAAAAAGGAGTTAAGTGCTGTTACCCCATTCTTCCACTCATATTATACGATTTTTAGTTGTAAGCAACCCCTTTATACCAAAAATGAAAGCTCTAAATTAGAAAATACTAATCGTAGCGTGACGTAGATTAGACGGAAATTAAAGTTTTCGCAAGGCATCTTTATTTTTCAGAAAAAACCGAAAATCGAAAAAATGTCACTTACCCCCTTCTTCATCCAAACGCTTCAATTAGATAGTTGGAAAAATCTGACTTCCATCGTCGCCAATTTTCTGCAACATTTCCATTCATCATGTTTTCTTAATAAGATCCCGATTCTGTCAGCATTTTATGTAGTTGAGTACATAATTAAAAAACTCTTAAATACTTATTTAAAGTTAATATTTCGTCGCCCTAGTATTGAAGTGCCGTATACGCCATTTTTACATTTTTGGGAAATCGCATTTAAATGTTAGGAAGATAATTGCGAAAGAACTAACCTCTGGTATTTTTTGATATTTTAGTATGATATATAATTAAAATGTGTCTTTTATATACATATTATTGGACATCTGCAATTCGTTTAGTTTTCAAAATATTTAAATTTTTGTTCAAAATGAGTTTGCCGTATACGCCATGAAAATCAGAAGTTTCTTTTATTCATATACACGTACGTCAAAAAAAAAACATAACGTACGTCAAAACAATTCTCAAAATTTTCTTGCATTGCATGAAAAATTTGACGTAAATGCCAAAATTTCTTGTTTGTGTCAAAACAATAGTGAATAGGTATCTCGGCAACGAAAAAAGATAGAAAAAAACGGATAGCAGATTTGAAAAGAGCAACTTCGAAAACATACGACTGCATAATTAGTTCAAAAAATGCAATTTGGCGTATACGGCACTCCAATACTAGGGCGACGATTTATTGAAATATAAAATAATACGAATATTATAACATTGAAAGTTTTAGCTCTTAGTTCTTGTTAGTTTAACACGTGCCGTGTAGTCAGAATGAATGTCAGTTTTGATTCGAGGTCTTACATGAAATCTTATCTTCTGTGCGATTGTTAGTTTACATTATGTTCATACACGACATGACATGACAAGAACAAGCTCTGTTCAGAGGCTATTCAGAGCGTGCTTATAATGTTCTGGCTGCTGGCTCTGTTCATAGCTCTAGGCCGTGTGTGAATTGCGTTAAATAGTTAACACCGTTAAAAATTTTTGACACTATTGGGGTGAATAAAAAATTTCAAATTGTTTAACATTTTTCTCTGCCTATTTTCTGCCTCTTTGCTGCCATGAAACTCCTTTTTATTAGAAAAAAAAAAAAAACAAAACGAAACCATCTGCAAAAAAATTTAACTCAAATTTAACCAGGTCCCAGAGCCCAATAAATTTTTAACAGCTGAAAATTTTTTATTCACCTCAATAGTGTCAAAAATTTAACACGAATTTAACTATTTAACGCGATTCAAACACGGCCTTATTCTGAGTTAAAAAAGAAAAACGCTTACCCATAAACTCATCCATTTCCATACCCACAACCATAAACAAAAAATACCAAGACTGGAAACTCGGCGGTCAACTGACGTTTGCCTACAAGTTGCAAGGTGTGGTGAATGTCGTGAACATATCGTTGTGTTCGTGTCCGATGTGTGGTGAATGTCGTGAATCTATAAATGTGTGCGTGTTAACGTCATATACCAACGTGGTGGCTTTCACATATATTCACAGACAACACTGTACACAAAAGGGTTTTGGGGGGAAAGACGTACGAAAGTTTCCAGTCTTGGTATTTTTTGTTTATGGGTGTATATCACACCTATAGAGTTGGCGATGGTCCGTTCTTTTACTAAATATAGTTAACTTTGGTTGTTGTGTCAAAAAAATCGTTGTATTTGTTTTTGTTAGATTTTGTCAGAAAATTTCAACTTTGATTTAGGAACGACTAATGTTACATTTTGTTGATCTGTCAAAAGAAAAATTTTTGAGATTAATTTTATGAATGAATAAACAAGAAAAAATTAATTTGGCACTGAAATAATTCTTTTTAATTGAATTCTAAGCAAATTGAAACAAAAGCCGTTTTTTATTATCACTTGATCCATATAGATCATTAATTAAAATGTATTACAACAACTACATGAGATCTTGCATTTCATCAGGATCACGAATCGTGATCTTGCTTTTCATCAGGATCATGAATCGTGATCTTGCAAGATCTCATGTAGTTGTTGTAATACATTTTAATTAATGATCTAAATGGATCAAGTGATAATAAAAAACGGCTAAAAATATGCATTCAATAATTTCAAATATGGAAACAAACAAGAAATTCTCTTCTCACATCATTCCCTCTCCTCCCCATTTAGTTGTGTTTGACAGATTGACATTGAAACTCAAGTCCAGGAGCTGAGTTGAAAAGAGTAACAAAATGTAAGTATTTGACACTTCAACATTGGATTTAGGAACGATGTTGTGACGTCACGATGTTACACTTTGTAACTTTTTTCTCATTTAGGAACGATGAAAGTTAACTATTGTTAACAAGTTAACATCGTCGAATAAAAGAACACACCACGAGTGAAGCCACAAAAAAATAAAAAAAAAAAAAACAAATTTATATAAACTGTCAAAAATTTTATATAATCTGTCAAATTTCGAGCTCGTTTTCCAGGGGCGATCTCACTTTTATTGGTGATGACAAGGCGATGCAATCATTGACCGCCAATGTTTCAGCTACTCTTGATGATTTTAGAACAATTTTCAGTCTGTTTTTAGTTTACGAAAAAAAAACAGTTTAAAATTCGTATATAATTATGATGAAAAATAGCATTTATACGGAAGTCTCTCACGAGACCAGTTACATTTCTGTTGGCACCCCTTGAGTGAACAATATATCTGCACTCTGACCCTGTAGCAATACATGTGCATCTGTACAACTCACATTAATAAAAAGCGGCTTCACTTATTTGGATAAACACCCCTTCCTGTACTTCTTAAGGACTTTGCACATGAGCTACGAACTACGAACTGCGAACTGTGGATGGTCGCATATTTTGACATATCTTTCACATGACCCTTCAAGCAAGAAAACTGAGTTCAACAAAGAAACTCCGACCTCAGACCGCGAAAATCGGGCTTGCACTCACACACTTGCAACTTTTTATGTATGAACACAAAGTCGAACGAGAATCGTGGTGAAAAATGAGAAAAGGAAAAGAAAGACAAGGCCAACAAGGGCCAAAGCGTCATTTTGTTATTTTTTGTTGAAGTGTTTGGTCTCGTCGTGTCTCGTGTCGTTGTTTGTATAATGTTAGTTTATTAATTATAAACAATTTTAATAAATTATAAACAATATGGAAAACAAAAAAGGTATGTTTTATATATCGCTCAAAGTGTTTGGGTTAACCCTTTGCTTCCTAGTGGTTTCGCAGTGAAACCACACTCTTAATGTTTTGTATCTTTTTTTCTAGTTGTTTTACGATAAAACCAAATGGATTTGTATACACCGTAATTAATTTCTTAACGTTAAAAAATAGTTTTTGTTGTTTAAAGTGCGTTGTAATTGCTAATTGGAGCATTTAGTTTGATCATTCGTGTCATGTGGAGTGATTTTTTCAGGCTGCGAATAAATATCATTAATTTGATGGTTTTTGAGAAAAACAAGTAAGTAAAGTGCATTATATACAAATATTGTTGTTCTTTTTTTGTTATAAAAAATAAAGTTTGTGGAAATACATGTTATGTAAACCATTTATCAAACTTTTTCTATGTGGTTTAGCTGTGAAACCAGTAGGAAACAACCATTTTTTTGTTGTTTGTTTTTAGACAAAGAACAATATTGACATCTTCATCTAGAGGCCATGGATTCGGATAAAATGCAGTTACTCTTTGAAGAAATACCATCGGATAGCGAATCTGAGAGTTTTGGGGAAGAAGAAAGAGATCCAGAAGCAAATATTGTAGAGGTTCTCATGTTAAAGTTAGTCATTTCAAGACTAAAGTGCCATACGAAAAAAGGTTTGACAAATGTGATCATATGCCGAAACATAGCTCTGATTGTAGCCTCTGATTGTAGATAGTAAGTAGCTTGCTCTAAGCTCACTACATCGGAAATTTCTGAAGTGTAAAATAGCTCATCACGACGTTGTGCACATTGCCAGTCCGGCATCTGAGCCTCACAGTACGAGGTGGTCCTGTTCCAGCTGTGAGGTGGGATTATGCTTGAATGATAAAAAAAAATGTTTGCAGCATACCACAACTTTTAGACTTAAAACTATATTGTATTTTGTTTCCTACTGGTTTCGTCCTGAGACCACTTTTTAAAACAACAATAAAAGATTTAAAGAAATCTATACATTTTTTTTTATTTAAATCCGTTATTAAAAATGTACATTCTATCTGAAATTCTAGTTTTTATACAGATATTCGAAAAACTTAGTACCTCCGGGAACAAAGGGTTAAAATGTTGTTTCTTCTTGTGTTGTAGATGTAATCTCTAATGATGAAGAAAAATCTAGAAGGTGAAACATGCGATTGGGTATCTAAAAAAACACCAACAACAGCAGCAGCATCAAATGAAATAAAATGAAAAAAAATGTATTTTATTTTATATTGTATTTATTGTGAAAATTTCGTTTGCCAAAATAAAATAAAAAATAAAACAGTTTCAGTGAAAAAAAAATAAATCTTGTTCTTTTTTTGGTCGCAAATGCGAAATGTCATCCCTTTCTTATTCCTCTTTCTGGTAGGTTTTTTTCCGTTTTCTCGGAATGGAGATTTTCACCACACCAATACATATGCAATCGACTTCGCGGTGATTATAATTTCCATACTAATTTGAGCCGCCTTCGGACCAGTTTCTGATCCGAAGTCGGACTCAGCTCCGCCTCAGGCGGAGCGGATTCGGACCGAGGTCGGACCTGTTTGCTTGAAGGGGAGTTAATATTTCAATTCGCAGACAGCGACGAATTGTCAATTGGGTTCCATCGTTCCTTGCATAGTTTCACTGAATTGAAAGTAAGATTTGTTGAATGCAAAAAAATAAATTTTTTTTTTAAGCATTATAAGATAACAATTTTAGAAGAAGAAACAAAAAAAAAAAAAAGAGAAAATTCATTTTCAACGGTTTTTATTAACTTTTTAAAAGTAGATGTGGGTCCCCTGGACCCACCACTATAGTTAAGGGTTAAGTCATATGAATATTCATGATATTTAAAAAATTATTTGTGTTTTTATTTAATTTGTAATTACCCTTTTCTCCATGTTCTCCGCAGCCATGACCAGAATAGAAAACAAAAACACAAGTAATTTTGAGGTTAAGTCGCGCGCGAACAATTTATTCGTTGTAGTGTGGATGGTATGTGGAACGCGAAAAGAGTTTGACAATTCGTAGCAACCAAACTGCAATTCGTAACTACCAAATTGTTTTTACAAATTTTTCTTATTTTAGCAAACAAAATGCAAATTTTAGTATTCTTACATTAGTATCAATTGGTTTCTTATAATTTGAATCATTTTTTGTTTGAAATTGAGTCGTAGAAATGTGTTAAATCTCGTTTGTTCGTCCATTCAATGTTCACCACACTTCGCGTCGCAGCTTGTAGGCAAACGTCAGTTGAAAAAATACCAAGACTGGAAACTCGGCGGTCAAGACTGAAGGATCATTCATTTTAATTTTGTTTCTAAAGTGAAATTACTGCTGCTTTGAACATGGATGCAATTTTAATGGAAAAAGCGGAATTTTAAAGACAAAATAAGAAGACATATTTTGCGAGACAGATCAAATATGCAAGTGACATGAAAAACATGCAAATTTTAAAAGAAAAATAATTTAGATAAAGTGTGAAGCGAATGAGATTGCAAGCACAGAGGCAGTGCGCAATTCCCCAGGGTGTTTGGAGGATTGTGAACTGCAAGCACAGAGTCTGTGATAAATTATGATATTTCGGGAAGGGTATAGCCTGACTCAGGACAACACGACTTTGTACACCCCGACCCACGACAGCCCGATTCAACCCATACCCCGACTCAAGATAGCCCGACTCATCGCAACTCGACTCAGGTCGAGTTCTTACCTGAGTCGAGTTGCGATGAGTCGGGCTATCTTGAGTCGGGGTATGGGTTGATAATTATTAAAACTTACACTTTTATTGTTTTGAATTTTTGAACAAAATATTATAATATTTTGTTCAAAAATTTCAGATTCATTGAAAAAAGCACCAAATTCATGAACAAAACAAAGTGAAATCAATTCTATCTGAAAATCTACATGAGTGTGTGAAAAAATGCATTACACTTAATTTCACTTTTGGGAAATGAATGCGCAAAAAGTGAAATGCAGAACATGAAAGTCTCAAAAGCTAATTTTCAATGAAATGAAAAAAAAAAAAAATATATTTTTTCATCCTATATTGCTTTTTTAATCCAAATCAGAAGCGCAAAATGGAAATTGCTCAAAGAAACCATTAGGTATGTTGACCATGCTTGAGCCCCCCCCCTTACGCCACTGCGTGTGGAGTTTTTTCTCATTGCAGCTTTTAGGGTGGAAGAGAAAAACCAACCGACCGAAGTCGCGTCTCTAGGTATTCCTTTCTCAACAGCAGCACCAATCCAAAACCAAACTATAGTTTTTTAGTATAGTTTGTCGACGCACCATTCCCTTTAGATGTCGAAGCTTTCAAATTGCAATCAGTATTATTAGCAATATCGTCCCTCTGGTAAGAAGAGCTCGATTTGCTTGTTGTAGTTGCCACACGCTTAAACGACGAAACCGGTTTTTTCTGAGATTTATTTGTGCCATTGTTTAGAGCAGGAGATGATGTGCGGGAGTTTTTGGATAGAGGAGAACAAATTTGCCGCACTCGAGGAGCAGATGAGAGAAGAGCTTTCTCTGTAAACAGTTGCAATTGTTTGTTTTTTTCTCTTTCCGTACCCGTTGACGAAACCTTGGAGCGAGTTACTCGAGGGCTTTAAAAGATCATCGAATTCAAAGAAACGATACAGATCTCTTATTTTCGGCAAACAACTTAAAAAAGAAATGTTTTTGCATATACCGCACTTCCAGAATATTTCATCATTTGATTCAAGCGTAGTCCGGTCAGTTTTACTTATTTTAGTGCATTTGAAATGAAAACTTGATTGACAAACTCCGCAAGAAATTAGATCACTTTTAGAAGTAAGAAAATTACACTGAGAACATTGAATGTCCATAGTCAGCTATTATATGAAGCCTCAAGAGGCTTGACTCTTTTTTCGAATTTTCTTTTGATAATCATTCTGTGAGGCGCGTACTATTACACGATGCCTCTTGAGTCAAAGACTCAAATTTGGCATTTCTTTTTTGATTTAAGTATTGTTGTTGTTGTATTCCACCAAGAAGCAAAAAGAAATGAAAGGGAATGTTGAAAAAAGAAAGAGTGGAAAAAGAAACGTCAAAAAAGAGTCTCGGAATTTTGGCCCACGACTCTCCGGTCGGATAATTTTTTGTTTTATCTTCTTTCTCTTTGCACTCATTGGTTATGAAAAGAGGCGCGCCTCTTGAGGCTTCATGTAATAGCTGACATAGTGAAAAAAGCAATTTGTGTATACACTTTTTGTGATGAGAACAAGACTGTCTGTAATGAGAGCAGAACTAACACTTTTAAAAGACCTAGGCCATAAGTTAATTGTCCATGTCCAGGTCATTTTTCTTGTTCCAAAATTTTTTTTCGTTTTGGAGAGTAAAGCCTTAACCACATTCACCACTTTTTGAAAAAGTATAAAAGTGAAAATATTTTTTTTTTCGCTAGCGGGATTTTTTTGTAAAAAAGAGTTTACAAATTGATTTTTGGACGGAAAAATAAGCATTCTGCATCATTTATTTTAATTTTCTAGCCCGAAAAACCATACAAAAATGCGTTTGAAAATGTTCACTTTTGTACTTTTTCACTTTTTGAGCCAATGTAGTTAAGGCTTAAAGCCTTAACTACATTGGCCACTTTTTGCAAAAGTACAAAAGTAAAAATATTTTTTTCCCTAATTTTATATGGGATTTTTTTTCGTTTCGCATCAGCAGCGTACTAGGCTTTAAGAGTAAATTTTCAAACACGAAATGAATAACTGCAATCGCAGTGCCGTTGTTATTTTATTTTTATTTTCACTAAATAAAACGAAAACGACATCGATAATTTTTAAATAACATTATATCACAAAGAGCAGCTATCAAACTTTACTTTGCAACAGCAAATCTGTTTGAAACATCCTTCCAATTAACGATCTCGAAAATTGCTTCAACATAAGAGGGCCTTACGTTTTTATACTGTAGATAATAAGCGTGCTCCCACACATCAATACCGAGCAATGGTACAAGACCTTTAAATAAATTGATAAAACCTTTCCAACCAACAAAAACATAATTCTAATTAAAATATTGAAAACTGTCATACCTGTGCTGGCTTCAAGAGGATCTTGGTTTGGTAAAGCAGCAAGTTGCAATTTTCCAGTCTTTTTATTGTATCCCAACCATCCCCAACCAGATCCTTGGATTGCAACAGTTAAAGTAGTCAATTCCTTTTTGAAATTGTCGAAACTGGAAAACTGTTGTTCCAGAGCAGCTTTAAGCTCTTTTGATGGTTCCGTACGATCTGGGGTAAGATTTTGCCAGAAAATTGAATGGTTAATATGACCACCCCCATTAAAGCGTAAAGCGCCACCCAGGGATATGATTTTTGAGACATCATTCTTTGACTGTGCATCTTTTAATTGTTCTTCGGCTGCATTGAGATTAGTGACATAAGTTTGATGGTGTTTCGTATGATGAATCTATAACGATAGTTTCAATTATATTTATTATGAGGATTTATGTTTGCAGATTTCCTCATAAATGTATTACTTCCATTATCTCCTTACAAATAATAGGTTCAAGAGCACCATAATCGAAAGGCAATGATGGTAAGGTATGTTTAAATCTTATAGCAGACCTGGAAGTATAATTTATAAATAAAACATGGAAAATATTTTTTGTTCATTTGCCGGATCTTTTTTTATGTAATCAGATTTTCATTGTCATTGAAAGCAAATGCAAGCTTACTTAAATGTGCTAGGCAAGTTCCGGGCCAAAGAAAACATCATTGCGATAGCTACAAAGAAATAAAGTTTATTTGATATAAAAAAAATTATTTAATAAAGCAATTACTTACAATTTTCCTTATAGTTGACCTCCGCTGTCCGCTCAGAATATAAAGTATTTTGAAGATACAAAAGCTAAATTAAAAGCTTGTCAGACAATAGCCAAAGATACACATAATAAGGATAAGTCAAAGCTGCACGTCAATTCAGAATTTCCCACAGCTGAAGTGCGTTCTTTTATTCGCAGATGTTAACTAATGTGGTTTTCCAAAATTCAAGGAGTGACACTCCTAGCTATAATCACTCCAAAAGGAGTGATTTCAGATTCCAAAATTAAAAAAGAAGTGAATTTTTGGAGTGAATTCTTCACTCCCAAAATTTTGAGGGAGTGACGGAGTGATTACCAATACTTCTACATTTGACTGCTTGTACTGCTTGTCAAATTGTTGGGTGGTTGTTTTAACTTTTTTTTGTGAAGGAAATTATATTTACAAAAAAATTCAATAAAATATTGTAAAAAATCACTAAAAGTGAATTTAAAAGATTGTGTTATTATTTTATTCATTATTTCGTATTACAAACACATGCAAAGCAAACGTCAAATCACTCCACTTGTCAAATTCTTCGTGAACAAATTCCAAAATTGCACGAAAAAGGAGTGATTCACTCCCGTAATTTTGGAAAACGACATAACACAATACACATAAAAAAGTAATATATTCCGAAATGACATTGGCCGCCAAATTGTCAAAACATGATAATAGGGGTATTCACGATCCGATGCAACTGGTCTAGTATCATTGCAAAAGTGTAAAATCTTACAACACTACAACAACAAAATATATGGATTGAAATTTTACAATGGTCTTGCACTTTTGCTATACTCTAACCCTATTGCAAAATAAACATACAATGGAGTAAAATTATTTTTGACAGATGGCAGCTCACCGTCGCGTCGACCATCATAAACAGTTTGTCTTTTTTATTCTGTTTATAATGGTTGTCGCTACTCATGTCCCGTAATTTAGTTTCTTTTGATGTAAAATAATTTGTGAAAATTAATTAACCCGAACAAAACAAAGAATTAAATTATAAAAAATGGAAAAAAAGAAGAAGCAACGGTGGAGGAAAAAAAACATCATTCATGCTTCAATATTTACTATAGATAAGAAGAGGGGCGTTCACGATCTATTGTAAAAAAATAAAATTTTACATTTTTACTAGGCCTGTTGCACCAGATCGTGAATACCCCTAATGTTTATGTGTACTGTGGTTAACTAAGGGGGAACTTCCAAAGCTTGTCAATAGCCCTGTTCCATTGGAGGTGGTAGTTTACTCGTGAGTAGAAATCTAGTACAACAACTACACATTCTTATCTCCTCGAGTAGAAGATCATGTGTTAGTTCTAGTACTAGATCTACTCATGAGTAAACCTTAGAAGATATAATATATGGAGTGCTAGTTCCTATACCTAATACATTGTAACGCCATATGCATGTATAGGGGTCGCTGCCTTCGTTTTTCAGTGCAAGTCCGGTTCCGCAGCTGTAAATAAACACGCTTGTTGATGACAGCCATCAATGAAAATAAAATGGAGGCTTGCACTCATCGAAAAACTTAAAGAAACTAGAGCCCTCTATAAAAGCTTCACGGAACTAACAGCACAAGCACTCCATATATTATATCCTCTAAGGAGTAAACTACCACCTCCAATGGAACGGGGCTAGTGAAAGAAAATAGTCAAAAGAAAACAGAAAAAAAAATATAGTTATAGCTGGGCTGGTGAAGACATAAACAAACAAAAGGAGGCGCGAATTGAGATTGAATTTTAATTTGTGAATTTGGTTCGTGTTTTCCAAAATAAATATGAAAAGTTTTTGTGGTTAAATGATTTCGAACACTGTTCGTACAGTGTTTGTTGTAAGTGTGTGTAACCATATGTTTTTGTTTACCTTTTCCCTGCCCACAAAATGTCAAATTAGAAAAGGAAAAGACAAAGATAGTTTTTGGAATTTTCCTATAGCCCTGTTCCATTGGAGTAGTTTACTACTATAGTAGATGTTTTGGTCAATCTAGTACTATCATCTACTCATGCTCTTCTTCCCGAGTAGATACGATTTGTATTGAATTCGATGAAAGTGCGTTCCATTGAAAATCGCTACTAAACTACTAGTAGTACTTTGCCACCTCCCAAAGGAACAGGGCCTTTTTTATATGAAATCTATACTGCCCATAATCTCGTAAAGGCCCTAACTACAAAATTTTCGATTTTGAGTTTTTTGCATATTTGGAATTAGGGCATTGTCTCTGATTTATCCTCATTTATTTTTTTAGCCTAGGTCTTCAAATACGTCAGAAAATTCAAAATGAACTTTTAATTTTTTTCATTTTTATATGCAAATTGCGATATTAGATTTACTGTTTCCCTCTATAACTCAGAAGTAAGAAAAGTGTAGTTAGAGCCTTTACGAGATTATGGGCAGTATAGTTCTATCATGAAGTGAAATTTTTTAGTTTGTTCGTTACCTGAGTGGTCACGAGGGCGCTTAGATCGAATTCAATAATGCGAGTAAGGAGATGAGATATACATTTCTGTTTGAAATTTGACATGTTTTTTAGTTCGTTCGTTAACTTACTATTTTGGTGGCACTGTTTTTTTCATGATTTATATATTTTATAAACCATTGACTTAATATATATGGACTGCTAGAATTATATTCAGGTTGGTTCCACTTGTTTCTTCGCGACACTAGCGCCCTAAAAAAAAGCGGAGAATAAGTGCAACATTTTTGACGAAGTGCGAAAGGAACAAATATAGAAAAACAGAGAAAGCACTACCTTTTGACAGCGAATATCATTCATTAAAACTTTCCTCTTTTCGCCGTTTAAGTTTATACCGCTAGTGGAGCTAGAAAGAACTAGAATTATTTTTTTTTCAATTTTTGTATGGAAAAGTCAAACGACTAGCAGTCCATATATAGTAGGTCAATGTTATAAACAAAGAACAGAGCTAATGCTAACAATGGGTGTGTTCACAGTTCACATAAAAAGGTAATATCTTCCAAACTAATTTTCGAAAATACCTTTCTGCTATTCATATTTCTTAGTTGTGATGTTTTTGATACGATAATACTGAAAAACATTTTTTAATATTGATTTTCATAGCTTGGGTTCGAAAGGGTTAAAAAAGTGCGTCCGAATTCTGTTTTTAATTAAAAATACTTATGTTTATCATTTTGTTCTTCTTGATATTTAACTTAATTACTTCTATTCAAACCACAGTACACATAAAAAGGTAATATCTTCCAAATTGACATCGGTCGCCAAATTGTCAAAACATAACAATTTGGCGACCAATGTCTGCTACCGTAATTCTTTATTGTTTTTAAATTACCGACGAAAAACACAAAAAAACCGAAAAACTTTGACTAGGTTCGGAATATATTACCTTATTATGTGTACTGTGGGGTGTGTTTACGTACGCATTGGATAGGCTATCCAAAATACCTTAGTATCCGATACGTTTGTGAAAGCGAATCAGCTGTTCTTCAAATTTCCCAAAAAAAAAAAAAATAAGTGGTGAAGAAACGAAATTTTTTCTTGAAAAAAAAATATCCGTGGTAAACAGATGACTGTTGTTATTTTTTTCCCTTCAAGCAAGTAAACCGAACTCAGAAAGCACACCCACCTCAAAACGCGAAAAACGAGGTTGCACTCACACACTTGCAACTTTTTGTGTATGAACACAAAGTCGAAGGAGAAATCGTGGTGAAAATGCCAATAAATATGCAATCGGCTTAGCGCCAGCGGTGATTATAATGCCATACTAATTTGGGCCGCCGCCGTGGGACCCGTTTCGTAGTCGAGGTCGGACTTAAGTCGGAGCCGATTCGGACCGAGGTCGGACTCGTTTGCTTGAAGGGTCATTCAAACGAAATGTCAAAATAAATACACCCATGATTTAAAAAGAGAAGGTATGATCGTTAGAAAAAAATTAGTATCGAGAACTGTCAAAACTTAAAAATGGCTACTTAAGGTTTTGACTGCTGCCCATTGAAATTGTTGTTGTAAACAAATTTGTCTGGGAAATTGTTGTTGCTTTTTACTTTGCCAAATATCAAACGTCAAAACCTTACTACCCCATTTTGTAAGATGGCGGCTCTAATGATCATACCTTGTCTTTTTATACCATGAAATACATCAACTACAACCAAATAGATTTTATACATTACTTCCAATGAAATCTATGAAAGTCTGCTTCTACACGAAAACGCAAGGCGCAAAAATTATCTTCAAATTTCCATTTGATTTTCCCTTCGGTGCATCGCGCGCTTCTACACGTAGTATTTTTTATCAGACGCAAATTTGACAGCTATTTTTTTTTTCTTCTCGTTTTCGTATGTATTTTTATTCCAAAATAAGCACCAAACTATACTTTTGTATATTTCCGGCGGGCTCTATGTGCAACGGAAATATTTGAGTATAAAGTGAAACAGCAAAAAAAAAAAGAACAAGATCAAAAAGAAACGTCATAGTGAGTCTCAAAATTTTTGACAGGCAACTCACTGGGTAGAAAATCTTCCATCCCTTTTTTTCGAACGTTCTTTCTCCCTTACTCTTCATTGAATCTTGAACTTAACGTCTTCGTGTAGAAGCAGACCTAAGAATAAGAAGTACCACAGTACACATAATAGGTCTGTTTGGGTACTGTCTAAAACAGAAATATTTCTACTTTTGTCAAAAATAATGTACAAAACTATACCATTCCAGAGTACCCAAACAGGAATTGGGCTGAAAATGTTGAAAAAAGTAGAAATATTTCTGTTTTAGGTAGTACTGTGAAGCAGGGTTCAAAAATCGTCTTTGAGCATTGTATCGAAAGTGAAATAAAACGTGTATCGAATTTAACTTTTTGAATCTTTCAAATTTTATTAAAGAAGAATTCGAAAAATGTATTTTGAATGAACGAAAAACTTTAAGATAAACCAAAAACTAAATTAATTTTTTTTTTCAAAGAAATCGGAAAAACTTTGGAGGTCATTTTTGATTTTGTTCTTTGTTACTGTGATCCTATTTACAGTTTACAACTGCAAAACACTGATGTTTCATTACAACTCAAAACTTTGGTCTTTCGTGATAATGTAAATATGCAGTGAAATATGTAAATATGCAGAATTACTGCAGGTGTATAATCTTCAAAATATAGGCTTTAATTTTATCGTCAATGGCTATGAAAATTGAGGTGAATTTTCCAACAAAAAAAAATAAATTAAAAAACCTAACCTGTGCCAATTTTTTTTTTTAATAAATCTCAAGGCTTAACTACATACACCACTTTTTGAAAACTACAAAAGTGAAAATATTTTTTTTCTGGCTAGCGCAATTGTTTTGTGAAAAAAGTATAAAAATTGTTTTTTACACCATAAAATAAGCTTTCTGCATCATTTGTTTTAATTTTTCAGCCTGAAAAACTATCCAAAAATGCGTTTGAAAATTTTCACTTTTGTACTTTTTCACTTTTTGAGCCAATGTAGTTATAGCTTCACATGTAAACAAAAAAGTAATGTCCTGAAAAGAAAATTTTATTTCTTTGAAGAAAATTAAATAAAGACTTTAAATAAATCCTTGACCGTTTCAAATCAAACGTGTATTTGACTAATATTGCAGTTTTGACAATATCTTGGAAGAATTGAAAAGAAAAAATTGATCCAGAATACCTTTTACATTGAAATAAGCGGAAGGACAAAACTGCATCGAATTTAGTAATAGTGTATTTGTGTACTTTAGCCAAGCCAAGTGTATCGAAAAAAGTACAATCGTATCGACTTTTGCTTAATTGTTTAAAATACCGACGAAAAACGCACAAAAACCGATAAACCACGCACACCACTAATTTTTAAACAATTATTTACCATTTTCCGCGATGAAACACGACGAAAATTTGTTATTTTTCAATTTATAATATTTTTAAATGACATTTTATAAATTAAAACAAAAACAAATTTCCTGTTTACAGCGATTGAAAAATAAAAATTAAGGGCCGACCTGACAGATTGGTGCCCATTTTTGAATGGGTGTTTGAAGAAAAAAGTGTGACATTTTTTTCACTTTTACAAAGAAGTATTATGTCGTTTTCCAAAATTATGGGAGTGAATCACTCCTTTTTCGTGCAATTTTGGAATTTGTTCACGAAGAATTTGACAAGTGGAGTGATTTGACGTTTGCTTTGCATGTGTTTGTAATACGAAATAATGAATAAAATAATAACACAATCTTTTAAATTCACTTTTAGTGATTTTTTACAATACTTTATTGAATTTTCTTGTAAATAAATATAATTTCCTTCACAAAAAAAAGTTAAAACAACCACCCAACAATTTGACAAGCAGTCCATGAAGTCAAATGTAGAAGTATTGGTAATCACTCCGTCACTCCTTCAAAATTTTGGGAGTGAAGAATTCACTCCAAAAATTCACTCCTTTTTCAATTTTGGAATTTGAAATCACTCCTTTTGGAGTGATTATATAGCTAGGAGTGTCACTCCTTGAATTTTGGAAAACGACATTAGTTACACAAACGCATTTGCATTGAATCAGGGACGGAGTGCAGTAAGATGGTTGTTCGCAAGGCGCAACGTTTTATCTACTTGAAAATTTATATTTTTTATGAAACACGTTATTTATGGTTTTTTTTAAATAATAAATATAAAATATTGGCATCTAAGCATTAACTACATTGGCTTAAAAGTGTAAAAGCACTTAAGTGAAAATTTTCAAACATATTTCTGAATGGAAAACTTAAAAAAAGCTTAATTTTTTTCCTAATAATTTATATACTCTTTTTCACATTAAACTTGCACTAGTGAGAAAAAAAAAATAACAAATGGAAAGAGTAATTTCACATTCTACCAGAAAACAATTCGAAATTATTCTACGATAATCTATTTATATGAATAAATTCACTTTACATACTTTTATGTTGCAAATAAAGTGTATTCACATGTGAAAGGATAGGGTCTCTGAATAGTTATAAAAATATCTTTTGCACAATTTTACACAGCAATACATTATTAGGGGTATTCACGAACCATGCAACTGGTCTTGTATCATTGCAAAAGTGCAAAAGTGTAAAATCTTACAATACTACAACAACAAAATATACGGATTAAAATTTTACAACAGTCTTGCACTTTTGCTATACCCTAGTTCTATTGCAAAATAAAAATACAATAGAGTAAAATTATTTTTGACAGATGGCAGCTCACCGTCGCGTCGCCCATGATAAACAGTTTGTCTTTTTTATTCTGTTTATTATGGTTGTCGGCTTGTCGGTACTCATGTCCCGTAATTTAGTTACTTTTGATGTAAAATAATTTGTGAAAATTAATTAACCCGAACAAAACAAAGAATTAAATTATAAGAAATGAAAAAAAAAGAAGAAGCAACAGTGGAGGAACAACCCTGTTAAAAAAAAAACATCATGGATTTCATTCATGCTTCAATATTTACTATAGATAAGAAAAGGGGCGTTCACGATCTATTGTACAAAAATAAAATTTTACATTTTTACAAGGCCTGTTGCACCAGATCGTGAATACCCCTATTGTTTTTATTGTTTTATTTGTTTTTTTATTAACTAAGACTTATTTTCTCACTATTTAATTCTATAAAAGTTTTTGCAATTGTGTTTAAGAATGATTTTAAAGGGTTTTTGAATTTGAATTACACTTTGGTTTTAATTCTATCACACACCAGAATGGTTCGAAAGACAGCGTTGGATTTATTTTTGACAGTTTTTTCCACGCTATCCTACACTATAAAAGAGATATACACTCATTTAGGTACTTCTTATTCGTAGAAGCAGGACAAACAGAGAATTGTATATAATGTATGAAAAAAATTTAATGTATGATGTATTCAATTGTATGTGATGTATCACCTATGAAATAGGGCCCGCATTCGGAATTTCGCTCATCTGTCAGTACCAAAAGAACAAAAGAAAATAGAAAAAAATATCTCCTAAACTGGGTGAAGATCAAAACAAACCAAATTTTTCAAGGACGCGCGCAATTTTAAAGAACTGTTGTTTGTAAAAAAAAACTCATACAAATCGATTTCAAGTGTTTTTTTGGTAGTAACGTTCTACTATAACTTAATTTAGTGTCTAAAAATCGAAAAAATTACGGAATTTAAAATAAATATTTCTATGCTGTATTTTTTGCTTTTTTGTTTTGTTGGTTTGTTTTTGCTGGTTTGTTTTGATTTTCGCCGAGTTTAAAACGTCAAAATAGTAACTGTAAATAGAAAGAGAAGACAAGGACAAATGTTCGAACTTCCCTATCGACAAATCAGGATTCAATTCGATCCAGGTATGTATAGACCTTAATCCTGATTCAATTCGGATTCAAAACGCTTTATTAACGGGGTAAAATTTCGAAGATACTCGATTTGTTTAGTAAAATGGGACTGATAGTTTAAAAATATAAAACCAATTTTCAAAATGGATTCAGAAATAATTGGTGACTTTGTCATTGAAGTTCTTGACAGTGCAGAAGTGCCGGAAAGTGAGCTTTCTGAATTTCAAGAAACTCGGCCACTTGAATTTATTGACATTATCCCAGACTCACCCAAAAAAATTACACCCAACACGGGAAGCAACGAAGAAACTGAAGAAACACTTATCCAAAAATTTGTTAGTGGTGAGGTTGATTTTCCTGATGTTTATACCCGCCTTGACGCGGAGGAGGACGATGACAAACCACCTCCCGATACCAGGCCATCTACTCACCAAGAAGAAAGAAATTTTGCAGCTTTTTCTAACCAGAATCAAACCAACCAAGTAGACACTTCAATGGATGAATTTTCGAACACAATGCACGGAAGCGCACGAAGAATGCGCAGCACTTTTCGCAAGCGACCTGTTCTTAATGCAACATTATTGGGTTTAATGGGCGAAGCAAACCTTAGTTTCGCACGCGGAAATATTGAAATGGCTGAAAAAATCTGCTTAGAAATCATTCGGCAGAACCCACTAGCTCCAGAACCATTCTTCACATTAGCCGAGATTAACGAAACGCGAGACAAGGAAAAATATATGAATTTTTTAACTATTGCTGCTCATTTGGATCCACACAACAGGGACCAATGGATAAGAATAGCCGAGCTTTATATTGAGCAAAAAAACTACTCTAGAGCTCGAATATATTACTCTAAAGCCATAAAATGCCTAAACAAAGATTATGACCTAAGACTCAGAAAAGCTAAACTTCTTGAATTAATGAATGAACGCAATAATGCTATGTACACATATTTAAAAATGATACCTTTGGTGCCAGTAGAGCGTGGAGAACTTTGTTTGGTAACTGCAAAAAATGTTGCCACCTATTTTTATGCACACAAAAAAATGGGGTTTGCTTTAGAAGCATTGGAAGGAGCATATGGAGTTGCTAGGCATATTTTCTCCGCGGAAGAATTAAATCTTTATTTAGAGATGCTTTTGATCAATAAAAAATATAGGCGAATTCTTCAGGTGCTTCAGGAGCAAGCTGATTTGGAATTGATTACAGAAAAGCAGGCAAATAGTGATGAATTGGTAATATTTTGCGTTATACCTGATCAGATGGTTGCCGATCTGCGTGCTAAGCTATGCATAAGTTTAATTCAGCTCAAGGCATTCCATTTACTGGAATTCTTGATATCTAATGTCCATAAATATATATCATTGAGCAAGAGAGTAGATTTGTACATTGACATAGCCGAAGCAATGATGAGAGAGTCCAAATTTGAAGAAGCGTCTCAGTTATTGCTGCCAATAGTGACTGGAGATCACATTGATCCTCCGGCATTCGTATGGTTAAAATACGCTGAATGTCTCAGAGAGCTCCATCAATTTGAACGTGCTATAGAATGTTATTATAAAGTTGTTGAACTGGCTCCATATTGCTATGAGGCTAAATTTACATTGTCGGCTCTTTTAAAACAGCAAGGTCGTCCAAGAGAAGCACTAAAAGCTCTCGAACAAGATCTTGATGGGGAAAAGATAAATCCAAGATTATTGTATGAAAGATGTCTTATGCTCAAAGGTGTTGGCGAAATAGATCAGTATGTTGATGTTGGATATGTTTTGTTAGCGAGAAACTCCCTCAAATTAAATAGTCGCGAAGAGATGCTAGCGGCATCTAATGGATCTAGTTTTGTTAACATAGGTGGAGTTAAGACAATCCTAGAAACAAGACTTATAAAACAGGACGAACATAGAGAGGTGCCTGATTTTGGAAATATAGAATCTAACTCTGATTTAGCAATCGCAGACGAATATGAATTGTTCTTGGATCTTGTCAGCACTTGCTTTAAAATAAAAAAGTATGCGATAATGGAGAAACTATGTTTTGCTATGGTAACGACTAAGAGATTTATGCAATACACATCTGAGTTGGAGTGCATTGGTATTCTAGCTTGCTATTACAATAATGACACCGTCTTTTCATTCGCCTATTTCCGTGAAATGTTCTCGAAAAACTTTTGCAGAATGGCTGTATGGAACTTTTATACAACTCTTATTCAAAAAGGGGAAGATCTTCGTTACCATCGTTTTTTAAGACGTGCTTTGGCTCGTGGAGGAAGTCCATCCTTCATGAGAATTTTTCTCGCTCATTATCATTTGTATTGTTGCTCATATAAGTATGCACTCAATATATATGTTCCAATGCTGAAAGAACACCCAGAGCCAATTGTATATTTGTGCATATCGGTGGTTTTTAGTCAGATAGCTTTACAAAAAAAAGTTCTTAGAAAGACAGCGGCAATTGGACAGGCTTTGGTTTTTATGAAAAAATATGCTGAATCCCGTATGTGTGGCATTTCTACTCAACAAGAAATTTTTTATAATCTTGGACGATTATATCATCAGTCTTGTATGACCCACTTGGCACTGCACTATTACGAAAAAGCTTTAGCTTTTAACGACGATTTACTTGAGAGACATGAAAATCTTTTGAGTTTGAAAAACCAAATAGCTTTTAATATACACTTAATTTACAGAGCAAGTGGAAATAAAGAAATGGCAAGGCAATATTTGTATAAGTATATTATTATTTGATCACAAAAACATGCCTTTTTATTATTGCATATTGCATATTATTGTTTTTTTTTTCTAAAAATTATTTTCAGATATAATCAAAATTAAATGACATTTCAATGTAAATCGTCTTTTATTTCTTTACAAAAACTTTATTAGGTCTGTTTAATGAAGAAAAACTAGAACAGAAAAGATTAGAACAGCACAAATTCGTGAAAACTGTCAGAACAAAAAAGATCAGAAAAGTACAACATCCGTTTTGACAGTTTTGAAACTAAAAAAAAATAAATTCATTTGTTATGACTTTTAATTCAAATAAATTATAATTAATTAGAATATTTGTTTTCATTTTGAATTTTTCTTCATATTCAAAAAATTAGAATATTTGTTTTCATTTTGAATTTTTCTTCATATTAATAAGATTCTAAAGAAATTTTCAGTATTTTAAATTAATTTTATTATATTTTTGTCAGAATAAAACAAATCAGCTGCTGTTTGACACTTTTCACTCATTTGCTCTACCTCAAAAGTAGGAGCAGAAAAACTTGAACTAAACTGTGCTGGACAACTTCATGAAACATAAAATGACAGTTTGTAGAACAGTTTAAGGCAAGGTTTTCCTTCATGGAACATACAAACTTGTACTTTTCGTATCTTTTCTGTTCTTTTCTGAACGGATCAGATTCATTAAACAGACCTATTATTTCTTATTTTCCGTGGAGCATTTTATGTCCACAAAGTGATAACTAAGTGTCACTAGTTGTTATAACCTTTAGCATTTAAAATAAAAAACCGATATTTAACAATTTCGCTTTAGTTTATTTAAATAACTTTTCTTACTTTTACGGCCATATTATTCACTCTGGATTTAGTTTGGATTTAAGTTAATTTAAAATCCAATCCCTTAAATCTGAATTTCATAAATCCAAGGATTTAATTTTTTGGTCACATTATTCACTCAAAAAAAATTTTATGTTTATTCAATAAATTTTGTATAATTTGCATTTATCTTTATTTTTCCTTCACAAAATACGTGAAAAAACAACTGAACACTGTGAAAATTAATGTTACATCTGGATTTATAAAGTTAAACAGACCTCCAGAGAGCAGTTTAAATTTGTTTGGATTTAACGAGAATGGATTTAAAAAATTGGATTTAACCCTCTACTGCATACGAAGCCAAATATGGTTTTGTCTGTTTGTACGCACTTTTCTCTTTTCTGTTACAAAAAAATGGTAAAGATTAAATACAATCCTCTTCTTTGTGTTTCTGAAAACCCATAGAGATAGTTTTTTTCGTGTGTCCGACCCAAAATAAAGGTGTATTTTATGATCACAGGTGAGTCGATCAGTCGTGTACATTGAAATCGAAAGTGTAGAATATATTCATACTTTAAGTGTTAATTACTGCGTTTGTTTGAAAAGTAAAGTGGAATTAAAAATTTATTTCTGATCGATTGTCTAATTGTGTATGCTATGAATCAATTTTTATTGTAAAAAAATTATTGGCCTGTTCTTGGGAGGGTAAAAAGTATATTTTTTTTAATATAGGTATTTATGTATTTTTGTAGTTTTTAATAAGATACATTTTTTTTTTTTTTTTTTTTTAATAATTGATTTTTAAAGCAATGGTTTAAATAATTTATTGATCTTCGATTAGTTTTTATACTTTCGTAGTTGTCAATCAGTTATTTATTTAAATGTAGTTTGTATGTATATATTTATTATTTAATTAGTGCAACTTTAAATATTTTAGGTTTTAAACAAAGAAAAGAATTGGAATAATGAATTGAGAAGAAAGTGGAATATAATGAATTGAGGTATTAAGGAAAGGAAAATATATGAAAAGATTATGGTTAAAGGGTTTTTGACATCTTAATGTTATCTGAAAATAGAAAAAAAAAATAGATTAAATGCTCAAAAACAAAGATAAATAATAAATTACTGAAATTTTGAATAAAATAAGTTTGTAGTACTATCTAGTTTAAAACTCAAGACAGGATTTACAGGATTTAGTTTAAGTGGTTATGCTTTGCGTACCCACGGACATAAGCCTCTTGATTGATTTAATGATCGCAATTTTTGATTGTCGTTGTTCACAGAACTTCTTATATTTTTCACTAAGAGGATGTGACTTCGATCAAAAGAGTCGTCTTTTTCTCGTTTATATTTTTTAGAAAATATGTTAGAGATTAAGTTTAGGACATTATCCACTGAAAACATTTTTTTAGGGGAAGAAACCCTCGTTTCACTTAATTTGTGACTCCTGTTTTTTATTTGTCTTGAAGAGGTTCTTGGAAATTCGGTACTTTTTCTATTTGAAGTAAACGGATATATAAGGGGAAACTGTGATACCAGCTTTCTGTTGTTATCCAAAAATTTTAATGTGTTGGTAACAGAGTCAATTATAGCATGGTTCCCAAAAATATCCCTGCCTATTATACCATCGGCGGGTATGTTATTTAGGCCATCTATTATATTCCAATTTAATTTTATTTTTCCCTTCAAACTCGACCGAATTGAACCTAAAGTTTCGCCAATCCCTTCAGAAGCTAATTTTATTTTACATTTTTCTTTTGTTCGTATTTTTACATTATTTTTTAATGCACTACTTACTAAAAAGCTTGCTTTTTCATTTTCGTCTATTAAAACAAAAATTTTACCTCTCTTAGCATTTGGAAATGGCAGTTTTATATACATTTTTTTCTTGGATTCTTTATTGTTAAATTTACTTTTAACTTCGATGATGATTTTATGAATTTTTGAATAAAATTCATAAATCATATCGAAACATTTAGTGAATAGGGGAGAGTGGGGCTAAATGTAACAGGGGTAAGAATTAACACCTAAAAAAAGCGATGTTCCTTTCAATATTAAGAAACGCGTAAAGGAGAAAAATGCTCAATTTTTGCATATCTACCGGCACATTTTCTTCAGATGAAGATTAGACGACAGGGTGAGAAGTTACACTAGTGGTGCCCAAAAAATGCATGTTTGTAACTTTTTTTTTTAATTTTATTTTTGGTCTACCTCTTTACCCGAAAAAGATAGAGTGCTAAGTGTTTTTTTGTTATATGCAACTGTGTTTTGGCTCAAATTGCGTGTATATGTTATGTCTATATCAGTTTCGCTTTTTTTTTAAATTGATTTTATGTGCCAAATTTCATGCTGGGGCTAGTTGTAACATTTTTCCGGGGCAAGTTGTACCATGTAAAAACCTACCTATACTGAAAAATTGTTTACCTAATATAATTAACAACCCTGAATATGAATGCTTGTAATTGAATTTGTATTTATTTTGAAATTGGAAACACATTTTTAAACCACCACTTGAATTCATAACGCTTATAAAACAATTTATGAATTCGAATAACTTTTATTTAAGACTACTGTCAAATTTTCTCTGGAAATCTTGGATTTGCTCCACTTTTTACAAAATTGCACCAAAATTTCATGACTGAGGTTTGTTTTTATTGTTATTAATTAAAAATAAATAAATATAAACAAATAAAGGTATTTTTCTCTTATTTTTAGTTCTTGGTACAACCTACCCCGGTATGTGTTACACTTTGCCCCGTATGTGGGGTAAGTTGAAACAACACGATTTTTTTTTTGGAAGCTTTATTTTTCAACATTACCGTTATGTTTTGCTAAATTTTTATGATGGATCTTGGAGCTAAAACATGGGTCTTTAATTTAAAAAAGGTCTGGTTGACCCACATTCAAATTTGTAGGAGAACCATCGATTTTAGAAAAAAGTGTTACATTTGGCCCCACTCTCCCCTACTAACAATTGTAAAATGAAAAAATTGTAGTTAAAAACTGAAGGTATTTGAAAATCATAAATTTTGTTTGTTTTAACAACGGGGATTGGCGTTTTGGCAGATTTGGTAATTTGAGTGGATGGATAAGGGACGATCTGTTTGTTTTTTGGTAAAGTTGGGTTTTTGACCCAATCATATTTTACAAAATATCGTCTTTTACATCTACACTCATTCTCAGAGTGTCCAACCCTAGAACACCAATCGCATCGTACCCTAGTCTTTTGCGGGTTTGCCGCTTCTAATTGACCTTTGGGTAACGAAAGTGTTCTTTGAGGTTGTCCATGTGCCTTACAGGTATTGTGGAAAGAAGTATTTCTCTTAAACCTGCAATAAGCACTTTTGTGGTTTGTTTTCTTACAGAATTTACCAACCACTTTCTCTGAGAAATTTTTTACATTAATCTCCTTTCGAGGAAGAAATGTCTGCCAATCTTTGGTTACACATGCTGTAACCTTTTCACTTTTTGTCGTGTGACACATAATTATGTTAATTATAAAAAAAAACTAGTCACTTGGAGTCAAACAATATAACGTAGGTATTTATTTAATTTGCTTATCCCGAACTCGAAGTTTTAAACTGACCTACATTAACTAAAATTAACGTATACTGGCCGTAATAATAAAACAATTCAAGCAAAAAAAAATTTAAAAAAATAAGTAGATCGTTTTTCAAAAAGTGAAAAAAACGAAAACGATTCAAAACAAAAATAAAAACGAAATATACTTACCTGCTTATTGACATACGTACATACATAAATATAGTGTAGTCGTTGTCAACTGTGGTTTCGTATTCCAATTGATGTTGCACTTTGAATTTAATTAATTATTTTATTTATTTATTTATTGATTTTTTTTTTTTTTTTTTTATTATTGCGATTTAAAGGTTCGCGGACCGGCTGCGCCAATGTTATAACAATCGAAAGATGTTATATTATGGGAATTCGCAGGGATTAATATTTAAACAACTCTACTGGTTTACGTATTGAATGAGACTCCACTTGTCTTGTCATTCCGATAGTCGCGAGCCCAACTTCCTCAGTGGATAATCGTCGGCACGTTTAAAGAGTCAGCACAATTCAATTATTGTCTTATTGCACTTTGATTGACCCAAAACAATATCCGAATGGACAATCCAAGTGAACATTACAATTGAAGTGTGCTGAGTTCAACGCACGACGATTTCCTCTGGTAGGTATGGAAGAGGGCACAACACCATATTTGGCTAGCCTGGTACGCTGCTCGCGCTAAATTTTAGCTGAGATAAAATTCCCATACAAGTTATCGATAACTTGTATGGGATCCATTTTATCTCGGCTAAAAATTTTCGATATTTTGTATGGAAGCTAAAATTTAACGCGAGCAGCGTACCAGGCTTTACATTGTTATTTTGCTTGGAAGCTATGTTTTACTTCAGAAATGAAGCCCCTTCGCTTTTAGAGACATTTTTCTCATGTTAACCCCATTTCCAGCGGCGCAACCACAAAAATTTTAGGGGGAGGGGGGCTCACCTATAATATTTTTCAATCATTTTATTACTTTTTAGCTTTTGTAAGATCTGGGAGTTTGTGAAAATGTTTGAGCAAGACTTACTTCGACAGTGGAAAGAATTTGAACAAGAAAAAATATATATAACGGACAAAAACAAATTTCTTTCCTCGGTTCATTGTCTTAAAATGAGCAAAATTTGAATCAATTCGTAACCTTTTGTAATGCAATGTATTTATTTTACTTTATTTTGTTTTTAAATGATAAATATTTATATTTTGATATTTTTAATTGTATTCTTTTCATAATCTGAATAAATTAAATTAGTAAAATTTCTTACCCCTTAATGCATACGAGGCCAAATTTGGCTTATAAACAAATTTTTTAAACAAATTAATTTAAACAAATTTTTTTAATGAAAACCGTTTTGAAACAACCCAATGAACCCATGTAAAGCATTTTTAAATTTTTTCGTCCGCTAATATTAATTCATGCAGTAGAGGGTTAAGATTGGATTTAAGTAGTGAATATTATGGAATTGGAATAATTTTTGACATTTGACATTGTTTACATCCAGATGTATTTTTTAAACTAGTGAATAATATAGTTATTACAAGCGCTTTATCAAATAAGGGCCTGAATACAATGGTGTAGCTGTGGCTGTAGCTTGTAGCACAAGTTAAAGAATTCTCAACTTTTTGCTCAGCTGCCGCCAACTTTTGTTATTGTTTCCCTCAGTAAAATTTTGACAGTACTACAAGTTACAGCCACAGCTACATCATTGTATTCAGTCAGTTAAAGTTGCAGTGTTTTACTTAAAAAAATCAATCCCGTTTTAAAATTAATGTTCCAAATATATAGATAAAAAAAACCAAAGAACGATCTTCGAAGACGAAGATCGTTCAATGAGAAAAATGATAAAAAGTTTTGTTTGGTTAAAAGGCAGTAGCTAGACCGATGAGTTGAACAGATGAGTTTAGATTATATAGGATGTACCTATGTTAGTTAGCTGGTTTTCTGACATTCTCCTCGTTTAACAGCTGGTAGATTATAAACATGGTATAAAAAGAGAAGCTATGATCTTTAGAAAAAACTCTGTATCGAGAACTGTCAAAACTTAAAAATGGCTACTTAAGGTTTTGACAGCTGCCCTTTGAAATTGTTGTTGTAAACAAATTCGTCTAGGAAATTGTTGTTGCTTTTGACTTTGCCAAATATTAAACGTCAAAACCTTATCACCCCATTTTGTAAGATGGCGGCTCTAATGTCCTTGTCTTTTTATACCATGGATTATAAATTCCATCTCCAGTTTTGACTGCAGCGCTTCTTGATCATCTTTAGACATATCGTCGCCCGAGAATTGTTTTGAAGTAAACGCCAAAATGCACTTTTTTAAATTGGATAGGTATGTAGTAATAGGTTTTAGAACGTTTTCTTTTCATTTCTGTTATCAGATTTGTACTAGGTATCATTTACCGTTACTGAGATAATTAGTATGCATTTTGTCGTATATCCACAAAATAACTATAGGATTACGTTTGGTTTGTCGTAAGCGCCAACTTTTGGTGTTTACGAAAAAAATTCTATGTATTTTTCAGCTTTTTATTCTTCAGTATTGGTTTGTCGTAAGTCGTACAAAACAGATACGGTAGAAAATTTCGACCGAAATTTTAAAATTATTTTGTCTATGTAGGTTTATGTCCCAAATAGAATATAAACAAATATAATATAGATACTAGAAAAGTATTTATTGAAAATAATTAAATAAGGACTTCATGTGCTATTAGGATAACGAATTTAAAAACTATGGACTGCATCATAAACAAAAAATACCAAGACTGGAAACTCGGCGGTCAACTGACGTTTGCCTACAAGCTGCAAGGTGTGGTGAATGTCGTGAACCTATCGTTGTGTTCGTGTCCGATGTGTGGTGAATGTCGTGAATCTATAAATGTGTGCGTGTTAACGTCATATACCAACGTGGTGGCTTTCACATATATTCACAGACAACACTGTACACAAAAGGGTTTTGGGGGGAAAGACGTACGAAAGTTTCCAGTCTTGGTATTTTTTGTTTATGGACTGCATTAAGCTCTGCGCTACTTGAGGTTATGCTCTATTCTTAGAGGTGCAGTTTATAAGAAAGGAAGAAAAAAGTGCATTTCAGAGACATCTCAAATGTCGTATTTACTTTTGTCATGGTTCTTGTTGTTTGTTCCTGCAGCTATAAATACTTGACCTCATCCTCGGTCGCAAGTACCGATTTGACACAATATCGAAGTGGGTGTGCCCTATAAATATGTACACTTGTTGATCTTCTATCGAATTAAAGGCGTTTGTGACCATAATAGCAAGCTTTCCTCGCACTATTGCAGGGCTAGTACAGAAGTAGGAAGTATTTAGAAAGCCACTTAAATATAAGTTAATAAAATATATAGCTTTACAAGGAATCTTCAAGTAATCCCGTCAACCAACATGTTTACTGACGGGAATTTAATTACAATTTTAACTTGTCGTTTTATAAGCCAAAAAGGACCAGTGCGACCGCCGTTAGATTTTCAAGGCAAACAAAAACCCAAGTATTGCTCAAATGAGTGATTTCAACAATCACAAAATTGAAAAGGCATCGATAAAGGCAGAGAGAGATCTTGATCGCTATATCATTGACCCTAACCATGACATTGTTTATTTTGATCTGCAAAGTGTCTTTGCTCTGCGTCTTCATTTTTTAACAAACGAAAATTAAAGGCTTGGCCACACCGGAGGGTACGCGGTAGAGGTACAGGTAACGGTACGGGTATTTGTATGGAAAAAATTCCAAACTGGCACATCAACGTTCGGGTGTGGAATTTTTTTAATACAAATATCGTTGCCGCTACCCGTACCGCTGCCGCGTACCCTCCGGTGTGGCCAAGCCTTAAATGTATATAATATGACAGCAACATTTTGTTCATCAGGAATGAGTTACACAACGGTCGTAGTGGTGACGATATTGCTAGCTCCATTTTTTAAATTTTGGTTCAAATAATCTCAGACAACCCTTTCATTAAAACTTTGAATCTTTGGAGTGATTCCTGTGTCCCCCGGAACAAAAACAAGGTGATGTCTACTGCTTTGATTTCTTTTTTGCAAGATAAACCGTCTCTAAAAACAATAACACACAAATTTTCGGAACCTGGACATTCCTTGATTCAAGAAATAGACTGCGTCTATAGCTACATCGACAAGTACCTTCGGCACTTAGAAGTATTTAGTCAACTTTCTCTCTTGAGACCCCACAAAAATATGAATTTTAAAAACGTTAAATTAAAATTAATTTAAATGCTGCCTAGAGACTTCAAAACATTCTCTGCTAAAGCTGGTCAGTTAAACTTCTCTTCTATTCCATTCAGTAAAATTAAATAAAATATATTAGAGATGATACTTTTACAGTATTTTATAAAACGAGCGGTAGAGAAGTGGAATATAAAAGCGCATCAATATTTAAAAGATACAAAAAGTCTACCATAGCAACTCCTGTAAATTTGTTCAACCAATGTCTTCAAATTACTAAAAAATATAACTCGATAACTAAGGATAAGATTAGTGATATTAAAACCCTTTTCATATTTATGCCTAAATCAGACCAAGAATATTATGAAGCGTTATTTATATCAAAAAATTAGAATAAATTCTTTACTTTGATATTTATTTACGATCATATATTAATTTATTAATTTAACCAAACTTTGTTTATTTTTTTTTTTATTTTTTTCATGTTTCATAGTCATAGGATGCTTTTTATTTTTTGCTAACCCTTTGGGACTCAGCGTTACTTTCATGTAACATATTTTTAAAAATTCGTAAAAAATATTCCATTAAATATCTTTTTAGGTTTCAAAGGCTTACTTGAAAGATAATAATGCCTAGTTACTGAATTATCTGTGGCCACAAGCCTTAACCGCCTAAGTCGAGATAGGATTTTTTAGAGATCGTCTCACTAAAATGCTTGCCATTTATTAATTTGTTGCAATTTCAGCTGAATTTTTTCTTAACTCGACTTAGGTTGTTTTGCCCTAATATTTTTTCGTATCAAATAAATTATGCGAGCGCAGGTTTACCCTAGGGAAGCAATATAAAATCGTTAATTCTTCGTTTTCCTATCTCGACTTAGGCGGTTAAGGCTTGTGGACACAGTTATTACAAAAAGTTAGTCAAATATCGTACTTTTAGTTTTTTTTTATCGAAAAAGGGACTGAAATTCAAAATATTATTTTTATATAAGGCCATAATTTTGAAAAAAAAAAAGATATAAAAAATGTTAATCCAGAAAGTGTTTTGTTTTTTTTTGGCTTAGTAGAGGTAGCATACATTATTGTTCCATAAAAAGTTATTTTCTCAGTTGTCCGACTTTTTTTGGTGGTCATAGGCAGTCATGTTAATTACATGTAACATGAGAGTAACACATTAGTTTTGCTATTTATTATTTTCGAAAATACCTTTTTGTTATTCATATTTTTTAGTTGTGGTGTTTTTGACACGATAATACTGAAAAAAACAATTTTTAATATGGATTTTCATAGCTTGGGTTCGAAAGGGTTAAAAAAATATTTGTTTTTTATTTTTTTCATGACCGATTTTTTTTCTTTAGGGGTATTCACGTAAACGCGGAAAACCCATAGAAACCGTAGAATTTTCTATCGGTAGAAATGAGCTGTCAAAATTTGTATTGGAAAAATATTCTGCAAATCATAGAATTTTATGTCACAAATTTGAAGCAGAAACCGTAGAAAAAAAATCTGATAAACTTTAGATGTGTTCAATCACTTGTCGGATAGCCTATATGGGATACCCGTATCTGGAATATCTTTCTGAACGCTATTTACCTATGTCTTATTATTCAGATAACCACAAATAAAATATGTTAATATTGAAAAGAGAATATTATTTTATTTGAGCAAATTACATTTTTTTTATTGTTGAATATAGTATTTGCAAAATTAGCTTGACTTTATTTGTTTAATTGAAAAAATTGTATAAGTTCAATTTGACGTTTAACAAACAGCTGTTTGTTTCCCTTGTTTACGCAATTATTTACTGCTGGGGTGTTCATTTAAACCATCGTGAATACCCTTTTTGTTTTTAATCTATTTATTTTAATAATTAAGCCTCTTAGTCAAACCAATACCACTTCTATGTTATAAGAAACTTTTTTTTTAATGCTTCTTATACTCATACAAGAATATTAATAATGAACGTTTTCGAGAATTACAATTCTCATCTTCAGATTATTAGCAAAATCTAAAATTATTTTAAAACGAACTTTAAAAATTGAAAATTTACTTTTTTCATTGTGTCTTAGTATTGGAATGTCGTACGTCCGTCTACTTTGTCGTACGTGTATGGGATGGAAAAAAAGTTTATTTTGGTGGCGTTTACAACAAACTGGTTTTTGGGTAAAAACTAGAGATGCCGCGAACCATAAACAAAAAATACCAAGACTGGAAACTTTCGTACGTTTTTCCCCCCACAACCCTTTTGTGTACAATGTTGTCTATGAATATATGTGAAAGCCACCACGTTAGTAAATGACGTTAACACGCACACATTTATAGATTCACGACATTCACCACACATCGGACACGAACACAACGATAGGTTCACGACATTCACCACACCTCGCAGCTTGTAGGCAAACGTCAGTTGACCGCCGAGTTTCCAGTCTTGGTATTTTTTGTTTATGCCGCGAACATTGATTTGGCCGAATACCGACAGTTTAAAACTGCCATGTATAAAATCGTTTGCAAATTTCACGGAACCTTCCGATGCCAACAGATATTTTTATTGTTAAGAGAAAAAGATCCAGCCTAACTACACCTTGGTCTGTTGAAAAAAAAAAGACTTGTGTCACTCGAGGACTGCCGCGGTAAAGCTATTGCACTGCATTTTTTATCGACTTATGCAATTATAATTTATTTACCTACACTACACTGTAATGATGCATCCTGCAATGCATTACATTTATAGCCCTATTCTAGCAAACCTCACAAGTTATGAGGACCTCACAAGGTCAGGTGAACTTGATTTTGTGAAGTTTTCGAGTCACAAAAACTTTCGAATTTGTGATCTGCTCTGAAGGAGGTCACAACTCATAAGTTGGATTTTTGCTTGTTAGAAGTTTGTGAGAAATAAATCCTCACAAAATTGAGTTATGATCACCTTGTGAGGTTTTTGTGACTTGTGAGGTTTGCCAGAATAGGGCTGTTAACCTCTACAACAACAAACTACTCCCAAAACAAATCATCACCAGCCAACTAAGCAATTACCTACCTCCCAGCATCAGCATCACCAGCCGCCGGCGGATAGCAAATTATGATAACACCCACGCAATCGTTCAATGTGCAGTGTGGTGAATTCAAAAGAGAATCAACAAAAAGAATTGTGGTGAATTCAAAAACACGAAGAAGACGCAAAAAGGGAAACTACAAAAATCTAATGTTCTTCGTGTGGTAAACTGGTACATCACGCACTGATGGCAGAACGAATACCGCACAAAGAAGAAAAGGTAAAAATATGAAATTATCATGTGTGGTGAAAAACACATGGCACGATAAGCCTGTGGTCAAGTGTTTATACTAAAGCCAAATATGCGTAGCCCGCTACCCGTAACCCCGCCGTGTACCATAAAACACTAAATACACATATTCTATGAGCACCTGATAAAATAGAAACATTATGTGCAATACAGGGTGCCCTACATACATATAAAACATGTTATAAATTTACATAACAGTTTATATTTTTTTATAAAGTTGGTACGGTAAATATTAACATATAAGACTATTTCAAAATGGAATTCATATGATATTTTATCGTTTGTGTGCTTATAATTCACACCCACTTTTTACCAGATATATTAATAAGAAGGCACCCAAGGGCCAGCAAAAAGCAGGTTGAGAGTGTTTAACTTAAAGCCTAAATACCATACGGATACCGAAGATTTCCCCCCACCAGTGGTAAGGGATCTAAAGTTTATGTATAGCCGGTACCATACCGTAGATAAACCGATTAACAGTCGTTGAAATCCAGAGGAAACTCTGTGAACAACCGGTTAAAAACCGTTGAAAAGCTAAGGGAAACCTTAAAGCTAAACCGATTAAAAATCGTTGAAATCCAGAGGAAACTCTGTGAGCAACCGGTTCAAAACCGTTGAAAAGCTAAGGGAAACCTTAAAGCTAAACCGATTAAAAATCGTTGAAAACCAGAGGAAACTCTGTGAGCAACCGGTTTACAACCGTTGAAAAGCTAAGGGAAACCTTACAGCTAAACCGATTAAGAGTCGTTGAAGAACCGGTTAGAAACCGTTGAACAACCAGAGGTCACTCTGTTGAAAACTGGTTAGAACCCAGCATTGCGTAACGCGCAAAACCAGAGAAAAAGGACCGCCCATAGCAGAGACCAGAGTTGCCGCTACCAGCGAAACACCAGAGATACCGCCGTTAAAGTAAAATAGTGTTTTATTATTAAGTTTTATGAATAAATAAAGGATTAAAAATAATAAATGATCTTTTAATATGTCAAGGTTCAGTACCTCCATTGGTTGACCCTGGACCCGACGAGCATACCTCAGCTATAAAATCCAAGGTACATCACAACACAAAACCAATGATTATGTTTTTTTTATCTACCTATCAATTCATATACAACAACAAGGTCACATTTGAAAACATGCATACACACAATCTCATTTCATAAACTTCTCCATAAACTTTGGGTATCTCTGCTTTTTCTCTTCTGATTTAATATCGCAAGCGCAATGCAACGCTTTACTCGTTCACAAATCACAAGAAGTTGAACAAGAAACAGAAGAATAGGAAGAGAAAAGTAAATAGAGATAATTTTTTTTGCTTCTGTTTTATTCCGCAGACACAGCATTTATGGTCTTCTTCCTTACTCCTCTCTTTGTTGTCTAACACAATTTTTATAACCCTCTCTGCCTGACTCAAGGAAGTTGAACAAGAATCAGAAAAAAATAATAAAATACATACACACCATACCATACACGTATAGCGAATTATCTATGTGTGGGGTGTACTAATTTTTCGTTACGAAATTTCTTGGTTAGCTCCCCATGCCAAGCCTGCGTTAAAATCTATGCAATAACTTAAAAACCATAGTAAAGAAGAGATTCTACAGGTATCAGAAAGAAATAATAACCATTGAGTTTGACATGCCTGGTCTACGAAAATAAACGTAATCGTTTACTACCAACAAATGCGGAACAAATAGTTTTCATTTACCACAACTTGCCTTTAGTAGATTATAAGTTCTAAAATTACAATTTTTTTTATAAAACACACATTTTGGTATAAGTTTTTTTTATAGAAGCTCAAACCTTAAAATGCGATTTCCCAAAAAATCCAAAATTGGCGTTTACGACAAAACAATTCTCGCGCGACGATATGAACTTTGTGTACTCTACCCTTAGGCCATGATTTACGGGAATTTCTCTCATCGATAACCAAAACTATATCTCCTTCTTGAAGATGTTCAGCACGCTTAGTCCACTTTCCTCTTCTGGTCAATGTTGGCAAATATTCCAGAATCCATCTTTTCCAATAGTACTTCGCGTACAGTTGAGATACTAGTGCATTTGTTTTATACAGCTTTGAGTTCTAATTTATGTCTTCAAAGGGAATTGGTGACGAGCCTGCAGTTAACTGCCGCAGGAAATGGTTAGAAATCAGAGATTCGGATTCTTTACTGTCAAAAGGTAAGTAGGTTAAGGGTCTTGAGTTAATCATATTCTCGACTTCCATTAAGTAACTAGGATTGTAAGTGGTGATGTCGCTAACAGCATACAAAGCAATTTTGACTGAATTAATTATACTTTCGACGCACCCGTTCATGTGTGGTGACCCTGGAGGATGGAAATTCTATTCGAGACCGGCGCTTACAAAGTTAGAGGCTATTGTTTTTGAGTCGATTTGCTTTAAGTCTTTTTGTAGAATTTTTTCGGCCCCTACAAAATTCCTTCCCCCATCACTGAATATTTTTTTTTTACAGGTCCTCTGCATCTTTCGATAATACAAAATAAACGATTCGGTGCTGCAACTATAGGGTAAATTCACAAACGTCAAATTTTTTAGTAGTGATTACGCATCACTGCTTTTTTGCGATGCTGATCGTTGCTCAGCTGATTACGATGCGATGCTGATTGAAAAAAAATTTTTCGTTTAAAAACAATTTTTGCTTAATGATGGACGTGATACTAATAAAAACTCTTTGTTGTAGTTACAATCTGGAGCCACACATTTTATCTCCTCCAGAACTTTCCTCCACAATACTGACTTCGATTTTCTGCCTGCTATAAATTTACCTTCATATTTTAATCTTGGGTCAAATCGTCGCATACGTTAACGAGTAACTCATGAACGAAATCTGTTCATTTGGGATGATGTCATACGTACAGCAAACGACTTCGTATTCAACTGAACGGAATGTCATTCGTTTGGTGGTATATAAGAAACGAAGATCTACACATGGATTTTGGAATCCCCACGGTTCGCGAAGAAATTAAAACTTTTGCCCATAAGCATAGAAAACGGTTAGTCGAACATAAAAATAGAACAATACTAGAAATTCTCGTCGAGACAAACTTAGAACGACGTTTCCGAAGGACTAAACCTTCCGATTTGGTACATTGAACATTTTCAATTTAATTCATTCATTTCAAAATATCGGCATTGATTAATATAAATTTAAATGTTTATAGATTTTATTTGTTTAAATTCCAATAAAGTACTTTCTTTGACAACAAACCATTACTTTAATGATTTAATTAAAAAAAAATGTTATTTAGCTACTTCTAAATATCATCAGTAGGAACTTTCACCGGAAAGTTACCTACAACACGTAACTTAACTATTAACTTCGAGAAAGATAAGTTGCTTGATAAGTTCCATCTGAACTTAGCTGCAATCGGGAGGAGGAGATGGTTTTAGTGGTTAAGAGCCGCACATATCTATGAGCACGCGTTTTCCGGTCCTCATAGAATCTTTTGAAGATTTCAACACCTACCCACGGACAGAAAAAAAAAAACTTTTTTTAAATTATTTACTTCGAATATTATATTTTGAGCACTATAGTGCCACTCTAAAACGCAATAAATTAAAATTAAAACACAAGAAAAAACCACACCGCATGTTTATAGTTTGTTTTGTTTATGTTGTGCGACAAGACCGAATATGTAAAACAGAAAAAGCACTACCTACATTTTGACAGATTTCAGATTTTTGTCCGAAGAAATTTTTGGGACAGAAAATCGCAAGAAGGGGAAATTATTTTCTCTCTCGCAGCCATTTTTTTGTGATAAATGCACAATTTCAGAGTACCCAAACAGGAATTGGGTTAAAAAAGTTGAAAAAAGTACAAACACTTCTGTTTAGGCAGTACCCAAACAGACCTATTATCGCACTCGCGGGTGCGAGTTGACAATTTTGTTTTTTTTTTTTTGTGTCAGCGAAATTCTTTGCAATGTGTGATATTCACATCGCTCGTGCGGGGATATAGGTAAAGTATTAGATATGTGGGTACATTGGTAAGTATGCACTTGTTTGTGTGTAAAAATGTGTATTGACATTTGATATGTACACAATGATTGATTTGCATATTTATAAATATTTAATTAATATTTTAACATTACGTCCTTGATTTCACTGCCAGAAGAATCGAATTATTAAAAATTCTTCTGGCTAACAATATTTCTGTGGTGTTTATTCAAGAGACGCTTTTAAATCAAAATAACAAAGTTTTTTTAGATTTATATAATACGCTCATTTTTTTGTTTTCCAAACTAAAATATCAAAGTTCTTGTTATCAGATATAACAAGAACTTTGATATTTTTACACTCCATTCTTTAACTGAGCACTTTCTTGTACTCCTGGATTTATCCTTGATTGACCTGGATATTTCAATCCTGTTTACCCAAAGCGGGAAATCTTTTAAAAATACAGATTGGGGTTCTTTTAGAGAATCGTTAGACTCCGGACTTCAAAGGAATTTTCCATCTGTTTCCCATTGCCTCTCCAACGAGAATATTGAAGGTTTTATTTCATCCTTCAATCAGATTCTTCTCAGTTGTCTTGATAACACTGTGCAAGTTTTTTGAAAAACAATTTTGAGACAGGTGCGCGATTAACTGTTTCGCCCTATTTCGGACCCGAGAAATCGAATGGCATCATAAGTTTTTCGATTTATCGGTACGACTTCGAACAAAATTTTTTTTGAAAGTTTTTTTCTATTATTTTGAGAATTTTCCACTGTTTTTAGTCATTTTTCAACCAAAAACAATATTTATATTGCTAATTATTCTGATCAAACGTTATTTGCTACCAGTAGAAAGACATTATAAACAATTTTGAACAATTTATTTGGAAATTTAGTGATTTTTTTTTTGAAAAAATTTTTAAAAAATCGAAATTTTTTTCATTGTTTATCGTTTTTTCGCTGTTTTTGTTCTCTTTTGCACAAACATTGCATGTTTTCCATTAAAAATTAATTTAACTGTTAATTTAGTGTTGGTTAAACTTCGACAGTCTATCGATAGGATCGATAACAAAAAAAATATCGAGCATATCGATACTTCACAAAACTATCGATAGTTTCAATACTTCCAAATTATTTTACCACACGGCTACCGATATTATCGATAGTTTTTTCTTAAAACACATGCCAAGTAGAAAGAAAATATCTCCTGAAATTGATGATATATATGAAAAATATTTCAATTTAAAAGTTAGAGACGTTGAATGAGCACCAAGCATTATTTGTTCAAATTCTTATAATAAGCTTATCAAATGGTCAAAACGAATATGTGCAAGTCTGGATTTTGGAGTCCCAATGATATGGTCAGATCCAAAAGATCACAGTGAAGACAGCAAAAAGTATTAAAACCAATCGTACAATTTCTCATAAAAAAAAAAAAATAGCTTTGAAATTAATTTAACACAATTTGAACTACAAGTTTAGTTAACATATCGATAATATCGGTAGCCTTGTGGTAAAATACTTTGGAAGTATTGAAACTATCGATAGTTTTGTGAAGTATCGATATGCTCGATATTTTTTTTGTTATCGATGCTATCGATAGACTGCCGAAGTTTAACCAACACTAAATCAACAGTTAAATTAATTTTAAATGGAAAAAATGCAATGTATTTGTGCAAAAGAGAACAAAAACAGCGAAAAAACGCTAAAAAATGTAAAAAATTTCGATTCTTTTAAAATTTTTCAAAAAAAATCGCTAAACTTTCAAATAAATTGTTCAAAATTGTTTATAATGTCTTTCTACTGGTAGCAAAAAACGTTTGAGCAGAATTATTAGCAATATAAATATTGTTTTTGGTTAAAAAATGACTAAAAACATTGGGAAACTCTCAAAATAATTGAAAAAACTTAAAAAAAAATTTTGTTCGAAGTCGTACCGATAAATCGAAAAACTAATGATGCCATTCGATTTCTCGGGTCCAAAATAGGGCGAAAAAGTTATTCGCACGCCTGTCAAGAATTTCGACTTGCACAGTATAATCATTCGACTAGCATTTCAGTCTCCTCCCAAAAGTATAACAATTTACCTCATGATATAGAAACGCTCTTCAAAACCAAGCATTCTTGGCAAAGGCGACTCAAGCATATTTATCATAATATTTTCAATAGAACTTGCTCACAATATAAAGACTTATCTAACAGAATATCTCTTCTTAACAAAATAATTCATGAAAAAATTTCGCTGTGGTTTAACAAGCAACTCAGCAATAGTTTAGGGAAAATTAAACCAGGTCCCCAGGCCTTCAAGGAATTATCATTTCAAAACTATATACACGGAATGTACCCCTTCACACAATCCCAGTGTAACTCAAGACGCGATAAAGACGGTCAATAACATCAGAAGATCCAGGCCCGAAAGAATCTTTATTTTCAATGAAGTGAACACTTCCATACGCCCCTCTGAGACACATATTTTCACGGATGTGGATGAGATATCGTGTATTATCAAACAAATTAAGCCTAAAAAGTCAACTGGCCCTGACGAGATTTCTAATTTTGTCAGAAAAAAAAATTTCTCCCCTTGCGGTGGAATTTCTCATTATCATAATAAACAACTGTATAAATAATGGATTTTTCCCAACCTCCCGGAAAATTTATAAGATCTTGCCTATTCAAAAGAAAAAAAATGTCTTCGAAATCAACAACTTCCGACCCATATCTCTTCTTTCTAACACAGGCAAGAACTTGGAAAGAATAATCCTCAAGAACTTGGAGTCTCCAGTAGAAAACCCTGTTGAACCACTCACGGACTACCAATTTGGTTTTTGTAGTGGACATTCCACTGTTCAAGCTCTTTTAAAATTACACAATGATGTAACACTTAAACCAAGACAAAAACACTGCACGGTCGCCTGCTCTCTCGACCTGGAAAAAGCGTTTCTTCTTCGGTCTTCTTTCTAAGATCTCTAACTTGAACTTCCCGCTCCACATAGTCCATCTCCTTAAAAGTTTTCTACAGGATAGGAATTTTTTTATACAAATACAAGGCACTAAGTCCAATACCTGCGCAAGTGATAGGGGGGTACCGCAAGGGTCAATTTTGGGTCCTCACCTCTACAACCTATTTTTACATGATTTACCGCACACACTTTCAGAATTTAACCATCAGTCCACCAGACTTCGTTATGCAGATGACACCATTGCATACTCCAGTAGCAGTTCTCCTTTTGCAGCCGCTCACTTCCTTCAAAAACATCTCAACATTATTAATGAGTACTATAAAACTTGGGGTATTTCTATCAATATTCTTAAATCAGAAATGATTTGTTTTAGGAATGCGAGGGGGAAAGGGCCTGCTAGCACGATACTGGAAAGTAAAAATATCATGCTTAGAATCAATGGCCATAACCTTAAAACTAGCAACAACATAAAATACCTTGGGGTTAACTTCAGCAAGCTATTAAAATTTAATTTACTTGCCAGAATAACACTCAGTAAAGCTCGCAAAGTCTCGAATGCACTAACTCCTTTTCTAAGACATAATTCACTTAGTAAAAGTTCTAAAATGCTGTTTTACAAAACCTTGATTCGACCCATAATAACATATGCTTTCCCAGTATGGTTTTTCATCTCTCCCTCAGTTGCCCTAGAAATCGAAAGATTTGAAAGGAAAATACTACGATGGTGTGCGGGAAAAAATTTTCAAAGTCACCAACCCTGCAAATATTTTTGTGAATGTTCACTAAACGTCCAGTTTATGTGAAGAATATTTATTCGAAAAACATTCACTTTTCTGGATCAAATATGAATTTCTAAACAAAGGTTCAATTTTCCTTCACATAATGTGAATGCGCACAAGTAAAACCTCAAAAAAGTTATATCTTGGGTGTGTTCACGTCCTATTTATGTTCACTTAAGTGGAGAATTCCCTCATCACTTATGAACCTTAAAAATGATTCGAATGTGTTGCCACGCTACTCAGGAGGAAGGACTCAAAAAGGTTCAAAATTGAATTCATAAATGAAGGTTTTGTTCAATTATGTGAACCAATTATGATTCAGTTCTGAAGGGAAATTTTTGCTGGGTATCTGGTCAAAATCGTGGCTGAACTATGTTTTCTTCTTAGAGGATATAATAGGTGTGTTTTTTTGTTTATCTATATAGATTTTGTGCAAAAAAACGACATCGAGATTTTTGGAATCCGTGTTAAAGTTTGGCAGCACTGGACATTAACTTTGACAACTGTCTGTCAAAAAGTTTGCTTTTGCTTTTTTTTTTTTAAATTAAAATTTAATAAAACAAAGCTCTAAACAAAATGAGAGAAAAAAAAAACAAACAAAAAAAATCGTAGAATTGTTCCTGTTTTACCTATGCTTACTTATGATGCCCAAGGAGATGACGAACAGAGATCGCTGCCACACATCGACAATGGTTTCCATTCCAAACTACCACCAGGAATTCTACCACATGGTTTGCCCACTATGAAGGAAGTTGCATCAGCCATAACACCACTTGAATACAAAAAAGAACCTGAAGAGAAAAATAAAGTAAGTGAATTTTTTCTCTCTCTTTACATTAATTTAACATTTGTGCTTTCAGTTAAGGAACTATCGGAAGAACAAAAACAGATGATCATCTTGTCGGCGGACTTTCAAAGGTTTGTTTTACCCGCTGGTCGTGTCATCGAAAGGGCTCTATCTGAGAATGTCGACATCTACACCGAATACATTGGAGGTGGTGATAGGAGTCAAACGATGAGAGGACACATGCTAGGTTGTCATTGAATCGAGATTTCCACGAAGACCGACAACAACACATTTTCCTGAACTGGTTGTTGTTTCATATCACAATAATGAGGTTTGCATTTGTATTTTTTTCTACGATTCTATCTAAAACCCAATAACTTTTTTAAGGAGAGTCACAATGAACCAGATGGTGTTGTAATGGTCTGGAACACAAAATATAAAAAACAAGCACCCGAAGATGTATTCCATTGTCAAAGTGCCGTTATGTCAACATGCTTTGCTAAATTCAATCAAAACCTTATACTCTGTGGAACGTATTCCGGTCATATTGTATTATGGAATAATCGAGTGGAAAAGCGCACACCCATCCAGAGGACCAGAGGACACCTCTAAGTGCAACTGCACATACGCATCCAGTGTATTGTTTGCAAATGGTTGGCACACAGAATGCAGACAATGTGTTATCGATCTCATCCGATGGCAAGCTTTGCTCATGGAGTTTAGATATGTTGTCGATGCCGCAAGATACACTGGAAATGCAGCCACGGCAATCGAACCCAATTGCTATCAGTTGCATGTGAAGATGGCAATGTTTATTATGGTAAAAGTTTGTTGTGATTTTCCATTTGCTTATAAATAAATTGTTGTTTCTACTCAAGCTTATCGACATAGAATACGTTCGGGTGTGTCTGAAGTCTATGAGAAACATTTGGGTCCAGTGACGGGAATATCAACTCATCCAAATCAATCTACAACAGATTTTGGTGATTTGTTTCTTACATCGTCCATTGATTGGACAATTAAGTTATGGAGTCTTAAGGTGAAATTTAATATCTACTATAACGACCAATATGTATTACATTTTTTGTATTTACTTGTAGGACACTAAACCATTATATTCATTTGAAGAAAATTCAAATTATATTATGGTCTCCAATTCATCCCGCCTTGTTCGCTTCTGTCGACGGCAGTGGTCGCCTTGATTTATGGAATACCGAAGTGCCCTCGGCATCGGTGATTGTTTTTTTTTTTTTGTTTTGTGTATGTATGATAATGAAAATTAGTAAAAGAGTATTTACTGAGTAGGTACCTACTTATGAAAAAAAAAAAAAAAACATGAAACAAAAATGTTAAATGTTAAATAAATATATAGGTAAATTTTGTCAAAAGCTGAGTAATTCTTTCTTTGAGTATGTTATTTATTTCTTAAAACTAATACAAAGTTATGTGTTGAATTTTGTATGGAAACATTTTGTAAGTCTGATGTAAAAGTGCAGTTCCGAGATTATGCAGTGAGGCGCGCACAAATTTGTTCATTTAATTTTCATATCGCATTGGAAACTTGTCAGATAAATCTTAATGAGAAAAAGCAAAACGGATTACGTTTTAATTTTGCAATTTGCAATTTAATAATAAAATAACTTATTTCTAAGATACATTAAAAATTTTGATGGCACAAAGGGGGTCTAACGTTAAATAATAATGACAAAGTTATAAAATATAAACAAATATAATACATGGATAAACTTAGTTTAAAAAGTCTGCTGTACTCGAGTTGTTCAGACCCGGATGTCCAGTTGTAGGGTTGGTTAAGTTGGGTTGGGAATCCATGTGTTTTGCCTCAATTCCTCCCTCTGCATAACTGTTTAGGAGGGGAAAGCAATTGCGAAGAAGATTCATGCAGATTTTCTCGGGATCTCGATGGGGGCTTTAGACCCATTTGTAGAAGACATGTCCTACAGAAACAAAACGACATCAATGCAGGCAGAGTACATAAGGAATATATCGAACCAAAAAAGGAGAATCAATAAAAATATTACCTGCAACCAATTGGGGAGCTAAATGATGCTCTGAAACAATTACCACTTTCAACATGCCATTTGTTTCCACACTTCACTTATCATGCACATGTCGTCCAAGTTTGAACGCAGTGAAGCGATCTCTTATAAAATGGTTTTTCATCAACGGGAGCTGAAGGATTTTTGGGTGTTGAATGAGCTGCATAATGCAATGTTAGGATTGTCTTGCTTGTTGCTGTCTGCTGTTTGGGCTGAAAAGTGTTTTCTGGGGGAATATTTTTCGGGAGGTATGTTTGTATTTGCTTTTCTTCGCAGCGCACATACATGACGTGTATCATTTTAAAAATGTAAGAGACTGTTTTTGTGGTGGGCATTCTAATGAGGCAATTTACTAACAACAAGAGCTTTGTTATCATTTATTCATGTTGATCGTCTAAGAATAGACGTTTTCGCAAACGAGCGGGCATTCCAAGAGCATTTTACATTACATTTTGGCTGTGAGGGTTGAAGGTACCGACACGATAAGACCCAAGCGCACAGTACACAGAATTCTTCTTTTGTGAAATAATTCCTAGAAAAAAAGATAAATACGCTAGCTCATTTTAAGAATAAATTGATTTACTTTCCATCTCCTTTTCAGGTTTTTCTCTTTAATTTTGGGGAAGATATCGCACTCTTGCAAACACGTGAATCCTAAAATTATTAAATTAAAAAAAAAAACCAAAGTTTATCGTACAATTTTCATCTTTTTCCAAAAAATATGCTTATACTTACATTGATTTGTGTTGTTTGTTATTCCTAATTGAATTCAATTTAAAATATTAAATATTTTTTGTCATATATCTGTCAACTGCAGCTGTCGTTTATTGGAATCTGACATTTAATAAGTGTAATGAACCTTGGCAGTACTGTTTTCTATCGAGAGAAAGTAAAATCTGGATAATTATCTGGATTTTTCAAAAATCTATACAGATAAAGTTTTTGTTGTAATTAACACGTAAATTGTTTTCATTTCAAAAATCTCGATGTCGTTTTTTTGCACAAAATCTATATAGATAAACAAAAAAACACACCTAATATATGGAGTGCTTGTGCTGTTAGTTCCGTGAAGCTTTTATAGAGGGCTCTAGTTTCTTTAAGTTTTTCGATGAGTGCATGCCTCCATTTTATTTTCATTAGATGGCTGTCCTCAACAAGCGTGTTTATTTACAGCTGCGGAACCGGACTCGCACTGAAAAACGAAGGCACCGACCCCTATCCATGTGTATGGCGTTACAATGTTTTAAGTATAGGAACAAGCACTCCATATATTATATCCTCTAAGGTTTTCTTACAGCCATATTGCACCGGCAGGTAGGCCTTCGATATACAAGCTTGTAGTTACCGTTTCTTTATTACGTAAATTCGTTTTTTTTTCATCATCAAAAGCTGGACAGAACTTGCTCATTAATTATTTAATATTCTTTTATTCTATGCTAGCAATATTATATTTTCGGGCTTCTTTTTAGTGATTTTATACTTATGTTTAATTACCAAAACGGATAAGATATACATCTTTTTTAAACATTAATAAATTGATCTCAAAATAACTAAAAAATAAAAAAAATTTACAATACCATCGATTATTATCTCAAAAACAAGTAAATACAAATTTATAAATCAATATAAATGTAAACAGTGGTAAATGAAAACATGGCTCATAACAAGCTTCAGTTATATCTCTTTGACGCATACATAAGTACAAATCGCGAACGCATGTATCTTTTAACTTATACGTCAAACTCATTGCTGTCAAGAAAGAATTCATTCGACGAGCGTATTTTCCGTGAAAGATAATTTTTTAAAGTGCCAAACAAGTCGTTGGTCTTTCAGAAAAATTAAATATTAATTAAGTCAGTATAATTTGGAAATACTTTTTAGTTTTTGACGAATTTTTATGTAGATTCTATGTGAAATAAACAAATTTAAAAATACAGGACATTTATGTCGATTTGCATGTGTTTACATTTACCCCAGAATATTTTTCATAGTGGGTAAATTTGAACGACGTATTCTGGGGGTAAATGTTAACATATATTTTTGCTGAAATTATTGGTTTTAATAAAAATAAAGTATTTTTGGTCAATTACTATTGCTAAAGTGCCGCGTAATCACATTTTAAAGCAGCCAACGCCATCATTTTCAGTGGATGATGTTGCAAAATTGGTCCTTTGACATAAAAAAAAAATATGACGTTCAGAGCTGCTCAGGATGCATATTGGGTGCATATTTAAAGAATCAAAGGAAGAAAACAAAATCTTTTATTGGAATTTGAAAAAGTTTTTGTCAAATGCCATCTTGAACGTTTTTCAAGTCGTTAGTCAGCTATTACATGAAGCCTCAAGAGGCGCGACTCTTTTTTCGAATTTCTCTTTTGATTTAAGTATTGTTGTTGTTGTATTCCACCAAGAAGCAAAAAGAAATGAAAGGGAATGTTGAAAAAAGAAAGAGCAGAAAAAGAAACGTCAAAAAAGAGTCTCAGAATTTTGGCCCACGACTCTCCGGTCGGATAATTTTTTGTTTTATCTTCTTTCTCTTTTGCACTCATTGGTTTTGAAAAGAGGCGCGCCTCTTGAGGCTTCATGTAATAGCTGACTTACCCATATGATAAAGAGGAGATTCTAAATTTTAAACCACTGTTTACATTTACCCCGAATTAGTAAAAAAACCCAAACATGGTGGGGTATTTGTAAACATGCCAAATGCCATATTTGACAGTAATTTAAACTATTTGGGAAATATTTGTTTATATTTATAAAAAAGAATTGCCATCATTTCATATTTGCATTTGAAAATACCTGTCAAGTTGTTTCGTGAAAACATATTACAATCTAAAGTCAAAAGAAAAAAAAGACATGAAATTGTTTACATTTACCCACCCTACTGTTAATTACACTTTAATGTACAGATTCAAAAATCTTAAATTCTTTGATACAACTTTATAAATAAAAACAAAACTACCTAAAAGGTATTCGCAAATAAAAAAAAAGAAAAAAAAAAACAAAACGATACAAAAAATGAGATGTCATACTCTGGTGTATTCGTACCTGAGAACTTGTATTGGCGTTTACTGCGTATACCCATCTCTAGTTCTATAGTTATCCAAAGATTAATTTGCTTATAGGTAAGCTTAAACTTAAGATATCTCGGTCAATAAAAGAGATACCAGAAAGATTTAAACAGTTTTTGGAAGGAGCAAGGTAGTTTTTATAGACACCATTACAAATTATTCTCAAATCAATTGCTACACACTACAACTCAACCTCAAAAACAATAAAAATAACGTTTTTTGCGTTTAATATTTCAAAATCTAAGGCCAATAAATTTTTTCTGACTTCGGATTCAAAATCAGCACCCCAAAAAAATTCAGAAAAGTATATTTTGGTTCTTCTGCAAAAAAAAAGTAAAATTTTTTTGAGCAGTCGGGGCTAAGCAATTTACATGTTAAATGCAACAACACTTTAGCCCCTTGGAATTAGTTGTTTAGCCCGGAGAATTCTCTAGGCTTAACTTTTTCAACAGATTTAAATCTGTGCTACCAAATTAACTTGTTCGTAAATTGTTTAGAATTTGTTTAAAAACATCAAAACTGATGTTTAGAATGACAATTATTATTTTAAATATTTATTTAATAGTTAGTTAAACTTTTTTTTTCTCAAAAACACACAAGAAAACCCAAAAGCGAAATACATGGCAACTCTATATTTTTTTGTGTCAGCTGATTTCGGAACATTTAATATGCAGTGCTGCCAATTTTTCTCGGTAAGCCCCGAGGCGTTTTTTTTATCCAGTTAAGACCGGTGGTAATAAGAAACACACCTATTATCATTCCAACCTAAATATTTAGTTCGCCACGTTATAACTGAAATAATTTTGGAGGTACAAGAAAACTTAATATACCAAAATATAGGGAATTTAGAGTTGTATCAATGTTATAATAAGAACTTTTTCGCTCAGATGAACCTACACTGAAAAAAATGTAAAACTCACAATCATCTCCAAAAAATTTACATGTTTTCGACAATTACTTTTTAAAGAGCAACATTACAAAAAATATTATTTTATAAAAAAATTTTAGAATACGTTTTTCTACAAAACAAGACAAAATTATCTGTTCTACGATAAACAGAAGTCGAGAAAATCACAAAAACGCATTTTTCAAAATGGCGGCCAAACCACACGTTTTTGGGACAAAAAAAATATTTTTTTGTGTTCGTCTCAATTTTTATATGAAACATCAAATTCAAATCCTTTCCAAAAATTCTCAGATGATTCCCTAATGCCTGTAGTATTAGAGCAATGTATAACAGAAAATAAAATCTTTTAAAAAAATGTACGTACGAGGTTCAAGCAGAACAGTGTTACCGAATGAAAAAATAAAAAATCATGATTTTTAATCATAATTTGAGAAAAAATCATGATTTGACTAAATTTGGGAAAAATAAAACAACAACAACGTGTTTCGAATTTAACATTAAGTCAAAATTTAAAAAATATTTTTTTAGTTTGTACTTTTCAGTTTTTATGTTTACGTAAATGTACTTGGTACTGTATACAATATAGATAACGGTAATGGGCCATGTGGCGACCTGTTCATTAAATACTTTAAAAAATAATATTTACTTTAGCAATATTTGTATAATTAATTTTAGATTTATTAAAAAATATGTTTTTGTTTTTATCTGAAAGCTGATTGAAGCAAATCAATAAATTATTAAAAATAAAATAAAATATTTTAATTTGAAGAATTTGGAGATTATTACATTGGCGACGAGGTAAAAATGACCTTATGTAATTGTACATATGAAAAATATAAGAGGTGGTGATTCAATTCGCCCAAATTTGTTAAAAAAAAAAAAAAAATTGTACAAAGATAAAAAATAATTAAATAATATTCCCTACAGAAAGAGGATAACGAAGTTTGAAGCGTTCCTTGTAAAAAAGTTTATACAAGAGTAAAAAAAGAATTGGGAAGTTCCTTGTAAAAAAGGTGATACAAGAGGAAATAAGATTTGGGCTTAAAAATATATAAGAGTATATATATATTGGTAAATAATAAAAAAAATTGGTATGATTTTTTTTTAAGCTCGATATTTACAGCTTATTAATAAAAAAGCTAAAGAAATAAAAGAAGGAAAGAAATTAAATTAACAAATAATAAAAAATGGGAGAAACGGGTATAAAGCCATTCCTTTGCGACACGATTGACAAGTCTTTAGTTCGCATTGAATGGGAAAAATGGTTTAGGTCTTTCTCTTTGTACCTAGAATCGGAAGAAATAAAGAACGTCAACAAAAAGAAAAACAAACTTCTTCATCTAGGAGGACCACAACTGCAAGAGGTAATTTATAACATTCCTGGTGCGCTTGATTGTCCAACTGGTGGAGACGTGTTTGGCGTTTTGGTGTCGAAATTGAACGAATATTTTTCGCCAAGAAGAAATTCTACTTTTGAACGGCATTTATTTAGAACAATTAAACCAGAAGAAGGTGAAAGCCTAAACAAATTTTTAATTAGAATTAGACATCAAGCCGCCAAATGCTCATTCGGTGCGACAAAGCAGGAGATATTAGATATAAATGTTAAGGATAAACTCATCGATGTGTGGGCTCCTGGTGAACTAAGAAAACGACTACTTGAAAAAGAATATTCACTGGATAACATTGTTGAGATGTGTCAAATTCATGAACAAATTAAATTCCAGACCGAAATTATGATTCCTTCAACTTCAGCTAGTGCTATAAATAAGATTTCTTCTACAATTGACAAAAATAGCGAAAAGAAAAGAGAGTGTTTTAGATGTGGTAGAACAGATCATTTAGCGGATAGCAAAAATTGCCCAGCAAAGAACTCGAAATGCAATAGATGTGGGGCTCTAGGTCATTTTGCCAGGAAATGTCAAACGAAAATAGAAAAAAGAAAGAATACTTTTGTAGAAAACTCAACCTTTAAGCGCCGCCGATTTGAACCATCAAAAATTAGATTTGTAGAAGAAAACTTGAATTGCAAAGACCTTAATGAACAAAAATCCTTACACTCCGATTGTTTCCAAGTCACAAACAAGGAACATGAAGATATGAGTGAATTCATTGATTGCTTTATAGGTGGTGTAAAGATATCCATGCTCATTGATTCAGGGTCAAGATATAATTTGATTGGGGAATCAGATTGGAAGGTTCTTTGTCAAACAGCAATTATACTGGGAAACGTGCGAACGGAAACTGAAAATCAATTTCGAACATACGCTGGAAATACAAACTTGCAAGTTAAATTTGTATTTGAGGCTCCTATACATGTGAGTAACCAAAAAGAACTTATTGCATCCTTTTATGTAATCGCAAATGGAAGACAATCTTTGCTTGGTCGTGAAACTGCTCTACGATTGCAAGTTCTAAAATTAGGACTAACAATTAATCAACTTGAAGATTCACAACCGTTTCCGAAAATTAAAGACATTAAAGTTCATTTATCTATTGACAAATCGGTTAAACCAGTACAACAACCTTTACGCCGTATACCATCAGCATTAGAAGAAAAAGTTGAGTTAAAATTAAATGAGGCGGCTAGGCAAGATATAATTGAACCTGTAAATGGACCAAGTTCTTGGATATCACCCATTGTGATTGTTTCTAAGCAATGTGGGGATATTCGATTATGCATTGATATGCGAAGAGCAAACACTGCCATTTTAAGAGAAAACTTCCCACTACCAACTTTTGATTCATTTTTGACTAAGTTAAAAGGTGCTAAGTATTTTTCCAGACTGGATTTAAAAAATGCCTATCATCAGTTAGAATTAGATGAAGATAGTCGTGATGACATTATCATATTTGGATGAACAGAATTAGAACATGATAAAGAACTAGAAAAAGTTCTTAATATATTCCGTACCATGAACGTTACACTAAATAAAGACAAATGTAGTTGGAAAGTGCCGAAGCTTAAATTTTTAGGTCACATTCTAACAACTACTGGTATCTTGGCAGATCCGGATAAAATTAAAACTGTTCTAGAGTTTCGACCCCCGAACACAAAGGAAGAAATAAGAAGTTTCTTGGGATTAGTGACCTACTTAGGAAAATTTATTCCCGATCTGTCAGATGTGACTGAGCCACTGTGGAGCATTGTAAAAAAAGATGTGAAGTTTTTATGGGAAAAAGAACAAGAACAAGCATTTCAGAAACTAAAAACTTCGCTTGCTAAAATTCCAAAATTGTCCTATTTTAACCATACAAAACGCACTCGTCTCGTAGCTGATGCAAGCCCAGTAGCTTTAGGGGCAGTTCTTCTACAGTTCGAGAATGAAAACCCACAAGTTATTTCCTTCGCAAGCAAGAGTCTTTCTCCAGTTGAAAGAAGATACTCTCAAACAGAAAAAGAAAGTCTTGCTTTAGTTTGGGCTGCAGAACGTTTTTTCTACTACCTGGCTGGCATAGAATTTGAGCTAGTAACTGATCACAAACCATTGGAAGCAATATTCAAGCCAACATCAAAGCCACCAGCAAGAATTGAGAGATGGGTTCTTCGGTTACAATCGTTCAAATTTAAAGTAATTTACCAAGCGGGTAAACTAAATATAGCAGATTCTCTATCAAGGCTATGCAAGATTAATAATGATAATGCTTTCGATACCCATTGTGAACCAACGGTTTGTGCAATAATCGAGCAAATGATTCCTTGCGCCCTTACGATAAGTGAAATTGCCAAAAATAGCAACCTTGATGAAGAACTAATGGAAGCGATTGAAAACACTAAAAATAGTAATTGGAATCCAATAAGCAAAAATAAATTTTTTCCATATAGGATGGAACTTTGTACTATGGGTACTATATTATTGCGTGGTAACAGGATAGTTATTCCCGTTGGTTTGCGACCCAAAGTTTTAGCATTGGCACATGAGGGTCACCCAGGTGAAACTGTAATGAAAAGAAGACTTCGTGTAAAAGTTTGGTGGCCATCAATGGACAGAGAGATTGAGAGTTTTGTGAAGAAATGTCGACAGTGTCTATTGGTTTCACAACCTGAACGGCCGGTACCAATTAAACGGCATATGTTTCCAGATGGACCTTGGCAATGCCTAGCTATTGATTTACTAGGTCCATTGCCAAATCATGATTTTGTATTTGTCGTAATAGATTATTATTCTCGATATCAGGAAACAAAGTTCATCAGAAAAATAACATCATCAGAAATAATTAAAATTTTGAAAGAAATATTTTGTTGATTTGGGTATCCTAAATCAATAAAGGCTGATAACGGCCGCCAATTTGTCAGCGCAGAGTTCAAGGAATATTGCAAAGATAAAAATATTAAACTCATAACATCACCACCGTATTGGCCTCAAGCGAATGGTGAAGTGGAGAATATGAACCGGTCAATCTTGAAGCGCTTACAAATAGCAAATACAAGTAATGAAGATTATAAACAAGCTATTCAAAAATTCACACTTATGTATAACGTAACACCCCATGGGACCACAGGAAAATCACCATCTGAACTGTTACTCAACAGAATGATCCGGGATAAAATACCATCTATTCAAGATATAAGTGAAGATTTCCTCGATTCAGAAGCACGAGATCTAGATATAGCAAACAAAGAAAAAGGGAAACAGATAGCCGACAGAAGACGATGTGCAAAAGTTAGTGACATTAAAATTGGAGACAAGGTTCTGGTTCGCAATGAAGTTCCCCAAAATAAACTTTCGACAGCATTTGACCTAACAGAATACGAAGTTGTGGACCGTACATCCAATGAAGTGGTAGTACGAGATGCAAATGGAAAAGTGTGTAGAAGAAACATCAATCACGTTAAGAAAATACCTGAAGAACTTCATGAGTTACAGAAAGAAAAAGAAGATACTAATGAATCATATTCCGTTCCAGAAACATCTTCCTACGTAGAAAATGATAGACAAAGAGATCCAGAAAATTCAAAGTTAATATTGAAACTTAAAAATATAGAAGGAATGTGGCGACCTGTTCATTAAATACTTTAAAAAATAATATTTACTTTAGCAATATTTGTATAATTAATTTTAGATTTATTAAAAAATATGTTTTTGTTTTTATCTGAAAGCTGATTGAAGCAAATCAATAAATTATTAAAAATAAAATAAAATATTTTAATTTGAAGAATTTGGAGATTATTACAGGCCATATTCATAGTCATATTTTAAAGCGATTCTAACTTAGTCTGGAGTCTAAAGTTACTACCCAGGTTAGAAGCAACTAAATTGTGGGTCTAAATTGTCTATAAATAAGATAAATCTCAGTCTATCTTATAAGCAAGAAAATAACAGCTTATGAAAGAACTATGAATATGGCCGAATACATTTTATAATTTTGTATACATACTTTAAAAACTAAGCAATTGTGATTTTTGATAATTTCTTTCGTGTGTAAAAGACCAATTGGTGATTCAGCATCGAATCTATTTCTAATTTTAGTTTTGAAAAGTTAAGAAAGACTGGAGTTTATCCTATTCAAATTACATTGGATAAACCCCAGTCTAGTCTAAGATAAACGGGGGTCTAAATAAGGCCACTGGGCCATATTAATAGATCTTTCATAAGCTGTGACTTTGTCCCTTCTAAGAAAACCTGGGGTTTATCATCTTCATAGACAACGTAGAAGAGCTGGAAGGGCAATAGATGTGCATTTTCTGAAGTTTATTGCTTAAGCCTGGTACGCTGCTCGCGCTAAATTTTAGCTCCCATACAAATTATCGAAAATTTTTAGCCGAGATAAAATGGATCCCATACAAGTTATCGATAACTTGTATGGGAATTTTATCTCAGCTAAAATTTAGCGCGAGCAGCGTACCAGTCATTAGGATATAAAATTTTTTTAAAAAAATCATGATATGAGAAAAAAAATCATGATTTCATGATTTGAGTTCAAAATTCATGAAAAATATGATAAATCATAGTTTTTGGCAACACTGAAGCAGAAACGGGACGAAATGGTTTGGCTGGAATATAAAATTGATCGAACTAGGTCCAAGAAACCCCATGTTATTCCCATAAGAAACTTCAACCACTTGGCGGCTCGGGTTAGAATAAAGTTAGAGACTTGAAACTTGGGGAATATTATTTTTAGTTTATTTCTAACCATAAAAGATCTTAGGAGAATACAAATTCTAATTATTTTTTGCAATTCACATCATGATATGTTGTTTTCTAGTTACGGAAAAGTACCATAGATTCCGCAGTTTAAATAGATATTCCTTCAGAATATAAACTAACTTAATTTTTTTGTTTGTTTTATTTTGCAAAAAAAATTGGGTAAAGTTGAAAAAAATTGAGAAAAAAATCACTTTTTCAAGATTTATGGGATAAAAACCTACACTTAATATGTTTAAACAATACTTTTATATATCATTTAAAAGGTCTGGAAATCCTCTTTCCAAAAAAATATTGAGAATTGTTAAAAAAATGACTGAGATATTCATAGATTACATCTTAGTCCGTAAAAATGTTTTTTTGTAAATAAAAAAAAAATGGAGGGTTGAAAAAATATAACAAAAATATTTGTATGCATTATTCGACCATACGAACAGCCTACACTATGTAATTTCTCGGGTGTATTTTTTTTTTTATTTTGTAGCACAGTGTAATCGATGGACAGAATCCTGTCAAGACAGTCTAAAACTCCTGGTGCAAGCCCACTTTCCAGGTTGTAACTCTGAATTGGAAAATGATTCTACAAACTCTTTGCACTCAATATGTGAAATTCCTAGAGAAATTACTACGAAAGAAACTATTTCTACTACGGCCATCAACTATTTCTATCCTTATAAATCTCCAGCCCTAGACGGTGCGGCGCACAGTGTGAAATTTTGCATATCTAGCGGTACTTTATTCAAAATTCAAAGTCGTCCCAACAAAAATATTTTGATGTTGAATCAAAGCTAAAACTTCATACAATTAAATGTTAACAAAGAAAAAAAAAGAAAATTGTACTTGCCGTTCTACATCGTCTTGAACATTAGCTTAAATTTAGCAAAAAAAAAAAAATTAAATCGAGTTGAATTTTTCGGGTGAAACTAATCGTTGCATTTTTCGTTACTATAGAAGTTAGCTGACAATTTATATTTTTTAAATTATTTTTTGGTATTCTATCATAGTGTAAGGATAAGAAAAAATGTGTTGTTAGTTCTAAAATGGAAGAAAACTTCGTTTTTTTAAGACCTTAGGCCCATTATTCTATTTGTGTTTTTTGACTTTATGAATAATAATATAAAAATGTATCCTCCTGTACCCATCGTGTTATTGGGCCTAAGAACTCCGTTGGTATATTCTGTGTTAAAATTCGTTAACTTTTCTTGCGTCTGGTTTGCGAAACCATAAAATTTGTTTTTATTTGTTCAGGTTCCTAGGACCAAAACCAATTTTTTGATCTTTGAAAAATTGTATATCACATTTTTACAAATTAAAAATGACTTTTTTAGATTCTTGTTAGCAAAATAAGACGAAAAGATTAAATAAAATTTTTCGATATTTTGCTTCGTTTTCGAGATAAAGACAGTTTAAGAAGCAACTCCCAAAATCGTTTGCTCGATGTCGGCTCTTCCAAACCCATTGTGGTACGTTTTGTACCTACTTGTATACTAGATATTGGACATATAGTTAGATATATAATTTTGAAAATCAATAAAACCCTTGTAGAAATACATATTTAACATAATTAAGCTGGTTTTCATCAAAAAAATTAAGTGTACTTGGAATCACGAATTAAGTACCGCTAGATTGGCAAAATTGCACACTGTGCGGCGTCTTCCCCTTGATGCTGCAAAAAAGTAGTGAACTCATTATTCCATACCTGATCACTATATTCCAAAATAGCCTACAATTGGGATATGTCCCTAAAACATGGCGTGAAGTCAAAGTTGTCTTTATACCAAAAGCTGGTGAATCCGGTTACACAGAACCCAAAGATTTCAGAAATATCAGTCTAACTTCTTTTACACTCAAAACACTTGAAAGGTTAATCGATATACATATCCGCAGTTACTTAAGACCGGAGGCTATATCACCCTTTCAGCATGCATACAAAAAGCCAGAAGTGTAGAGACAGCTTTACACTGTGCAGTCAGAACAATCACGTGTGGTTAAAGAATATACCCTCGCAGCATTTCTAGACATAGAAAGAGCATTCAATAATAGGTGTGTTTTTTATTACCACCGGTCTTAAGTGGACAAAAAAAACGCCTCGGGGCTTAACCTGAAATCTTGGCAGCACTGTATATTGAATGTTCCGAAAACAGCAGACGCAACAAAAATTTAGAGTTGTAATATTTTTCGCTTTCGTCCTTTTCTTGTAATTTTCATGTATGTTTTACAAAGAGATACAATAATGTATGCTAGCAAAATTATTTTAATACATTTTGTCCTTCCAAACGTCAGTTTTCACGTTTTTAAACAAATTCTAAACAATTTATAAAAAAGTTTGTTTGGTAGCACAGATTTAAAACTCTTCAAAAAGTTAAGCCCAGAGAAATCTCCGGGCTAAACAACTAAGCCCAAGGGGCTAAGGTGTTGTTGTATTTAACATGTAAATTGCTTAGCCCAGACTGCGTTTTTTTTGTCTAGTTAAGACCGGTGGTAATAAAAAACACACCTAATGTTCATAATAGTGCAATAGAAGCAACTGACCTTAAAATAGAAGACACGGTCATAAAATGGATTGTGTGTATGTTGAAAAACAGACAAATCAATAGTGAATTAGATGGGTCACATAAAAAATGTACGCATCTTGAGGAACCCATAAACAAAAAATACCAAGACTGGAAACTGAGCGTTCTAATGACGTTTGCCTACAAGCTGCGAGGTGTGGTGAATGTCGTCAATCTATCGTTGTGTTCGTGTTGGATGTGTGGTGAATGTCGTGAATCTATAAGTGTGTGCGTGTTAACGTCATTTACCAACGTGGTGGCTTTCACATATATTCACACACAACACTGTACACAAAAGGGTTTTGGGGGGTAAGACGTACGAAAGTTTCCAGTCTTGGTATAGTTTGTCGATGGAGGAACCCCACAAGGTGGTATTCTCTCACCTCTTCTTTGGGTTTTGGTGATGAATGAGATTCTCATCAAACTGAATAAGCGGTGTCAAGGTTATAGCACAGATAATTATATACAGATATCTCATCTTCATAGAAAAAAGTGACATATGAAACTGAAAATCACCGCTTTGAACAGCTTTTAAAAAAGCTCTTTTCAATGAAAAATTTGAGAGATTTTAAAATGCTTTTATTTCTCTTTGGAATTTTGATTATTTATTTTTTGATTCTCTTTTACGTGGTATTTGAGAGTGAGTAACATGTGTTTTCACGGCTCTGCCTCAGACAGAGCGAGAAGATCTTTTTGTATGGATAGAAAAGAAAAAAAAAAAAATCATGGGCATAACGGTCTTGACTCTTGAGTTGGAATCGTTATTTTTCTGTATCTCTGAAATTTGTTCTTGTATTCTTGTTGTGTTTTTGCATTGCAAAATCGCACTTTAACTGTTTCTTTTTTAAGGCGGGATTTTTGGAAGAAAAATAGAGCTGTGTGTGTGCAGATGGATTGTGGACGTATTTAAAAATAAAAACCTGAGCAATAAATGCATTTTTTTCTAGGCTCAGGTTGAGATGAGGAATAAAAATATGAGGTGATCTGTGGTGTTGCAATATTGTTTGTCAATTAAAAAAATGGAAAGGCAAACAGAAAATCGTCGTATTTGAAGTATAAGAGCACAAAAGAAAATAGTACTCAGATACTATTACAACTAAAGACCGTTGTGCACATATGTGTTTTTTTTTCTGTCCATAGAAGTAGACCTTGTAGCTGGAGTATCGAGTCGTCCTGGCGCACGTTTTTTGTTTCTTTCTATCAAAAGAATATACTGTAATGTTTTATTCCGGGTTCACAATAAAACTTATTTAATTTCCACTTATATTTCCGTTCAAATAAGAACACACTTTATTTCAACTCAATTTACTTTTATTATTCGCTCAAACAAACACACTTTTAAATCACTTTATTTACTACTAACAATTCGCAACACTTTATTTCACTTTGTACTGTACTCTTTCACTTTCAAGATTAAACTGTATCCGGTCGGTGTCTACGCTGCCTTTTATACCGGAATCTCGAGACTCGAGAACGTCCTCGAAGGCTCTCGTCCCTGTCTCTCGAAACTTCCTTTCCAGGAAGGGCACTTCATACTTCCAGTCTAGTGGGATATTTTGAGATGTGTTCAGTGTGGGATATTTTGAGATGTGTTCAGTGAGATATTTTTAGATGTGTTCAGTGGGATATTTTTAGATGTGTTCAGTGAGATATTTTTCTTAATTACTAAAGGTCCGTTCACATTTCTACCTTTGCAGTAGTAGGTAGTGTGTTCAGACTTTTATCTTAAAAGTAGTTCAGTAATTCATCGTTACATTGCCCCCCTCTTAGGATTGTTCGTCCCGAACAACTCCATTGCTTCTATCACCATTATAACGATGTAAACGGTCACAATGAACTACCTTTAGTTTGCCTCTTACCCCTCTTTGTATACGGTAAACCACATCGTTAATTCTGGTTATTACTGTGTAAGGGCCTTCCCAGTTTTGTTGTAGCTTCGGTGATAGTCCCTTTTGTCGGTGGGGATTGTAAAACCACACAAGTTCTCCTTCTTGAAACCCTGTTGCTGTCGCTCGTGCGTCATATCTTGTTTTCATCCTGTCACTAGACGCTTTTATATTTGTCCTTGTCCGTTGGTGAATGTCAGCCAGTGTTCCTTTCAGGTTATCTACGTACTCATCCATTTCATGTGGCTCGTTTGGAACACTTCCAAATTTTATCTCACTTGGCAGACGTATTGTTGAGCCAAATAGGACTTCCGATGGTGTATGTCCAGTAGAACTATGTGTTGCACTTCTATAAGCCATCAAGAATAATGGAATATGTCGGTCCCAGTCTCGTTGATTATCATTGACTACTTTTGACAGGTGTTCCTTAAGTGTCCTGTTAAATCGCTCAACCATCCCATCAGATTGTGGATGAAGCGGTGTTGTTCGCGTCTTCTTGATGCCAAGGAGTGAGCAAACCTCTTGAAAAATCTTAGATTCGAAGTTCCTTCCTTGGTCGGAATGAAGTTCCATGGGTACTCCGAACCTGCTCACCCAATGAAAGACAATCTTATCCACAACTTTTTTGGTTTCCTGGTTTGGAATGGCAAATGCCTCAGGCCATTTGCTGAAGTAGTCCATCACTACAAGGATGTATCGATTTCCGTTGTTGGTTTCGGGAAAAGGACCTGCTACGTCTATTGCAATTCTCTCAAAAGGTGCACCCACATTGTACTGCTGCATCTTGCTTTGGATTTTTCTAGCTGGTCCTTTGCTAGCGGCACAAGTATCACATTTTCGGCACCACTTTTCAACGTCTTCTCTCATACGTAACCAGTAGAATTGCTGTCGTAGCTTTTCCAGCGTCTTGTTGATGCCTAAATGGCCTCCAGAAGTTCCACCGTGCATCTCTCGGAGAACATCATTTACCTTTGACTGAGGTACGACTAGCTGCATTACATAGGATTTACCATCTGCGGATTCCCACTTACGCCTGAGTAGCCCTTCTTGCACATGAAGTGAGTCCCATTGTGCCCAATATGCTTTTAGAGTGGGGCTTCGGTCGGAGATGTTGGCCCATTCTGGTTTCTCTTGATGTTCCTTCCATGCAAGGATGGGTTCGATGTCCGAATCTTCTTGTTGGGCCATTCTGAGTTCTTCATTACTCCAGCCGCAAATGGGATCAGCTCTCGTTCTTCTAACAGCGACAACTTCCTTTTCTTCTACTCGTGTGCAATGCTTGCAGTCTTGCTTGCACGGGCGCCGAGATAATGCGTCTGCATTTGAATGCAGCTTTCCTCTTCGATGTTGAATCTGACATTGATACGTCTGAAGTATCTCGATCCATCTTGCTACTTGACCCTCTGGATTTTTGAAGTTCAAAAGCCAATTTAGCGCACCATGATCTGTGCGAAGAAGGAACTTCTGTCCATAGATGTACTTATGGAAGTGCTTTGTTGCCAATACTAGAGCTAGAAGTTCCCTTCTGGTCACGCAATAATTTCTTTCTTGTTTTGAGAGTACCTTGCTGAAATAGGCAACGACCTTTTCTTCTCCGTCATGAACTTGCGATAAAACAGCACCAACTCCAACATTACTTGCATCTGCGTCAATGATGAATTGTTTGCCTGGAGTCGGATAGGCCAGCACAGGAGCTTCACATAACCGCAGCTTTAGTTCCTGAAAGCTTTTCTCACACTCACCTGACCATTTAAAGGGTTTACCCTTCTCCGTAAGTTGGTGCAAGCTTTTGGCGATTCTCGCAAAATCCTTCACAAATCGTCGATAGTACGTTGCCAGACCGAGGAAACTCCGAAGTTGATGCTTGTCCAGAGGGGTTGGCCAGTTCTTCACAGTGTCAACTTTTTCAGGATCAGTCTTCACTCCTTGAGATGAGATGATATGTCCCAAATATTTAACCTTGGTCTTGAAAAGTGCACATTTCTTTGGATTCAACTTAAGATGTGCTTCTCGTAGCCTCTGGAATACAGCCTTTAGGTTTTCACAATGGTCATCAAATGTTTTTCCGTAAACGATGACATCATCCAAATAGACTAGGCAAGATTTCCAGGTTAATCCATTCAAAACGCACTCCATCAAACGCTCAAAAGTAGCTGGGGCATTACATAGCCCAAACGGCATGACATTAAACTGCCACAGACCATTTCCTGTGGAGAAAGCCGTCTTTTCCCGATCTTCTGGATGGATTTCCACCTGCCAGTAGCCACTCTTCAAATCCAAAGTCGAAAACCATTGTGCTCCTTCCATTGCATCTAGAGTATCACTGATTCTTGGCAGTGGGTAGCTGTCTTTCTTCGTCACATCATTCAGCCTGCGATAGTCGACACAAAATCGAGTGCTTCCATTCTTCTTTTTGACGAGAACTACCGGTGATGCCCAAGGGCTTTTGGAATTTTCGATTAGCCCGTCTTTCTTCATTGTTGTTATCATTTCTTCAACTTCACCTTGTTTGGCCAAGGGGAGACGTCTTGCTGGTTGACGAATCGGCCTAGCATCTCCTGTATCGATTCGATGCTGCACCAGTTGTGTTCGGCCGTATTGCCCGCTGGGTGAAGAGAAGATATCAGCATATTCATGAAGAAGTCTTCCCGCAACATTAAGCTGATGTTGACTCAGGTTGTCTGAATTGAGAATTTGTTTCTTTAGTTTCTCCGAGTTCATAGTCATCTGTGTATCCACCTCGTTGATCTTAGTTATTGCGGCCACAGATTCACATTGCCCAACAACTTCTCCTTTCCTAAGCTTGATTGGGTACGGTTTGATGTTAAGTATCCGTACAGGTACCATGTTGTTCTTTGGTGCCACAAGAGTCTTCCCGATGATGATGTTTTCGGAACTTTGCTCAACTTCTGGTTCAACCATGAGGTATCGATGGCTTCCAAAGTTCCCCTTTAACTTGGTCCACACAAAAACTTCTGAAGAAGGAGGCAGGCACATGTCTTCTTTGATGACAGTTCTAATTGTTGTCGAGTTTTCAGTGCCATAGACCATTGGAATCTCTACATTTCTGTATTTCAGGACTTGATTACCTATATCCAAAATGATTCCATGCTCCTTCATGAAGTCGATTCCAATGATGCACTCGTCACATATATCTGCCACCAAAAACACATGTGAAAACTCTAGTTCAGCTACACGGATCGTAAGACGAACTTCTCCGTACACTCTTGCTGCTTCTCCTGTGGCGGTCTTCAGACGGTAGCTGTTGGTGTTATGTAGCCATGTCATCTTCACCAAGTCTCTTCGTACAATGGAGGCGGTGGCACCGGTGTCAATTGTAGCCACGTGTTGTTTGTTGTTTATGGTCGCCTCCACTGTCAGACTTTTGTTGTCTCGTTTAGTCTGTGAGACTTGAATTGTGGTTCTGGGGCCATCGATACCAGAAACCAGCTTCTGCCCCTCGAAGTTGGTTCTTACTCGTTTCCCGAATGGGAATCAAGTTGAGGATGAGCGTTGGTTGTATCGCTTACCTGTTGTTGGGCAATATTCCTGTTTCCACAGTGTTGGCAAGCAGTTCTTCTTGGTGGCAATCTGCACTGCCGCTGGAGATGTCCGGTCTTGTTACAGTTCCAGCATCGAGCAGCTCCGTCCCTCTGGTTTCTTTGGAATGCGAGTTTTTGACAAGAGCATTCTTCCACTGCAACTTCTCTTACCCGATGAACGCCTTGAGAAGCCTGTTCTGCTGCTTCCATAGTCAGTGCAAAAGCTAATGCTTCAGGAAGGGAACGTTTTCCAGCTGTTCGAATAGCTCGCTGAAGATTTATATCAGATACAGCACGTACAAAGGCTTCTGTCGCAAACTGATTGATAATGTAGTCTCCTGCTGTCGGATATGCCAGATGAGCTAACCTTTCAATATCTGCTTGGAGTTGTTGCAGAGTTTCTCCTCTTTTCTGGACTCTTGTATTGAGTTGGACGCGGAAGACTCCCTGCATAGGGCCATCTCCAAAGCGTTTTTCAATGACCTGGACAAGAGCGTCAAAGTTACCATTCTTTTCTGGTGGTAAAGTTTGTAACAACTCAGCAGCAGGACCTCTAAGAGCAAGAGTCAGCGCTATACATTTGTCTTCGTCATCCCAGCCATTTGTTGTTGCAGCTGCTGCTGTTTCTTGTAGATCGACCAAGAACTTTGTCCATCAAATGTTGGTGGATGCATTTCCTTCTTCTTTGGGTACTCACCAGAACTTTCTCGGATCTTAATTTTCCGAACCTTGTCAAGTTCCTCAGTAATACTTTGCATTTTAACTTCCATTTTTTCAAATTTGTCATCCACTTTTTCGAACTTTCCTTCTACTTTCTCGAGTTTTTCTTCAACTTTCTCGAACTTTTCTTGAGATTGCTTTTCAACGCATTTGATGGAAGCATCAATTGCAACGAACTTGTTCTCGATCGCGTCAAGCTTACCTTGGATGATGTTTTTCTGTTCATCTAATTTTTCGAGAAGATTCTGTTGTTCACTCTTTTGCTCGGTGCGTTGTTTCTCTAATTGTTCTCTCTGTTCCTTGCGTTGTGTCTCAATTTGTTCTTTCTGTTCTTCAAATTTTGCAAGGAGAACAGCCATCATGGATGACATATCGGAACTAGTACTTACTCGTTCTTCTATCATTTCAACCTCGAATTGAAATGTATCGAAATCTTCGTTTTTCTGGGTTAAATAATCCTGTAGACGAATAATGAGATCATTTTTCGATCCAGCAGTAGGAAGACTTCGCTTAGTCAATTCCACCTTCAACTCAGTCAAACTTAACTGATTTAGTGTTTTACCCATTTTAACTTTTCAAAACGCGAGCACTTTTACTTATTTCAAAATGTTTTACACTTTGTTTATTGTTAAAACACACGCGCACTTTTTATTTTATTCGCGAAATTATCTGATTCGCACAAATAAATAAGTTTTATTCCACTTTTCTGACACCAATGTAATGTTTTATTCCGGGTTCACAATAAAACTTATTTAATTTCCACTTATATTTCCGTTCAAATAAGAACACACTTTATTTCAACTCAATTTACTTTTATTATTCGCTCAAACAAACACACTTTTAAATCACTTTATTTACTACTAACAATTCGCAACACTTTATTTCACTTTGTACTGTACTCTTTCACTTTCAAGATTAAACTGTATCCGGTCGGTGTCTACGCTGCCTTTTATACCGGAATCTCGAGACTCGAGAACGTCCTCGAAGGCTCTCGTCCCTGTCTCTCGAAACTTCCTTTCCAGGAAGGGCACTTCATACTTCCAGTCTAGTGGGATATTTTGAGATGTGTTCAGTGTGGGATATTTTGAGATGTGTTCAGTGAGATATTTTTAGATGTGTTCAGTGGGATATTTTTAGATGTGTTCAGTGAGATATTTTTCTTAATTACTAAAGGTCCGTTCACATTTCTACCTTTGCAGTAGTAGGTAGTGTGTTCAGACTTTTATCTTAAAAGTAGTTCAGTAATTCATCGTTACAATACGGTTGACGCTGGTCAGTCTGCCTCAACGAGAACGATTCATTAAAAAAACAACACAAAAAACTTACTCAGTAGTTCAGTACCTACTCACAAAAGATCTATTAGAAGACAGAAGAGAAAGAAAGAATAAAGGGCCCAACCCATAGAATCCGTTGCGTCCGTTCCGTCGAAGTTTTAATTGTTTATTTGTGAGAAATGTAATAAAAGTAACATTTAATAATATATCTAATCAATTATATCAATTAAATACTCAAATTCTGTTGTAGAGTTCAATTTTACTACGCCAAAGTCATACCTACAACTCATAATTTGTTATAAAAAATTGTTTTTAACTGAAGAGCAAGTACCTACAGGAAATCTAGTCGTGCATTTTATTTTATTAAAAAAAAAAGAACAACAATAATAGTTAAAAATTTCTTGCATCAGAACTTCCTTAGTACACATTAGAGTGACCGCAACTCCCATAGAAAAAATTTTTTGTCGAATTTTTTTTCGTGGGAACCCCATAAAATGTTCCGCCTTTGCAATGTTTCTTTTAACAATCCGTTGCGTCCGTTCCGTCAATTCATCCGTTGAAGTTGAAGGATGGGACAGAAAGGGGTGACCCATAGAATACGTCATATGACGGATTGCTTTTTGACAGCTCACTTCAAATTCCAAGGTGTGTTCGATATTTTATCCCTGAATGTGCACTAGAGTGACCGCAAGAAATCGATTTTCGAAATTTGGTCGGGGGAACCCCATAAAATGTTCCGCCTTTGTCTGCTTTTACATGAAGACGCAAGGCGCAGAAATTATCTTCGAATTTCCTTTTGATTTTCCCTTCGGTGCGTCGCGCGCTTCTACACGTAGTAATTTTTATAAGACGCAAATTTGACAGCTATTTTGAATTTGACAGCTATTTTGATTCTACCCCTACAGGTAGAATCCATGGGCAGCGAGCATCCCAGACATAGTAAGAAAAATTCTCAGGTAAGTTTTCAGGTGTTATCAATGAACAAAGTTGATCAATTCAGGGTTAATCCAATACGGTATCACTTTATTGTATCCTTTATTAAGTCTAAATGTTTAAAAAATAGTTGACGAATGGTTAATGTTTCATAAATTTATTTATCAACAAGTCCAGCCATGTAAAAACAACAAATAAAATTTTTCGAAAATCACAAAATATTTTTCAATTTGTTTTTTTTTTGTTTTTGTTTAAAAATGATTCGGATTCTTCTAAATTAGTACTTAATTACATGAAATTTTGAAAAAAATTAGTTTGAATTTTTTTTTTTCAAAATTTTTATTTTAAAAATTAATTTTTCAAAAACTGTGCCATAAAATGGCTTTCTTTAAAATGTTTGTAAAAGACTAGGGTTTTGGCTTTACAAAAAGGTGTAACACGTTATTGTGTTACACCATTGTTTACACGTTTTTGTTACACGTTTATTGCAACTGAAAAAAATTGCATCAATAAAAAAAATTTTATAAGGTACAACAGAAAAATATTTTCATTAAAGAAAATAATTATTGCAACTAAAATTGTAAGAAGTTCGACGAATATTAAAAATGAACTATTTATTGCCCACACCCCCACACTTTGCATTGATTTGTTTTTTCTATGGAGAATTTTTTTTTATTTGCAATAGGTACAATTTTTTTTAAGGCAAAATATTGTTTTTGTCAATAAAGATGGTGCAATAGTATTTTTTTAATGCGAGACAATATCAAGTTGCAGTAAATATTTGTTTTAAAAAAGATTTTTTACAACCCTGCTTTTTTTTCTTGCTTCCATCAAAAAAATAAAGTTCATCTAAGAACTTGCTTACCTACCTATCCATCTACCAAAATTTTCACAGATTTAAGCGACGCATACACACCAGACACCACACTTGTGTGCACAACGGAGCGAACACACAAGTATCTTGTCTATGGGCCGGCCGCCTTATGCACGCAGACGTCATGTCGCCCAACGACATCGGCTTAATGTATAAGCAGATATGCACACTATGCTCATGTTCATATTTCACCAACACTCTCCACCTCATATGTATGTCTATATGTCTACACACAATTGAAATATCTGATCGGTGCCCAGTGCCCATGAAATCTCAAAATCAGCCGACAATCTCTTATAAAATATTTTCAATTACATACAGTTTATGTACATATCGTCGGCGTAAAGCAAAATTGTTCTTAGTCCTTAAGGAATCCTATGTACTTAGAACAATTTTGCTTTACGCCGACGATATAATATATCTATTTTAAATATTTCACAGCAGCTGATTGCTTAGAAAGTCAAAGACGAATTGAAATCACGTCTATCTACCCACTTGCACTCCCTTTTTTATTTTCGCGGGGTCATGGTCGTAAGAGATGCTTTTTATTGTTCTCTTTTTAAATTAAAAAAAAAGCTTTTTTATCGGCTGAAAAATTCTCTTCTCCTTTTTGATTCCAATTTAAAAAAAAGCTCTTGTCGGCTGAAATGTGTCGGCTTGAAAAAAATTTTGATGACAATTTTTTTCTATGGGATGCGATATCTGTATATAATTGTCTGTGGTAACAGTCTTTTTATGTAACGTAACAGTCCGAACATTTTCCACTCAATAGGTTTTAAAAACACATTTTTTGCTGTAATACAAATTTTGATAAATAGTTCCATTCTTAATCTCAAGAATGGTGTATCATACGATTAAAACAGTTCACTAGAAGAGAATTTTTCAATAAAGTAGGGCTACCTCAAAATCTACTTCCAAAATTATGTAACGTAACAATCCATGTAAAAACTGTTCTAACGGTTAAGTTACAAGGATCACCATCTTTTTACTTTAATCAGAATTGTTGATTAGGAATCAAACATTCAGCTTAAAGTATAAAATATATGAAAATTATTCAATTTATTGGATTTTCTGATAATTTTGTGATAAAATATGAGTATGAATGTAACGTAACAGTCCGCGTTTTGGTCCATACGTAATTTCGCAAGTGATATGTATTTCTGCAAGTAATTTTTAACAAACACATTTAAATGTCCATGCTGTACCATTAGAAGAAATAATAAAATTTTATAAATGTTGTTAAATGCGCGCTTTTATTTTTCAAATCTTTTCAATGATTTTTTTTACAATTTCGTTTCATTACCAAAATGTTATGTTTTAATTGGATGACAAATGGCGGTGCACCAAAACATTGGCATAGTTGGCTGACGTTAAATAAAATGATTAATATTTTTTACGTATTTAATACGAGACTAATGTGTTCAATGAAATGCTCTCAGCATCATGAGCAAACACTAACGACAATAATCAAAAAATATATTAAAAAATGTCAATTTAAAATTCATATTTTCTATTTAAAATGAGCCAACAAAGTCGTTTTGTTAAAAAGTGTAATATGCACCGCAGTTCTTAACAAACCATAAAAACAAAATAAATATGTTTGTATTTCACGCGCTTGGGAAACACGATGATATTGTTTCTTCGTTTTTCTCTTTTCCGCCTAGGTTTTTATGATTTTTTTTTTTTCATTTTTTACAATATTTCTTAATATAACAGAGAAAAAATTTCAATTGTTTTTATAAATACCATTTTTACATGTACATCTATAATAATAAATCTTATCACAAAAAAAAATTAATAATTATTTTTAAATATAATAACAATGAAAAACATAGGACTGGTTGTTTTTTTTTTTTTTGTTGTTCGTTTAGTTTTTTTTTTTGTAATAACAAACTGTATTGTTCACTTTTTACAAAATTAAACTACTAATTTAAGGAAATAATATTAAAGAACGATAAAAAAATTGGACAAAAAGTGTATTTAAAAATTTACACGTTATTAATTTATCTTTATCTGGCATTTAGGAAGTACACATTTATTTGTAGCACATGCATTGTATTTACATTCCATCCAAAATTCTAGTAAGAAGGACCTTATAAACTTTAAACTTAACATTTCTTTTCCAGAAAATACTAAGTTCTTCTCTCTTAAAGGTTATTTAGAAACATAGCACTGATAGTTTAACATGATTTTATTTTTCAGCGCTATATTGGTGGACCTTAATGTGTTTCCCCTTTATGTGTGTTTTACTGTTGTAGTTGTGTGAATTATGAGGATAATGTTTGATTTAAGTGACGATGAAAAAAAAAATGTTTTGAAATCGGATATAGTAAGGGCCATTTTTGTGTTTTGATCCTTACTTGTGTTATATATGTATATATTTTTTTTTAATAATTTTCAAAACTAAATTATTATTATAATCAATTATAATATTTGTATTATTATTATGCGGGTGTTTTTATTAATTGGGCTATTTATTTTGTGTACAGGTAAATGGCCACAATAAGTCCGTACAGACCCAATACTTCAGCGAAGATAAGAATCAAAATCATACCGACGAATAAACGCGGTTGTTGTGCTGTACCTCTGACACCGGCATCACCAACAATACCGATCGCAAAACCAGCTGCTAGACCAGAGAATCCTACAGCTAAACCAGCACCCAGATGAATAAATCCCCTTTTAAAAGATAAAAAATTATTAATAAATAGTTTTTGTATATTACTTAGTAATCTTACTTGTAAAGGGTATATTTTGAGGGTTCATCCAAATTACCAGCGATAAGGACGGCGACGACCAAACCGTAAATGGCAATGATACCAGCCATGACAACGGGAATAATCGATTTCATGATAAGTTCTGGTCGCATCACCGACATAGCGGCGATACCAGTTCCTGACTTGGCTGTACCATACGCGGCTCCGAATGCTAAAAACACAAAAAAAAATAGTTTGACAATACAAATAAATACATATTCAAATATCTAATATACAACTTTTAATTTATATTTTTTAATGCATATTATATTATATATTCTAGTCAAACAATTCCCTAGATAACAATTCGAAAATATCGATTTTTCGTATACATATACACTGCAGGCCAAGAGTCCAACCCTAAAAAGATGCTGATGCTGAACTGCAAAAGATTTGCGATGCAAACGCCCACCACACTCCATATGTAAGTACAAACATAAATGATAACGGTGTGTAACTTTCTGATTCTATTCTCCGTACTAACTTCATAGTAGACTTTTAAACCAGAAGCCGAAAAAAGGTTTAAATAGATATTTCCCTTGTTCTAGCTAGATCCATCGAAAAATTATAAACTGAAGAGTATCTGGAAACAGGGTTGCAAAAAGCTCACATTTCAGCTCAGCTCAAATTTGAGCTAGCTCACTTTTGAGCTAGTTCACTTTTGAGCTAGGTACCAAAGCTCAGCTCATTTGAGCTGAGCTGAAAGTGAGTTGAGCTGATGGTTTAGCTGAGCTGTCGGTGAGCTGAGCTGTTGGGTGAGCTTAGCTGTCGGTGAGCTGAGCTGTTGGGTGAGCTAAGCTAAAGTGAGCTGAGCTGTGATTCGTGAGAGGTTAAATTGATTTTTATTTGGAAAGTATTATGAAATATGAAGATATTTTAAACATTTATATAACACCATATCTTTAGATGTTTGGTTCTAGTTATTTACGGAATTATTTTAACACATGCATATTTTTAGAAATAAAACAGATAATTTTTCTTGATCTTTTCTCTTGGTTTTTTGAATAGTAAAAATATTTCTTTTTTTATCATAAAATGAAACGGAATGGATATTAAAACAAATATATCTTTGGTATTGGGTCATTTGTTTAATTAGGGTTGAAATATTTACACAATTATTATGGTGCAACGGTATGTGATATAGATTTGTTCTGGGGACATATGTTTATGACGCGTTTGGTCCATGAATGGATTTGAACTTATTTTTATCAAAGGTCAATGAAAAAGATATACAATGTGTAGGTATGTCGTGCAATATGGAGAGGATGGGATATGAAAGGGTATGTATTTATTTTTTTTTTTATTACTGTCCGGTAGGAAAAAGATCGAAAAATATCGTTTTTTGTTAATAACTCGGCTACGGCAAAAAATAAAGCTATTAATTGTTCGTTACAACACTTTCTATCGATTTGGTGCATATTTTTTTGTTAAATCACCGGTTTGACTTGAGTTTATCAATTGCTCGGCCATCTTTCGTGATAAAGAGTTGATTTTTTCTTTAAAATGCAGGAAATAAAAAGGGCTACAATTTTTTTTCGAAAAATGTTAATCATAATCTAAGCTTTTTTTCGAAATAAAAACAAAAATGTATTTTTTAACAACTACATTTTGACCTCAACTGGCTGCCATTTTTAAGTAACTCACTTCAATACAATGAAATTACATTTAAACGATAGAAAATATAATAAGGAAAAGAATGTATGTTCGTTTTTGGTCTACGACATACTGGAGCTAAGATATTCGCTTAGAAGTAAAATATCCCAAAAAATACATTTTTGTGAATAACTCCGCTTAAAAGAATGATCAGGTGGTAAGAAATTGGGTTTAAGCTTTTTAAATATACCCCTACCGATCCATGAAATAAAAACTGACAGTGTCTCTACGCGCAAGATCAAATGACGCTTTGACTGGACTATAGTTCATATGCACGTAAGACAAAGTGTACTGCTCAGATGGACCTCGTAAAATTTGGAGAAAGATAAAAAAGTATCAAAATCCTATCAAAAAGCTGGTACTGGTAAAAACGGCAGTGATTCGTTTATGGTATGGGGGTTTTTGCTAACTTTTGGTGTGGGTAACTTGGTCTCCTTGAGGAAACAATGGATAGGTATTCTTTTTTAGGTATTTTATAGACAAACCTGAACCAGAGTGTCGAATAAACTGGCTAAGATGGATTGTTTATATTTAATAAAGGTAACGACCCTAAGCAAAACTCGGTCTTTTTGAGTAAGTTTTGCTCAAAAACTTTCAAAACCAGATCCAAACGGAAGCATTCAAAGGATTAGCTGAAACGAGTCTGTCTTATAGGAAGAGTGGATAAGATTGGGCCCAAATGTTGCAAAAAATCTAGTAAAATCAATGCCTTCAAGTGAGTTTGGCCTCGTCAAGTCTAGGGGGTAGCCTAAAATGTATTAATTCCCAAAAAAATTTAGGTATTTATACTTTTAACATCGATTTTCATAGTTTTTTCTTCTCTGTATAGTTACTTTTGTAATGCGAAATTTTGTACTGTGTTTAGTTTTTTGTCAGTTTTTCATTTAGTATTGTTTATTTGACAATTTTTTTTTGTAAATATGTAGGCAATGATTAATGAAATAAAACCACATTTAAATTTTTCTCGAAAATGTGTTAGATTTTTTACTTGCAATATATGTAGGTACTATATATCAAGTTATGCATTCGTACAAAAAAAAAAGGTGAGATAACATTTTTCCATGACATTACGATGATAGAGAATGCCAAAAAAGTGGGTCCCGGAAGTCCTTCTGTGTGTCTGTCTGTATAAGGAGCTACAGCCTAAACGGATGGACCGATTGACTTCAAATTTGGTATGTAACATTTTTTGGAGACTCTCCATAGGGGTTTTTGGAATTAATTTTTTTTGACCAAAAATAACGGTACTTGTCATATACCGATTTTAGTTAAGTTGAAATTGTTCAAAAACGGCTACAACGATTTTGTTTAAAAAATTCAAATGTAAGTTTTTAGACAAGGTCTATCTTTTAATGAAAAAAAAATTTTTGCGTCACATAAGGTCTGTTTAATGAAAAAAATCTAGGACAGAACAGATCAGAGCAGCACAAGTTTGTAAATACTGTCAGAACAAGAAAGAATAGAAAAGTTCAACTTCTTATTTAACAAGATTGACAGTTATCTAAATCCGTTGCAAAATTTTAAATTGAAAAATGATTTCTTGAAATGATTTTTTAATAAAATAAATGATTTACTAGCACTTTTGATATTCCCGCATTTTTTTTTTTATTAACTCTCTCTTTTAAGTCTTATTTTTTCTTATTTTTATCACAATCAAACAAATAGCTGACAATTGACACATTTCACTCACTTGCTCTACCTTAATTCTTAATATTAGGAGTAGAAAAACTTGAACTTTTCTGTGCTGAAAAACTTCATGAAACATAAAATAACAGATTGTAGAACAAGTTCGGGCGAGTTTTTTTTTCATGAAACACAAAAACTTGTACTTTTCTAATCTTTTCTATTCTTTTCTGTGCGAATCAGACTCATTAAACAGACCTATATTCTGTTCATCGTTTCTACATTTTGAGCGATTTTATTTGACATCTTGTACCACGGCGTTATTCTTTGCTACAAGCGAATTTGTAATCTGTTCAACCAGTCAAAAATATAAACGCCTTATGTCGTCAACGTCGAGCAGATTGCGCAGCCAAAATTTGATGGGTGCAGAATTCACGAAGAAATTTATTTGGCTGTTGATTTAATATTTTTATTGTTAACAAATGTAAATATTGTAAAAAAAAAAAAAAAAATGGGAAGCAAACATATTAATTAGGGTGGTGCAAAAAATGTTTCTTTTTTCGAAAAAAATTGGATTTTAATGACACAGAATATTTCTAAATCGTGTTTTTTGAGGTAATGAGTTTAAATTGATTTTTTTTTTTATTAGGGTGGCTCTAAAAAATGTTATCTTCTACAATTGATTCCAATTCCAAAAAAATCAACGTGGATATTACTTTGACCAACTTATCGCAGAAAAACAATGTTGCTATTAAGGTGGTTCAAAATTGTATTCTTTTAATTAATTGAAAAAAAAAAAACCAAATTTGTAGGTAATATAAATATCTTTTCTCGTTTTATTTTTTTTTAGGTTATTTTAATTTTTCTCAGTCACTTTGATAGTAACATAACTTTTTAGCATCATAAAAGTTGGATGCTTTAGTTAAAACAAAATATGTATACCACAATGTCGTAAACTTTACCATTATTTTTTGTTTTTTTTTTTTTTAATTTTAAACTAATATTTAGAAGAAAATGGCCCGACTGACCTTAATAATGGGAAACACACTCCCTCTCATACCATATTTTTCTTGTTTTTACATGACGTTAACGATTTAGCATTTTCTTGATACCTTATTCATACATAATATTAGTATGTTGTTTGAAAATATTGAGAGAGATTGCACTTTAAAGTTCCGTATCTTAGGTTTGAAAAGTCATTTAATCTTCAAAAGTATACCAAATTAATGAAATTTTGATGCTCTACAACTACAACTTGATGCTAAGAGATTATGTTTCTATGATAGAGACTGAGAAAAATTAAAAAAAAAAAAAAAAAAAAACGAAAAAATAAACTGACATAACCTCAAAAGTGTTGTCCTTGCTGAAAAACAGTGAATGCACAATAAAAGATATTTATATTTCCTACAATTTTGGTTAAGTAACTTATTCGGTCAAGCCAATAGTTTGGCAGATACATATAAACAAATTCCCGTTTTTCAAAATGGCGGATTTCGCCAGGGGGTTAGAGTGCCGAAAACCAGGACTTAAGCTTTTCTAATACTCTTCTTTCAGATTTGAATAAAAATCAACCTTCCTGTATTTCGTTCCACGAAAAAGTCTATATTTCCTGTGCTAAAGATTGATGAATGTGAATTTTACTTTTTGTTTTTTGTTCTTGATTTTCATAGAAAAATCTTATTTTCTTTTAAATTAATAAATAGGTATAAACCTTTTTTAGTTTTTTAGTTTTAATACTTTTTATTGAGCTATATTGGGTATTGTTCCAAATCAGAATCAAGACCAACATTCATAAGGTGTTATAGTTACATAGGTATCTAGGTTATTATATTTTGTACGACTTAAATCATGGGATCTTTTTAAAATGTCACATGAGTATTTAACATTCACATTTTGTTAAGTCTCGATTTAACTTAATCAAGCATGTGACGTTTATCTCCCCTTTTTGCTTTAAAAGTGCTGCCATACAACAAAAAGTTTATCTTATCATTCTATTCCAATCATGTGAATTTGATTTTAGTATCTATGAACAAAATATAGTCATAATATGGGCATTATAAAACTGATTGGGCGTATGACTTCTTTGTCAAAAAAAAAAATCATTTGTGTACAAAAAGTCGCAATGTATCATGTACCTAAAACATTAAAAAGTTGTTCAAGCATAAAGATGAAATATTTAAGCTGGCATTGGACATAAGAAACAGTTCACCAAGAAAATTTGTTAATAGGGGGGTTCACATTGACCAACTTACCGGACAGACCGATTGTCATTTGGCCTGATGGCTGAATTATATTTTTCGTTCACACTCATCAGACAATTTTCATCAAAACCCATTTTTCATCTTATTTTTAATGTATCTTTCACCTATTCTGCTCTCAAATTCAGGAGAATGGATTATCACTGTCTGCCGGACAGACATGTCGTTCAATTGACTAACATGTCCGTCCGACCACCAAAAAATCAAAATTTTTTGAAAACCATCCGGCAAACCGGACAGGTCGTCGGATGGGTGTTCACACTATCAAAACAGCATCAGATCAGACCAAACGGCGGCTGGTCTGTCCGGTAAGTTAGTCAATGTGAACCCCCCTAATGGATTCTCTATTATGAAAAAGAGATATAAACTGGAATAATTCGAATTCCATTTTGTTCCATTCATTTTATCATGAACGGCGAACGTCGTCACGTGATAAGTGAAAATGTTGTACACGTAGAATGTTTTTTTTTCAAGACAATTTCCTTATCGATCAAGTATTCTTCATTAATGTTAGATTCAACCTTTTTTATACATATAGCTAGTCATACTATGATTTTATCAATTTCTTTGTGCAATAATGACCACTGAATGGGTGTGTACCTACAAACCTGCAAAGTTGGTAATCTTTCAAAATGCATCTTTTTACATTTTTTAGCAAAAAATTTTAAATGGCGTCAGTCCGATGACGCATCTATTGCGTGTTTTATTTACTAAGCCCTGATTTTTCAAACGTCAGTAAGACTATCAGAAGAATTAATGTCAATTAAAAAAAAAACTTTTATTCATAGGAATAAGCCTTAACTGGGATTTATCTGGCTATTGAAACATAGGCTCTTAGTAAAACAAAATCCCTGAGCAAAAAAAAAACATTGATGGGTTACATTATCAAGTATATGTGTATATAGGTGATAATTCTGTTTTATTCCACATACAATCTATAAAAAAGAAGATATCCTTGGACCATTAATCGATAAGACAAAAGGAGTAGGTGAATATACGGACGATTTAAAAAAATATATGACGGAGTTACAGCCCAAACTGTTGTGATTCTAATTATGACCAAGCATTGTGAACAAAATTGTGGAAATCACATTTGAATTCTAATCATAATTTTCTTTTCAGTTACCTGCCTAAAATTAAGAAAAAATGCTATTTCTCACTTTTTTTTTGTTCAGTATATTGCTTGAAAAGCGATTCTGCGTCTTGTCACGTTCATATACATACATATTAAAATACATTAACTTATTATCTGGTTTTCCATCCACCTCAAAAATCCGTTCCATTGAATATTGCTTCCGAAAGCCACTTTTACTTCAATAATGCAATATGTTTTCCTTGTCATATTATTTATCTTTTCATAAAAAAAAAAATAATTTTATTTTCTTACCGCTGAAAATGATAGCAGAGGCAGCTCCCATGACACCGAAGAAGGGTCCGTAAATTGGGTTATCTGATGGGTTCGACATATTTGACTAAGTTTCAATTTGTTTTGCAAACGAGAATCTGTGCTTTTTATTTTTTTGAAAATTTAACAATTTTCTATTCTTAATTTTCTTTTTTGTTGCACGCAAGACACACAAATTCACGAATTCAGGAGTATTTACAGGTTGAATTAAACTGCAAATAACTGAACTTAATCCACACACTCACTGAACTAAACTAAACTGAATTTAAAAGTGTTCCACAATGTCAAAATGTTCGCTGTGAGAACGACAACTTGGAAGTGCGGTCATATGACATGCGGCCAAGTGCCAACGAATAAAAAGAATTTTTTGATTGGTTGTTTTGGCGGCAATCTGCCAAAATCGACCAATTAACGAAGAGCTTTAAATTATTTTACTGTGACGTCTATAGAACTCCGAAAATTCAGAATTATTTTCTACCAGCTAGTCAAGCTAGGCTAAAAGTTTGTAGAATACAATTAAATATCACCATATATTTTTGAGAATTCTAAAAAAACCTAGTTCAGCTAATAAATAAATAGAATTAAGGTAAGTAGAAAGCAAGAAAAAAGAGAAAATTGTAAAATATTATACTGAAATGATTCCGAAAGCTAAGGTAGACACCACACTTCAGTATAGTGTTTAACAACAGCCAGTTTACATTCAACGATTTTTGAAATGACGGTATTTATTCTGAACGTGACAGCCACTGATCACTATAAAGCCAGAACCATAATTGACGGATGGAGTTGGAAGCTATTGGGCTTTTAAGCAATCTGTCTTCAGCCAGAACTATAATTGGCGGATGGAGTCGGAAGCTACTGTCAATTGTTGTTGTTTTCCATAAGTTTTCATCCGACGAGTGCGCTCGCAACCGCACTCGACGGATGAAAACTTATGGAAAACAACAACAATTGGCATTAGCATCCGACTCCATCCGCCAATTATAGTTCTGGCTTTTGTCTTTTTCCTTTCTAATTTGACAGTTCATTAAACAAGAACAAGACAAAACCAACCAATCAAATCGAAGCAATTCTGAGGAAAACAAAATAAATGCGATTTTCATTGCAAAAAGGCGGCCGAGTAAATTTCTCTTATAAAAATAATGAAATTAATAGTTTTCCGTGCTGTGACGTGTTAAACAACATAAATAAAATGTTTTAACCAATTCGATCGTGTCTGGGTTTTGATTTTCCAAAACTTCACAACTTTCTTTTACATTCGAAATTCGATCAAATCAAATTGCGCCTCAGAATTGAACTGTCAAATTTTTTTTTTCATTTTTGAAACTGGCGTCATTGAATAAGAAGTACAGGAAGGGGTGTATATCACACCTATAGAGTTGGCGAGTGAAGCCACAAAAAAATTTAAAAAAAAATCAAATTTATATAAACTGTCAAAAATTTTATATAATCTGTCAAATTTCGAGCTCGTTTTCCAGGGGCGAACTCACTCTTATTGGTGATGACAAGGCGATGCAATCATTGACCGCCAATGTTTCAGCTACTCTTGATGATTTTAAAACAATTTTCAGTGTGATTTTAGTTGAGGAAAAAAAACAGTTTAAAATTCGTATATAATTATGATGAAAAATAGCATTTATACGGAAGTCTATGACGAGACCAGTTACATTTCTGTTGGCGCCCCTTGAGTGAACAATATATCTGCACTCCGACCCTTTACCAATACATGTGCATCTGTACAACTCACACTAATAAAAAGCGGCTTCACTTATTTGAATAAACACCCCTTCCTGTACTTCTTATTCAATGACTGGCGTCTGGCTTAAAAGCCCAATTGTCAATTGTTGTTGTTTTCTTCGTATTTTCGATAAGTTTCCATCCATCGAGTCTCGAATGCGGTTGCGAGTGCTGTTCCCCTCCGTTTCATCCTCTTCCCTACAAACTCACTGCTTAGGCGATTGAAAAATCACCAGGCACTATGACTTCTAGTTTTTGAGAAAAATGAAAATTAAAAAACTACCTATAAGTGCCATTTTCCGTCAAAAAGAGGAAAAATTTAGTAATGGAACTGTACTGTCCTCAGAAAATTCAGTTCTCTTCATGAGCATCTTCCCCCTTCAATCCTCATCCCTCTTGCCTACAAACTCACTGCTTAGGCGATTGAAAAATCACCGTGTAGCCAGGCACTATTATCATCAGATTTGTATTTTTGTGCCTGGCTACACAGTGATTTTTCAATCGATTGAAAAATCACATGCGGGGGCTCCACACACTGTTGTGCCCAATTACGTTCCACTTTTACATTTTCTGGGAACAAACGTCAAAAGAGGAACAATTTTAGCAAGAGAGCTGTACTACCCTCAGAAAATTCAATTCCCATCGTGAGCATCTTCCTCTTCAATCCTCATCCCTCTTACCAACAAACTCACTGCTTAGGGGATTGAAAAATCACCGTGTAGCCAGGCACTTTAGCTGTTTTCGTGTTTACATCTTAGAGGATATAATATATGGAGTGCTTGTGCTGTTAGTTCCGTGAAGCTTTTATAGAGGGCTCTAGTTTCTTTAAGTTTTTCGATGAGTGCAAGCCTCCATTTTATTTTTATTAGATGGCTGTCATCAACAAGCGTGTTTATATACAGCTGCGGAACCGGACTCGCACTGAAAAAGGAAGGCAGCGACCCCTATCCACGTGTATGGCGTTACAATGTATTAGGTATAGAAACAAGCACTCCATATATTATATCCTCTAAGGTTTACATAAACACAATGCTTGCAAGCAGTACCTATGCCCCTAGCAACCCCCTCACTATTATAGTCATGCCTATTACCGAAGACGCAGTGATTCAATCCCCGGGAATCTACTCGATCCGCAACCGCATCAAATTTCAATCCGTGAACTCCCCGGGATAAACTGTATTACCGATCCACGAAACCACCCTAAACTGGCTTACCTAAATATGTCAAATGTCATTCTATCACTTCCGCACCGGCGGTGTAGGCAAATTTTCTTTAAAATTTAAGTTGCAGGCGGTAGCATGAGGGACAGAAAGCGACCCAAAAGCGAAAATAGCCAAGAAAATGAAAATCTGATAAAAAGGTTACTTTCTTATTTTCAACTATCTCTGAAACTAGAAGGCATAGTAACATATGTTTCTGAGTATTTGAAAACAAATTCATTGAGGCAGTTTATTTCATCGTATTCAATGTGTTTTTTTCAATTTTTTTTTCACAAATATTGACTTTGAAATCAATTACTTCAAAAAAAATTGATTCAAATAATTTGATTTTAAAACTAAAATTAAGTTTACAATTCCTGCTTTTCAGATTTGAGCTCATTTTTACTATTTTACATAACTATTAAACACAAAAAGTCACTTTAGACTCTTCAAAATAATTTATCGCACAAAACCACTATTTTTGCCCCACTGTGCGACGGCCCTTGGATAGAATGTCTCTTTGCTGGGAATTCGTTGTCAGTTTGTAGGTAGAGCAGTCTTTCGAGGTACATCACCACATACCTAAAACCTTTTCGGTTGTTAGTTCAACCTCAACGTTCAAGTTTTTACTTTTGGTGAACTCAGACTTTAGAGCACAGAGTACCGTGGATGATTTCGGATATAAAAGCCGCCTTCTGTCCGAGGATATTGTTCGGCAAAATCATAAGCATTTCTGTTTTTTTTTATACTGAGCAGCAGATTGCCATGGCACAGAGGAATAGGTAGATGACTGCAGAGCATAGCCGTATGTAGAGGGCTATTTTTTTTAGAAAATCATATGATGAGAATTTGAACAAATGCAACCCTAACCCTAATACATACTTGTGCATATATATGCCGAACTTGATGGATTGCTTTTATATTTTAGTGATAAATCGAAAATCTCCAATTTTGTCGCGGTTAAGTTTCAAAAAACTTTGAACAAAATAAAATATATATTGTAACGATGAATTACCGAACTACTTTTAAGATAAAAGTCTGAACACACTACCTGCTACAGTAAAGGTAGAAATGTGAACGGACCTTTAGTAATTAAGAAACTACCCTCTGAACGCATCCAAAGAAATTCCCTCGACTGCTGAATATCCCAAAATATCCCACTGGACTGGAAGTATGAAGCGCCCCCTCTTGGAAAGGAAGCTTCGAGAAGCAAAGACGAGAACCTTCGAAGACATTCTCGAATTCCGAATTTCAGGTATAAAAGGGCAGCGTGGACACCGACCGGGGACAGTTTAATCTTGAATGTGAAAGAGTACAGTACAAAGTGAAATAAAGTGTTGGAAATTGTTAGTAGTAAATAAAGTGATTGAAAAGTGTGTTTGTTTGAGCGAATAATAAAAGTAAATTGATTTGAAATAAAGTGTGTTCTTATTTGAACGGAAAGATAAGTGGAAGTTAAAATAAACGAAATAAGTTTTATTGTGAACCCGGAATAAAACATTACATTGGTGTCAGAAGTGGGATAAAACTTATTTATTTGTGCGAATCAGATAATTTCGCGAATAAAATAAAAAGTGCGCGTGTGTTTTAACAATAAACAAAGTGTAAAACATTTTGAAATAAGTAAAAGTGCTCGCGTTTTGAAAAGTTAAAATGGGTAAGACATTGAATCAGTTAAGTTTGACTGAGCTGAAGGCGGAATTAACTAAACGAGGTCTTCCTACTGCTGGATCGAAAAATGACCTCATTATTCGCCTGCAGGATTATTTAACCCAGAAAAACGAAGATTTGGATACATTTCAATTCGAAGTTGAAATGGTAGAAGAACGAGTAAGTACTAGTTCCGATATGTCATCCATGATGGCTGTTCTCCTTGCAAAATTTGAAGAACAGAAAGATCAAATGGAACAGCAACGTAAAGAACAAAAGGATGAACAGAAAAATCTTCTTGAACAAATTGAGACACAACGCAATGAACAAAGAGAACAAATGGAACAACAACGAACAGAGCAAAAGAGTGAACAACAGAATCTTCTCGAAAAAATTGAGAAACAACGTACCGAGCAAAAGAGTGAACAACAGAATCTTCTCGAAAAAATGGAGAAACATCTAGAAGAACATCGCGATGAGCAAAAGAATCTTCTAGAAGAACAGAAAAATCTTTTAGAGGGAAAGCTTGGTGATTTCGAGAAGAAGTTCACTGCTCTTGACGAGCGTGTTGAAGAAAACAAAGAAAAGCTGTTGGCAATGCACACAAAGTTCGAAGAGAAATTCCAAGACATTACTAAAGAGTTGGACAAGGTTCGAAAAATTAAGGCCCGAGAAAGTTCTGGTGAGTATTCAAAGAAGAAGGAAATGCATCCACCAACCTTTGATGGACAAAGTTCTTGGTCGATCTACAAGAAACAGTTTGAGGCAGCTGCCACAACAAATGGCTGGGATGACGAAGACAAATGTATAGCGCTGACTCTTGCTCTTAGAGGTCCTGCTGCTGAGTTGTTACAAACTTTACCACCAGAAAAGAATGGTAACTTTAACGCTCTTGTCCAGGTCATTGAAAAACGCTTTGGAGATGGCCATATGCAGGAAGTCTTCCGCGTCCAACTCAATACAAGAGTCCAGAAAAGAGGAGAAACTCTGCAACAACTCCAAGCAGATATTGAAAGGTTAGCTCATCTGGCATATCCGACAGCAGGAGACGACATTATCAATCAGTTTGCGACAGAAGCCTTTGTACGTGCTGTATCTGATATAAATCTTCAGCGAGCAATTCGAACAGCGGGAAAACGTTCCCTTCCTGAAGCATTAGCGTTTGCACTCACTATGGAAGCAGCAGAACAGGCTTCTCAAGGCGTTCATCGGGTAAGAGAAGTTACAGTGGAGGAATGCTCTTGTCAAAAACTCGCATTCCAAAGAAACCAGCGAGACGGAGCTGCTCGATGCTGGAACTGTAACAAGACAGGACATCTCCAGCGGCAGTGCAGATTGCCACCAAGAAGAAGTGCTTGCCAGCACTGTGGAAACAGGAATATTGCCCAACAACAGGTAAGCGATACAACCAACTTCGAGGGGCAGAAGCTGGTTTCTGGTATCGATGGCCCCAGAACCACAATTCAAGTCTCACAAACTAAACGAGACAACAAAAGTCTGACAGTAGAGGCAACCATAAACAATAACCAACACGTGGCTACAATTGACACCGGTGCCACCGCCTCTATTGTACGAAGAGACTTGGTAAAGATGACGTGGCTACATAACATCAACAGCTATCGTCTGAAGACCGCCACAGGAGAAGCAGCAAGAGTGTACGGAGAAGTTCGTCTTGAGATCCGTATAGCAGAACTAAAGTTTTTACATGTGTTTTTGGTGGCAGATATATGTGACGAGTGCATCATTGGAATCGACTTTATGAAGGAGCATGGAATCATTTTGGATATCGGTAATCAAGTCCTGAAATACAGAAATGTAGAGATTCCAATGGTCTATGGCAGCGAAAACTCAACAACAATTAGAACTGTCATCAAAGAAGACATGTGCCTGCCTCCTTCTTCAGAAGTTTTTGTGTGGACGAAGTTAAAGGGGAACTGTGGAAACCATCGATACCTCATGGTCGAACCAGAAGTTGAGCAAAGTTCCGAAAACATCATCATCGGGAAGACTCTTGTGGCACCAAAGAACAACATGGTACCTGTACGGATACTTAACATCAAACCGTACCCAATCAAGCTTAAGAAAGGAGAAGTTGTTGGGCAATGTGAATCTGTGTCCGCAATAACTAAGATCAACGAGATGGACACACAGATGACTATGAACTCTGAGAAACTAAAGACTCAAATTCTCAAATCAGACAACTTGAGTCAACATCAGCTTAATGTTGCTGGAAGGCTTCTTCATGAATATGCTGATATCTTCTCTTCACCCAGCGGGCAATACGGCCGAACACAACTGGTGCAGCATCAAATCGATACAGGAGACGCTAGGCCGATTCGTCAACCAGCAAGACGTCTCCCCTTGGCCAAACAAAGTGAAGTTGAAGAAATGATATCGACAATGAAGAAAGACGGGCTGATCGAAAATTCCAAAAGCCCTTGGGCATCACCGGTAGTTCTCGTCAAAAAGAAGGATGGAAGCACTCGATTTTGTGTCGACTACCGCAGGCTGAATGATGTGACGAAGAAAGACAGCTACCCACTGCCAAGAATCAGCGATACTCTAGATGCAATGGAAGGAGCACAATGGTTTTCGACTTTGGATTTGAAGAGTGGCTACTGGCAGGTAGAAATCCATCCAGAAGATCGAGAAAAGACGGCTTTCTCCACAGGAAATGGTCTGTGGCAGTTCAATGTCATGCCGTTTGGGCTATGTAATGCCCCAGCTACTTTTGAGCGCTTAATGGAGTGCGTTTTAAATGGATTAACCTGGAAATCTTGCCTAGTCTATTTGGATGATGTCATCGTTTACGGGAAAACATTTGATGACCATTGTGAAAACCTAAAGGCTGTATTCCAGAGGCTACGAGAAGCACATCTTAAGTTAAATCCAAAGAAATGTGCACTTTTCAAGACCGAGGTTAAATATTTGGGGCATATCATCTCATCCCAAGGAGTAATGACTGATCCAGAAAAAGTTGACACTGTGAAGAATTGGCCAACCCCTCAGGACAAGCATCAACTTCGGAGTTTCCTCGGTCTGGCAACGTACTATCGACGGTTCGTGAAGGATTTTGCGAGAATCGCCAAAAGCTTGCACCAGCTTACGGAGAAGGGTAAACCCTTTAAATGGTCAGGTGAGTGTGAGAAAAGCTTTCAGGAACTGAAGCTACGGTTATGTGAAGCTCCTGTGTTGGCCTATCCGACTCCAGGCAAACAATTCATCATTGACGCAGATGCAAGTAATGTTGGAGTTGGTGCTGTTTTATCGCAAGTTCATGACGGAGAAGAAAAGGTCGTTGCCTATTTCAGCAAGGTACTCTCGAAACAAGAAAGAAACTATTGCGTGACCAGAAGGGAACTTCTAGCTCTGGTATTGGCAACAAAGCACTTCCATAAGTACATCTATGGACAGAAGTTCCTTCTTCGCACAGATCATGGTGCACTAAATTGGCTTTTGAACTTCAAAAATCCAGAGGGTCAAGTAGCAAGATGGATCGAGATACTCCAGACGTATCAATGTCAGATTCAACATCGAAGAGGAAAGCTACATTCAAATGCAGACGCATTATCTCGGCGCCCGTGCAAGCAAGACTGCAAGCATTGCACACGGCTAGAGGAAAAGGAAGTTGTCGCTGTAAGAAGAACGAGAGCTGATCCCATTTGCGGCTGGAGTAATGAAGAACTCAGGATGGCCCAACAGGAAGATTCGGACATCGAACCCATCCTTGCATGGAAGGAACATGAAGAGAAACCAGAATGGGCCGACATCTCCGACCGAAGCCCCAATCTCAAAGCATATTGGGCACAATGGGACTCACTTCATGTGCAAGAAGGGTTACTCAGGCGTAAGTGGGAATCCGCAGATGGTAAATCTTATGTAATGCAACTAATCGTACCTCAGTCAAAGGTTAATGATGTTCTCCGAGAGATGCACGAGGGAACTTCTGGAGGCCATTTAGGCATCAACAAGACGCTGGAAAAGGTACGCCAGCAATTCTACTGGTTACGTATGAGAGAAGACGTTGAAAAGTGGTGCCGAAAATGTGATACTTGTGCAGCTAGCAAAGGACCAGCTAGAAAAATGCAAAGCAAGATGCATCAGTACAATGTGGGCACACCTTTTGAGAGGATTGCAATAGACGTGGCAGGTCCTTTTCCCGAAACCAACAAAGGAAACCGGTATATCCTCGTAGTGATGGATTACTTCAGCAAGTGGCCTGAGGCATTTGCCATCCCAAACCAGGAAACCAAAACAGTTGTGGATAAGATTGTCTTTCATTGGGTGAGCAGGTTCGGAGTACCCATGGAACTTCATTCCGACCAAGGAAGGAACTTCGAATCTAAGATTTTTCAAGAGGTTTGCTCACTCCTTGGCATCAAGAAGACGCGAACAACACCGCTTCATCCACAATCTGATGGGATGGTTGAGCGATTTAACAGGACACTTAAAGAACACCTGTCAAAAGTAGTCAACGATAATCAACGAGACTGGGATCGACATATTCCATTATTCTTGATGGCTTATAGAAGTGCAACACATAGTTCCACTGGACATACACCATCGGAAGTCCTTTTTGGTTCTACAATACGGCTGCCAAGTGAGATAAAATTCGGATGTGTTCCAAATGAGCCACAGGAAATAGATGAGTATGTTGATAACCTGAAAGAAACACTGGCTGACATTCACCAACGGACAAGGACAAATATAAAAGCGTCTAGTGACAGGATGAAAACAAGATATGACGCGCGAGCAACAGCAACAGGGTTTCAAGAAGGAGAACTTGTGTGGTTTTACAATCCCCACCGACAAAAGGGACTATCACCAAAGCTACAACAAAACTGGGAAGGCCCTTACACAGTAATAACCAGAATCAACGACGTGGTTTACCGTATACAGAGAGGGGTAAGAGGCAAATTAAAGGTAGTTCATTGTGACCGTTTACATCGTTATAATGGTGAAAGTAGCAATGGAGTTGTTCGGGACGAACAATCCTAAGAGGGGGGCAATGTAACGATGAATTACCGAACTACTTTTAAGATAAAAGTCTGAACACACTACCTGCTACAGTAAAGGTAGAAATGTGAACGGACCTTTAGTAATTAAGAAACTACCCTCTGAACGCATCCAAAGAAATTCCCTCGACTGCTGAATATCCCAAAATATCCCACTGGACTGGAAGTATGAAGCGCCCCCTCTTGGAAAGGAAGCTTCGAGAAGCAAAGACGAGAACCTTCGAAGACATTCTCGAATTCCGAATTTCAGGTATAAAAGGGCAGCGTGGACACCGACCGGGGACAGTTTAATCTTGAATGTGAAAGAGTACAGTACAAAGTGAAATAAAGTGTTGGAAATTGTTAGTAGTAAATAAAGTGATTGAAAAGTGTGTTTGTTTGAGCGAATAATAAAAGTAAATTGATTTGAAATAAAGTGTGTTCTTATTTGAACGGAAAGATAAGTGGAAGTTAAAATAAACGAAATAAGTTTTATTGTGAACCCGGAATAAAACATTACAATATAAAAAAAGTATTTTTTTTTTTTGTAGAAGTATCTACCTACTGATTTGTATGAAATTTTCAACCCTCTTATAAGTGGGAACCATAAGTCGTACACAAAAATTGATAATTATAAATGGATTGTCTCTTTATACAATTTGTTTTTGCTAAAAGAGATCACTTTTGAAATAATACGACATAAACACAAAAACTAAGCATTTTTTGTGTTTTTTCTTGGGAATGCAATACTTATAGTTGTATGGTAAATAATTTTTTTGGTCAAATTCAGATTACTGACTTGTTAAAGCTTGTGGTAACACAGCAAACTAGGCTGAATATGAACAAGAAACGAGAATGCAAGAAAATTTTTCTTTCAGCCTAAATATTGGAAATTTTCATTTTTAAACGATATTATATTATGACGTTTTGGTCGCATTTTTTCTGAAGATACTTATCACAAATACTGATTATTTTTGTACTTTCTAGACCTATCTATTTGAATCTTAACTAGCGTGAAAGTAAAAAACATTTTTGAAATATTTTGCTGAACTTCGGAACTAGGGGTTAAAAACTCGATTTTTCAAATCCAGGCGTGATATACAATTTATTTTACATTGACATTTAATAAAAAATAATTATTTGAGGTGAATTGAGTTAAATATTTAGCCAAGGATATGGACACTATAGAGGTGAAAAGACAAAATTTCAGCCGCTAAAGATTTATCCTGTTTTGGGTGCAGTTAAATTTGTATACTGAGGGAAAAAATAATTTGAAGTTGAAACATCGTTGTTTCAAAGATGAACTGCTTTGATTTATGTGACTTTAAGATACGAAACCATCAAAAATTAAACTTTTTTCCACGTTGATTTTAAAATGTTCATCTTTAATGCAAAATCATTCCGAATAGTAGTTAAATTCTAGGCTTTATAAAAATGTATTCTCTAAAGATATACTGAGGGAAAAGCCACCATAAAACTACGTAAAATCGACAACGAAAATGCTAACGAAAAAATATCATCGAGTATTCTGTCAAAGTCAAATAAAAAAATCCAAATTAATTAAAAATCAAGAAAAAACAACAAAAAATAATTTTTAACACAAGAAATAAATAAGTTAAAAGTGAAAAAAACACTGCTCTTGGAATCAGGAAAAATGCACAGGACAATAAAAAGTTATTGACAAATGAGTGAATACTTTCCATTTTTTCCCTAGAGCTGCGTAGTTACTAAAGCCTAATACGCTGCTGATGCCAAACGAAAAATTTTCAAGTCTCCAAAGTCGACAAAGAAAAAATCGAATTTTAACACTTTGTTTATTTTTATAACACACCCGCACTTTCTTTTTATTCGCGAAATTATCTAAATCGCACAATTAAAAAAGTTTTATTCCACTTTTCTGACACCAATGTAATGTTTTATTCCGGGTTCACAATAAAACATATTTAATTTCCACTTATATTTCCGTTCAAATAAGAACACACTTTATTTCAACTCAATTTACTTTTATTATTCGCTAAAACAAACACACTTTTAAATCACTTTATTTACTACTAACAATTCGCAACACTTTATTTCACTTTGTACTGTACTCTTTCACTTTCAAGATTAAACTGTCCCGGTCGGTGTCTACGCTGCCCTTTTATACCGGAATTTCGAGATTCGAGAATGTCTTCGAAGGTTCTCGTCTTTGCTTCTCGAAACTTCCTTTCCAGGAGGGGCGCTTCATACTTCCAGTCTAATGGGATATTTTGGGATGTGTTCAGAGGGTAGTTTCTTAATTACTAAAGGTCCGTTCACATTTCTACCTTTGCAGTAGTAGGTAGTGTGTTCAGACTTTTATCTTAAAAGAAGTTCAGTAATTCATCGTTACAATATGATATTTACGAATTTTTTTTTTGTATAAGGTTTAGGAGGGCTTCTACAAAATTTTGTTGCTCGCTTACGCTCGCACTTAACAATATATCTGAGCTAACCCCTCCCGAAATGAAATCCTAGCTACGGCTATGCTTCACAGCCAGGCATCGTGGGTTCGAGCCTAACGGCTCGCGTACACCAAATCCGTCATCGGCCGAAGTATGCTCGGGCGTTGTCGGCCGAACTCGGCCGATAGAACCAAGCACATAGAAAGAAAAGAGAGTGCGTACACCACTGAAAGCGACATCGTCCGTTGACGTACGATGATGCCCGATAATAACCGATCAACCAGCATAATCCGAACTTGTTTGGATTTTTGTCCGTTGTCGGGTCGATTTATACAGACATTTTGCTTAAAGCCTTTTCTTTGCAAAAATTGGCGGTATGAACTTTCAAAAATATAAATTTCTTCAAAATATTCCATTGAAAATAATTATTATATGCACTTCCAGTTTCACAAAGTCAAACTACTGACCGGCAGCGCCGTCCTAGATCGGAAGCAGTGTATGCAGACGATCGCCCGAGAAAGTCGTCCGAGTAGTTCCGACCCGATGTCGGCCGATAATTCGGTTTTAGTGTACGCGAACGGTAACGGTCGGCTCTGAAGTTTTTTCTAAATCGCCAGCTTAACTGAAGCCACCTGCGCGATAATATGAGACAATTTTCAACTATGTCTCCTCCTCTGTGCAAAGTAGTTCTATGTTATATGTTCTTTCTTTTTTATCTGTCTCTTTCTTGTGTCATTGTCTTGTGTTGTCTCAGCCAAATGGTCTCAGTTGCCCGTGCTGTTAAGTGTCTGTACTTGGTACATTTATGTGCGTTGTGCAGTGTATATAGTAATAATAATACTATATTTCCACCTACGCTAAATCCCAGATTTAGCTAAGTAGATTTAGAATAAATCTCGAGATTTATTTTAAATGTACTTCGCTAAATCTCAGATTTTGGTTCAGCTACCCTAAATCTAAGATTTTCACCTACTTTCAACCTGAAATTTAGAATAAAACTCGAGACATATGCTAAATCTCAATGCCGTCTTTACCATAAGGGCACACGGGGCACGTGCCCAGGGCCCCCATTCTCAAGGGGGCCCCGAAGGAACGAAAATTTCTCTCACTCATTTATTCTCAAAACATTTTTGTCGCGCAAATTATGTGGCGTTGTATGCGGACAAAATTTTAAATCCAAATGACCAAAGCCAAATTCAATTTTCCAAAAAATAAGACAATAATATTTTCAAAAAAACAAGAAAAATATCTTTTTTTTCCACTGTAGGTAAGATTATTTATTATTTATTAATAAAAACAACGAATTCTCTTCCACTATCTTTATCCTTAAATAATAATTTCGTTTGAAGTTTGCAAAACTGTCAAATTTGTAGTGTGTGTTAAAATCAGTGTAAAAATATGTGTAGATTCGTATTAAAAGACGAAAATAGAATTAATTCGTAGGCAAAAAAACATCAATACTTTTGACGTTGGAAAACGTTTAAGAAAAACTATTGCCGGCATCAATGTTTTGGTTCAATGGAAAACGCCATGGTACAATGGTTGGCACCCCCAAACTTTTTTTTAATTTGAATTGCGGATTGCTCTCGTATTTAAAGATTGACACATAAAATTAAATGGGTAACTTTAAAAAAAAAATAATTTTTTTTTTAAATCCAAAAATAATTTTTTTTAAGTTATCTTAATTTTAATATCAGTATAAACCTTTTTATGTAAAAATATTCATTAAAATCGGTTGTGTCGTTTACGTTAAGAAACCGGTTCTATGGCAAGTAGGTACCGTTAATAACGGTCCAAAAAAAACCATTGTACAGTACGGAGAACAGCTAGCACCGAAAGCCATAACCGTCATGACGTAGACAACGGGCGGTTCTTCAGCGCTGCGACTCCACAAAAATCGTTGACTGGATTGATCTTCTTTTCTTATACATATTTGGTGGAATATTTCCTATATGTCTCCGCAGATGACAATCCGCTCTTTAACTTGAACATAACGGACACAAGTGACGAAAGTTTGTCTGAACCCTTGAGTAGAAACGAATTTAGACTCGAACCTTTAACTGTTGCTGCTGCGTCCCAAACGATTCTCATCTTGTCCGGTTTGTTTGGGTTGAAAACAGGAAATATTGGCAAATGCCAGGGCAATATTGCACCAACCACTTTGCACTTTGCATTTTGCAAATTTGCACTTTAACTTTGCAAATTCTGTTGCACCAAACTCCAATTTGCAATGAGGAAATTATTTTTTTGAAAAGTAAAACAAAAATTCCTTCTTTGCAAATTTTGTTGCACCAACCACAAATTTGCAAAGCACAAAGTACTTTTCTGAAAAGTGAAAAGTTTTGCCAATTTGCAGAGAATTCTTCGGTTTCGTCGCGCCAACCAAAAAAACTTTGCACTTTCCATATCAAATTCTGCAAAGTTCTGCAATAATATGCAAAGACAAAATTTCATTTGCGGAAGGCCATTTCTCGTGTAAAGTTCGGGTATATTAATTGATAATTTAAAATGAACCGCTTTGAATGACTTTTTGAAAATAAAAAGTATAGTAATAGGTACGTGAGTGATGTAAATTAAGAATGAATTTTTAAATTAGGAATAATTAACTATTGGGATATTTAACTATGGTTACTATGTGAAAAGAAGTTGAAGTGGCATTATTAGAATTTGTTGTGTTCTTTTTAAAAAATCATTTAGGAACGATTTGTTGTTAGATAATGATGTCAAACGAATTTTTTTTTAGGAATAATTCCAATTCCTTTAATATAACCGAAAATCATGTTTTTATTCAAAATAAATTTTCTCCCCTCATTTCCAAAATTCCATTTTAACTTAATTTTTCCGCTGATTAATAAAAGTAATACAAATGTTTGAGTTGTCTTGAAAACCAAACATCTTATTTCTTAGATCAACAACTCACTAAACTCGTATCATGGAAGTGAGTTGGAAAAAGTTACCAATCGTGACTATTTGACACTTCAAAAGGAGTTTAGGAACCATTTCAAATAGTAAGAAATTGTAACTAAACAATAGACCATTTAGTTCGATAAATATAGACATAAGTAAACTATGGTAAAATAAAGAACACACCTCTGCCCTCTGCTTCATGGCCACATAGCCTCCTCTAGAATTGCCAACCACCTTATTCAAAATTATCCGTCATTCAAATAAAATGATTGCAATTTAAAGTTAAAATAATGAAATTATATTGATATTAAAAATTCTATTATTTTCTTCTCTAAACAAATTACAGCAAAGCAATAGTCTAAGTAACTATAACCAACAAAATAACAAATGATAGAGTAAAATACAACAAAATTTCAAAAGATATCTTTGTTTAACCTTCCGATGACAACAGGGGTGCTATACCACCCCAGGCTTGATTTTTCTTTCTTTGTTTTTTTTTTAGATACAATTATTATTATTGTTTTTTTTTTTTGTGAATTATCTTTTTTCTGATTCTGTTATTCCTATGAAGAATTATGATTAAATATATAATTTTAATTATACCTCAAAGTATTTTTTTTAAATTTAATTTTAGTACAACCAAAAAGTTGTTATCGGAAAGTTAAGTAAAAAAAGATGATTTCAACCTTTTTAAACAACGAAAAAAAGTTGAAACTATTTATTGCTTTACTTTGCAAATTTTCATATTACGCAAAGTTCCATTTTTAGTTGGTGCAACGCCCGCACTTTTTGCTTTGCAAAAAAAACATAAAAAATTGCAAAGTGGGGAACTTTTAATTATAAGCTATTAATTTACTAGAAAAGTAAGCTAAATTTCATTTTATGTACCAGAAATAAGGTGGTTCACACCTTATTTTTACTCCGTGCATACACATCCCCACCGACCCGGAGTGTACCAAAACTACATAATGTGTACCACATCCACCGATCCGGAGTGTAACACCAAACAACCAAAGTCAGCAGTAAGGATCGCGGTTGTTAGTACCGAAAACCGATTTTCGGTTTTTCCGTTTTTTTTTTGCCGTTCGGTTAAACCGGCCGGTTTTAAACCAGACCAAAAAAAAAACGGTGTAAGGAAAAACCGGATTTCATCAAACGCGAATAGAGCCTCCCTTCGAATAGCAAGACTACACATATCAATGAGCCTTAGTGCCAGTTGTACAAACGTGGATCAGCCTTGGTTCAGGAATTTAACCCACCGATTTCGGCGGATTAGCTGCGGGTCAACTTCGGTTCAAGCATGAATGTGGCTATTTCTACATATATAAACCTTGAACCAGTGCTAAACTTCAACCTTGCAACCGATTTCAGAAGATAAAAGTTGCTGATCCACGGATTAAATATTTGTACAACTGGCCCTTAGACGATGAGAGTATCGAGGTAGCACATACGACTCAGTGCTCCACCTAAGACCTCCTAATGCAAACAGCAAAATTTGCTTTGACAGATTCAATTTTTTTTTAACATCATAAGGAAATCCATCCACCAACCTTTGATGGACAAAGTTTTTGGTCGATCTACAAGAAACAGTTTGAGGCAGCTGCATGATGTGGGTTGTATTCGGGGGAGAAACGAAGTGCACTTTTTTTATGAAACAAGAATAATTATTTATTTTGTTTTAATATTTATAAATTTTTATAAATATTAAAAAAAAATAATATATAAAGGAAATTTGTAGCGGTTGCCTAGTTTCAAACAGTAGTGTTTGGGGAAAGGAATCTCATAAAAATTAGCTTCCTATTACCGAACAGCTTAAAATAGGAATAAATAAAAACAATTTAAAAAAAAAAAAAACAATCAAAATAAATTACTTATTGTCTAAACCAGTGTTTTTCAAACTTTTTGGGTTCGCGATCCCTTTGAGAGGAAAAATATTTGGCTACCCCCTCATACTTTAATGCGCCAGCATTTTCAAAAAACTGTATTAGGACTTATTTGAATTTTGTTCCCGTTTGGCTTGAATTAAAAAAATTTGTAGAGTGCCTAGAAGTTTTTTCTTATGTTCTAAATTCATAACTGGTCATGGGAAATGTCATTGAAAAATTGCAGTAGGCCTTGCATAAATGTTCATTTTCTGAATTCTTAAATGCAAATCACTATTTTTTTTTCAAATTCAGTAGGTAAATGCCAAAAATGCATATTTTTGGTATGACCCGGCACACATGACGGTGATATATAAATCCTAAAAAATACCTGTTTTTATTAATTTTTTTACTCAAAAAAAAAAAAAAATACTGGGAATCTCATTTTAACAGTAGGCAGATAAGAAGAATTCCAATTTCTCACAACACAATCAAGAAAGAAATAAGTGACATGGCCGTTGATATTCGTGAATAATTACATAGTTGAAAAATTAAACCAAAGTCCAAATTTCGCATTGCCACTAGATAAGTTTAAAGATGCTTCAGACTGAGACCAATTTGTGGTATTTGTATGTTTTGAAGCAGATGAAAATTAAAAACATTAATGAAAACATTTTATTTTGTAAAGTCTTTTTTTCATACACTACTGACCAATATTAGTACGACACGTTTTTAGAAAGCAATATTTGTTAGCTCTCATATTCCTCTCATGGAAAAAGTTTATTAAATTTGAGGATGAAACTATTGAGTTACTTTCCAGAAATGGATTCTAAAAGTGAAAATGAAACAAAGTGAAACAAAGATGGATTTTAAATCCTGCTATGAATAATTCATTTGAACTGGCTCACCTACTGCCTGTAAAACTGAAAAATAGATTCAGCTGCAGATGGCATGCTTATAATGAATTTAATTTAAAATTTTATTTAAAAATAATTGAAAATTTCTGGATTTAGAGAAGAGAAGAGGAGAGCTTTTTCGGTTGTTATTGTCTTTCCCCACTTCATGTGTTGGGCATTAAAACTATGAAGAGAATTAGACTTAACTTCAAAAACGATTTAATCGTCAAAGTATCAAAGATCAATCCAAAATTTTACATAAATATGTAAAGTAAATCAGAACTAGAAATTCTTTTGGCGTTGACCAATTCTTTTAGCAGTTTATTATCGTTATATATAATAATATGTTTATGGAATTCTATGAATTATTATTTTAGTTTTAACTATTTAACTATAAATAATTTACCACTTTTTATAACTTTTTAAAAAACTTAACTTTGCAACTTGTAAATTTGCAGTTTTTTTTCGAATGAAATATGAATTGAAAATGAAAACCCAGGCGACGAAGTTTTTTTCAACGAAACTAAGCTGAAATTGAACAACAGTTTATTGGATTGTTTCACTTTCCCGGTTTAGCTCACCTAAGAACAGATTACACTTATTTTTTTGGTCTTTTTGTAAAGGTTTAACTACACTTTACCGAAAAAGTGAAAAAGTACAAAAACTACAATTTGCAAATGTTTTTTTTTATGTTTTATTGATTTTCTTGGTGGGGACTGAAAAAAAAAGGATGCACAAAGTTTAGTTTTGTGTCTAAAATCAATTTGTGTAGGTACTCTTTTTCACAAAAATTTCGCGATATTAGTAAGGTGTGTTTTATTTTGAAAGTCGAAAAAAATTGTGTGAACAAAAACGACAACAAATAAAAATCTGTACAGACCAATAAAAACTTCAGATAATTATCCAGAGTTTACATTTGTCTCCATAAAAACAGTACATCAGAATTCTATAATTCGTCGCCCGAGAGTTGTTTTGTCGAGCGCCAACTTTTGGCGTTTACGACAAAAATTCTATGTATTTTTCAGCTTTTTTTTCTTCAGTACTATGAAAGTATTTATTGAAATAAAGGACTCTCTGTTCTATAAGGACAACGAATTTTAAAACTTTGGGCTGCATTTAGCTCTGCGCTCCTTGCGGTTTTACTCTATTCTTAGACGTACATTTTATAAGAAAGGAAAAAAAGCGCATTTCAGAGACATATTAACATTTTATAAATGAAAGGAACCTAGGTTCCTGATCGTAGTATCAAGGAATCTTCACCTAATCCCGTAGAAAAACGTATTTATAGATGGGAATTTAATTACAGTTTTTACTTGTGGTCTTATAAGCCAAAAAAGAATCAGGAAGACGGCTGTAAGGAAACCCAAAAATAACATAATGTACAATTAGGAACGAGTTACACAGCACCGGTCGTAGTGGCGACGATATTGCTAGTCTGGTACCTTCGGCACTCATAAATGTTTAATCACATTTTCCTGTTGCTACACTTCAAAAATATGAATTTTAAAAACGTTAAATTAAAATTAATTAAAATGCTGCCTAAAGACTTTAAAGCTGAAACACAATCACGCTTTGCCAGACGCGTCATCGCGTTACGTTGAGAAATCCTCAAAGCGCGCTTCTGTCACTTTGACTTCGAACAGCTGATTGAAACATAAAATCTGCTGTCAAATAAAAAAAAAACACAGTCACTCACAAAATTATTGGGCCAAGTTTTTATCTTGATTTAATTGTGGAAAAATGAAAAAGGATATTAATGTGTTTAAAAAATGCATAGAAATTTGTTTATTCTTTAATCCTATAGTTATATAAACAAAACCAATCAAAATAAATTGTTTTTACCAGTAAAACTCAGTGTACAACATTATTAAATTATTTTTGTTTTTAATAAGTAAATTGTTTTGATTAAAAATATCTCGATGTCGTTTTTATGTGCAACATCTATAAAGAGAAATTAAAAAACACACCTAGTTTTGCAATAATTTATTTTTTTTTATTCACATTTGGCGCAATAATTATGTGGGTGAGGGTGACTGTAACTATGCCTGATAAATGTCAGAAAGCGAGCAAAAGTTCAATCTGGTTGAACTTTTGCTCTTTTTCTTACGTTTCCTTACGTTTGTCAAAAAAAGCGTACGAAAGAAAAGCGTCATTGTGCGAGGATACACAGATTTCCTATAGTTGAACTTTTCGCAGTTGTCAAAATCGACGGCAAAGCGTGATTGTGTTTCAGCTTTAATTCAAAGAATCTACTAAAGCTGGGGGTCTATTCCCGATCTGTGAAACTGTGAAGTGATAAGTTTTATCACGTTTTCATAATAAATTCGATTCTGGATTTATAAAAAAATTAAAACAAACTTCAAAAATTAAATAAAAACAATTAAACAACTAAAACAAACTTCAAAAATTTTTCATATGAAAACTAAAATGATAAATTTTTTATCAATTCACAGTTTCACGGATGGGGAATTATCGGGTCAATTAAACTTTTCTTCTATTCCATTCAGTAAAATTAAATTTCTGAATATAATAAAGACGATATTTGTACACTACTTTGTAAAACGAACGGTAGAGAAGTGGAATATAAAAGCGCATCAATATTTAAAAGAATAAATTCCCTAGTTTAATATTTATTTAATTCGCTTTTATTTATGGTCATACAGTCCGTAAAACTTAGATACCCTCTCCCCATTTATTACAAACGATTTTTTTTTTTTTTAATATTCCCACTCCTCTTTCCCCCCAGATACCGCACACGCTGGGGTTCATTTTCACCGAGTACGAAGTCATTTGCGGATGATTATCGTATGGGCACTTTTAGTGTTTTTTGAAGGTAAAAACAAATTAAAAAGAACTAAATAAAGAAAGAAAATGGTGATACGAATATCAAAGGAATGTCAAAAATTGGGACTGCTTAGTACAAGCATTGTTATATCTATACAAAATAAAAAAAAATCTAAAATGAACAAAAAATAAATTTAATATTTCATGTTTAATTTTCAGAAAGTGTCAAAATTTTAAAACAAAACTGTTTTAATAGTCAAGAGTGTTGAGAAAAAAATAATTAAACATACATACATAAAATGAGAAAAGAATCAGTATACATTAAACATAAATACAAAAAAAAAGTTTATGAGCGTGGTACACTGGTTTTTAGTATTTTTTTCAGACTAGTTTTATTAGTATTAAAATCAAACAGATTTATTATTCAAAACAAGCTTACACATGCGACTTAAGGGTACATGCATACCATAATTAGTACAGTGTTGAGGTAATTTTATTAAATCTAAGCTACGAAAGTTATAAGCACCTCTCCGGTAATTAAAATTAATAGAATTAAGCAGATCAGGCTCATCAATTACACCCGTTATAAGTTGATGAATAAATACAAGGTCGTTATTAACTCTCCTTTGAGACAAGGTTTAGATCTGCAGTAGGTTGATTCGATGCTCATAGGAAAGAAGGTTAAAAGGGTCCGTCCATGGTAAGCCTTTTAAGGCAAAACGAATAAAATTACGTTGGACTGATTCTATTCTTTCTATATGGATGCTGTAAAAAGGTGTCCAAACTTGAGATGCGTATTCTAAGTTGGGGCGAACTAAGCAGTTGTAAAGAGCTAATGTAACGTAGGGGTCCCTAAACTCTTTCGACCAACGCTTGACAAAACCTAACATAGAATTGGCCTTGTTTACAATCGGGTTTATGTGCTCTGTGAAATCGAGGTTGGAGTTAAAGTTAACACCAAGGTCTTTAAAGCTATGCACACGAAGCAAAGTGTGATGACATATCTTATAATTATACAGACTAGGAGTTTTTTTTCTTTGAGATGGTCGTCGTCTGACACTTAGTCGGGTTGAGATTTAAACCGTTCTTTGTACACCAAATAGCAAATCTATCAAGATCATCTTGCAAGGATATGCGGTCATTCACAGAGCTTATGCTTTTGTAAATTTTCATATCATCTGCGAAAATAAGAATTTCACTCTTACTTAAACATAACGGTAAGTCATTAATAGCTAAAATAAAAAGAAGAGGTCCCAGGTGACTACCTTGCGGGACGCCCGATTTGGCAATGAAGGATTTTGAGAAGGTCCCTCTGAATTTCACCTGATATAACCTATTTTTAAGGTAAGAAGAAATCCAAGTGATAAAACTTATAGGGAAACCAAACATTTTTAATTTAAACTTTATGATGTCATGAGAAAGTTGATCAAAAACCTTAGAATAATCTGTATAAATCCAGTCGAGTTCCTGTACACTTTCTAAAGCGAAGGAGCAATTTTGCAAAAATGAAAGTAGATTCGTAACCGTTGATCTTTTTTGCATGAAACCATGATGTTGATTACAAATAATATTTCTACAGTAGAACGTTAAACTATCACAAATAACTTCCTCAAAAAGCTTTGGAATACATGAAAGTTTAGATATTGGCCTATAGTTAGTTATATGGGCTTTATCACCCTTTTTAAAAACAGGAGTAATATATGCGCTTTTCCATATGTTTGGAAATATACCCGATTTAAGAGATAATGCGAAAATATGTTAAAGAGGGAGAGCTAAAACGGATCTACAGTTTTTCAAAACTATCGGAGGGATTCCATCAGGTCCCAGAGAGCAATCATCATGAAGAAGTGAAAGACAGTGTGAGATCTTATCGAGCTCAACTGGAATACTGTTAAATGTAACTTGGGGGTATCCACGTACATAATGGAAGTAATCTATATCTATATCGATGGGGGTATCAATAAAAGATTGACTAAAGTTATTTGCAAACGCGTCAGAGATCTCAATAGTACTTTTTAAGATATTATTGTTATAATTAAAGTTGACTGGATAGCCGTCAGACTTCTTTTTGGAATTGACGAATTTCCAAAAACTTTTAGGGTCTTGTTTGATAGAAATCTCCATCGACTCAAGATATTCTGCATAAACATTATTGGAGAGAGTCTTAAACTCATCAAAAAGAGAGATGTATAAATAATGAATTTCGGGGGACATATTTTTCAAATAATTTTTCCATGCTTTATTTCTTTTGTTTCGGAGAATTTTAAGTTCTTTGGTATACCATGGATGGCATATGCTTGTGTATTAAGATCTTTTCTTTTATTTGATAACTTTTTTTACAAAAACAATTTTTTGTTATTTAACGAGGAAACTAATTTTTAAAGGTGTTAGCGCCCCTGTTTACTTACAATTTTGTCAGAAATACGATTATTTAAAAAGTAGTTAAGAAATTTCAACACATCTAATGAGACGTTATCTCTGGGGGCCATCATTTGACATTTCTTTCTTCAAATACAGCTTTCTATCTTCATAAACTGCCCATCTCAGTCAATCCCACACATTTACCATTACATTTTTTGAAACTGTAGAAACAAGATTGCCAACATAGTTTTTTAAACTTTGAATTTCTTTAATCGTTCTTTTCCATAATTTGCGAGAAATGGGGCAGTGTCCTTCTAAAAAATTATCTCTAAGGGGTAATAACACCTTGTAAACCATGAAATCGAGCGTCATTTTCATCGGCGTATAAAACAAAGAAGAAATATTATTTTCTTTTGGTGTTTGTTTAGTTTAATTAAGTATATTAATAGGTAACAGAATAGGCTAATGTTAAATTTTTTAATGATGTGAAATTTTTTAAATGGCTGCGTAATTCAGGATGATAGTAAAATCCTGTGCTCCTATCGGGCGACCAACTAACTCCTACAGTTTTTAACCGATTGGGCTGAAATTTTGTGTGGAGCTTAAAAATACTATTCTCTAGTGAAGTACGTAGGATTTTTTTTTTAAAGAAATGGCATTAGTTTGAAAAAATTATTTCATTCCAAAAACAAAATTCGTTGAAAAAAAGACTATAAAATCGTTAAATTTCAAAATTTCAGCCCAATCGGTTAAAAACTGTAGGAGTTAGTTGGTCGCCCGATGGGAGCACAGGATTTTACTATCATCCTGAACTACACCGCCATTTAAAAAATTTCACATCATTAAAAAATTTAACATTAGCCTATTCTGTTACCTATTAATATATTTAATTAAACTAAACAAACAACAAAAGAAAATAATATTTCTTCTTTGTTTTATACGCTGATGAAAATGACTCTCGATTTCGTGGTTTACAAGGTGTTATTACCCCTTAAGACTTAACATTTTCCTGGCATTAATCTTAAGTCCACTTTAATATGGTTTTGTATGGTGGGGCCATTACTTTACAGCTGGCGAAAACACAAAGTCTTATTATTGGAGAGTCGTACGTGCGCTTACTTTGTCGTACGTGTAAAAAGTGAAAGTGGTGGCGTTTACGAGAAACTGATTTTGGGTAAAAACCTTTATAATTTGAAAACCAAACCCGATTAGACAGTTTTAACAACATAAATAAGAAGAAGATATCGCACAAAATATTCTATTAAAAATTGAAAAAATTCTATCGGCCGGTTTTTTTTTATAGAAGCTCAAACCTTAAAATGCGATTTCCCAAAATTGGCGTATACGACAAAACAATTCTCGGGCGACGAATTGTTGTGATTCGATATCACGGAGAAAATTAGATTTGAAAAAAGCTCTCAAAGAAAAAATAACAGCCACACAAAAAAAAAGTTCTGACCTCTGGGGTTGCGACTATGTTTTTCATAAATTTTTTGGGTCGCTGAAACCGAATCCGCTTTGCCTTATCACGTCAGGTTTTCGAGATAGCCTCAAAAATGTCACGAAAAAAAATTTGTTTTTCTCTGATCTTGATGTGCGAATATGTTAATCATGTACAGGCATATTTATTAGAATTTGTCTACTTGTGTTTAAGTAGAAAAAATTCTTAGCTTTTTTCAAATTGTAGGAAATATGTTAGTCGTATGTTTTTTGAGTCGCTAAAACCAGAAGTGTTGGTTTTACAAACGTGGCTTAGCCTTGGTTTAGGAATTTAACTTGCCGATTTTGGCGGATTATATGTGGTTCAACTTTAGTTCAAAGATGTATTTGACCACTTAAACCCCAGCTAAATCCCAGTGCTAACCCAGCTAAACCCCGTGGTGTAGATAATTTTTAATCCATTATTCACCACGCAAATCTCGCAAATGAAACCAAGGTGAAATTGTTTTGCTTTGGAAAAAGGTGATTTTAGAGTAAATGGGTGACATTTACCAAAATATACATTTTATCTCAAAATATAGTTCATCCCCCATCTGTCAAATTGTTGAAGAATCCTTTATCCTTTGTCTATTTATGTAGGCAATAATGTTTTTTTCTTGCTAGCGCAATTAGAGTATGCAAATTTTCTGCATTCTGCACATTTTTTGTTAGTTTTCCACACAAACAAACAAAAGTCTGTCTTTATATAATAGTAATATATTTGTTTGCAGTTCCATTGGGTGTATTGTTGGATATTATTGCTTTAATGAAAAGTTGTAAATTTTGATCTTGTTTTGCTTCTTGTTGTATTGTTCGTAGGGATATCGCTTTCGGTAGTGAAATAATTACACGGTGTAACACTCAAAATATACGCGGGCGGAGACCTATCAGGTTTTGTAGAGCTAGTCGCACTGAATAAGAAACGGTATTTGAAAATCCCCTAACACCCCCTAAATCTGGAGTTACGGGCAAAAAACGGTTTTTTGGACCTTCACCCATTGAAAAAATTCTAGCTTCGACAATTTTTTACCCATTTTCGATTTTTTTACCTTTTTAACAATTGAAAAATTATTTTATCAGATTTTTCTTTTTCCAAAATAATTTTTGTTTTTATTTGTTTTTATTTTTCAATTTTCTCAAAAACTAGAAGACATAAAAACATATAGTTTTCACTGTTCTTTAAGGAATCAATTGAGGCAGTTTTCTGTGTGAGTAATTTTTTTACTAAAATTCACAGTCTGGACAAAAATAGTATAAAATGAGTTTTAAAAATTTTTTTTTCGCCTATTTTTAACTTTGAAATCGATTATTTCAAAAACAATTGGTATTATTATAATGATTTAAAAATTAGAATCAAATGTACAATTTTTCCTTTCGGATATGGTATCATTTATTACTGTAAGTGTTGCCGTTGTTTTTTAATAATTTTTTTTTTATTTTGATAACTTTTTTTTATAAAAATGCCCCTCCCACCTCACGGGGGGAGATAGACCCCCCTCCCAAAGAAAAAAATGTTTGTATTGAGCTCCTCTACAAAAACCCGTTATCAAATCCTGGCGCCCAAGTTATCCTACTACGTGCCGAAACAACATTTTTGTTCTATACCTAATCGAAAATTTTTTTTTTCTAACCCAATTTTGAGGTGATTTTCATAAAAAATACCTCGATTGATTAAGAAATAGATATAGTTTTAGAATATATTTTTTAAATAGCATGTTGTTTTGAAAACATATACTTAAAATTGATGCCGAAGTTGGGCAAATGACGAAAAATATGGAATTTTTGAACTTTGACAGCTTATAAATTCTAAGTGATTTAACCGAGTTACATGTTTCATACATTGTTAAAAATTTATCTTCTATCAGAAACTGGGTAAAAAATTGTCGAAGCTAGAATTTTTTCAATGGGTGAAGGTCCAAAAAACCGTTTTTTGCCCGTAACTCCAGATTTAGGGGGTGTTAGGGGATTTTCAAATACCGTTTCGTAATCAGTGCGACTAGCTCTACAAAACCTGATAGGTCTCCGCCCGCGTATATTTTGAAACCTCATTTTTGTAACACCGTGTTATTGGTGATACAATTTACGTACTGCTCTATTATGTTGTTCTTGTTGTAACTGTTGCTGTTGTTGTTGTTTGGGTGTCGGGAAAAGTAGTTTTAAGAGAACAGAAGCCAGAAGCTTACTCTCTGAGTATTTTGAAAATGCAACCCAAACAGGTTTTATAAATATTGGTGTAAATGGTGGTTAACACCTATCCATATACAAAACAATTGTTGGACAGGCGGTGCGATAAATAAATACATAATAATATTGGGACAGGCGGTCCCATAAATAAACATACAATAATATTTGGACGGGCGCGGCGGACCAATAAATACACAAATAACGTTAATTGGAGTTTGTGTGAGAGAAGAGCCACACAGGATTAAAAAGGCATGAAGTATCTACCCATGTTCAATAAAGGTGTGAATTATAATACACCCAACCTAAATTTAGTATAGCTGAGAGCCCACCGTAATGTGTCGTCAACATAAAAAGAAAATCACTCGGTTGATGAATTTCCCATCCCCTGTTTATCTGCGCGAAGGTCCACGGGCTTAGAGTAGAATAATTTTAGTACTTTGCGAGATTTTATAAAATAGTTTTTTGCTAACTTTTTTTTTATATTGGAGTTGACGGAAAAGGGTTGAATGCGTCCACTGAGCTATTGGTGATCATGTTCACCAATGCATAGGATGGTTTTATGCCGTAACCTCATGGATGAGCTTCACCAGCCATTTTTATGGTCACTTTTTAAGAGCCCACCAAATGAGTTGGAATAGAAAAAAAAAGTTAGCCAAAAATTTTTTTTGCCAGTGAGTTTTTTTCACGAATCTTTTAGATGTTTGGAAAAAAAGAGGTGTTTAAGAAAAAGCCCAGTTGGGAATTTTTTAAATTGAAAAAGGAGTGAGCTGATTACTGTCCAGAGGGGAAAAAAAGCTCAGGCAATTAAAAAAGCTAAGTATAATTTTGATATTGTTTCTTTCAAATTGTTTTAGATTAAGGGCCTGCTTCACAATGTACGAGTAAAGTTCTGAGTAGTTACCCACCAGTTAAATTACCTTCCAGTTAAATCCTCTCGTTAGCGAACAATGCGTTTCAGTCATCTTTCTGATAAATTTATGTATTGGGGAACTAACTGAGAGCTATTCCAGTTTTCCAGTAAACAAATTTTTGACAAATGGAAATCAAGATAAAAACTGTAAAAAATCAAAGTGCAAATAAAAAAATTTTAAAGTGAAATTAAATGGCAAACAAAAGAGAACGAAGCTAAAACTTTTCAAAAGATGAAAGCGAACTCTTGGTTAAACTCGTGGCAGAAAGAAAAAACATAATTGAAAACAAAACGAGTGACTCGATGACATGGCATAAAAAGGAAAAGTGCTGGGGAGAGGTTGAAGCCGCCTGCAACAGCAAAAGCGATGGAACCTTCAGAAATGCCAAAATGCTCAAGAAAAAATATGAGGAAATGAAAAGGGATACAGGAAAAAAATTTGCAAAGCTAAGTGCTGAGACTTGTCGGACTGGAGGGGGATCAAAGACTGTTGTGAAATTTCAAAATAAAAAAAAATTCCTGAAAATTAAAGATTTTTGTTTTGTTTTAAATCAAAAACAAACAAGAACAAAAAAAATCCGAGCGAGACAAAAAACTGAAAATCCTCAAAACTTTCATTCCCTCTATCAACTAACCAAACTTTTCATTCATATTTATTTAGGTATTGTTCTTTGGTCCGCCCTTTGTTAGATTATTGTAATGTTATTTGGTCTCCCTTTTATGATATCGATGTTAAAAAAAATTGAATCTGTCAAAGCAAATTTTGCTGTTTGCATTAAGAGGTCTTGGGTGGAGCACTGAAGGCCCCAACCCATAGAATCCGTTGCGTCCGTTCCGTCAATCCATCCGTTGAAGTTGAAGGATGGGACAAAAAGAGGTGACCCATAGAATACGTCGTATGACGGATTGCTTTTTGACAGCTCACTTCAAATTCCAAAGTGTGTTCGATATTTTATCGCTGAATGTGCACCAAGGAAGTTCTGAGCAAGAAATTTTTAACTATTATTGTTGTTCTTTTTTTTAATAAAATAAAATGCTCTATTAGATTTCATGTAGGTACTTGCTCTTCAGTTCTAAACCAATGACGGAGTGGGTGGCGGGGTTTACTCCGATAGACTTAATGTTAGTCTCTCCTTCCGTCTCCCTAATCACTGCAGCGTGTTCCAAGCGGAAATAATGGCGATTAAAGAAGTACTGACTTGGCTCAAAGAAAACGTGATATCTACATCGGATATCCGCATCTTCTCTGATAGCCAGGCCGCCCTTAAATCGTTAGCTTCGGTTTCCACAAACTCCGTTACTGCCCGCGACTGTCGATCATCTCTCATGGAGATGTCAGAACAGTTTAACATTCACCTTTTCTGGGTGCCGGGTCACAGAGATATTCTGGGAAACTGTGAAGCAGACGAACTCGCCAGAAATGGAACTCTAATACCAATTTTACCCAATAAGGCAAATATTGGTATACCAATCGCAACGTGCAAACTCATGCTGAAGCAAGAAGCTATAGAGGCAACAAACATACGATGGTCAAACATTATAACTTGCCAAACGACCAAGCAGATCTGGCCTAGGCTAGATCCAAAACGTTCAAAAAATTTGTTGTCTCTAAGCAGATTGCATATCAGCTCTGTAATAGGTGTCTTAACAGGACACTGTCTCATAGGTAGACACGCCATAAGACTTGGCGTAATCTCTAACGACTTCTGTAGAAGTTGCCTTGATGAGGAAGAAGAAGAAACAATCCAACATCTTCTCTGCTCATGTCCTGCCCTTTCCAGTAGACGTAAAAAATACCTGGAAAAATATTTCTTAGAAGATACCAGTGAGCTAATCAATACTGACATCTTCAACCTTCACCGCTTTATTAAAAGCTCCAACTGGTTTAATTAGTGAGGAATTTCCTCACAAAATCATGGTATCACAACGGACCAATAAATGGTCTAAGTGTGTCAGTTGTTTTCCTGACAGCCATTTCTACCTAACCTAACCTAACCTTGCTCTTCAGTTAAAAACAATTTCTTATAACAAATTATGAGTTGTAGGTATGATTTTGGCAAAGTAAAATTGAACTCTACAACAGAATTTGAGTATTTAATTGATATAATTTATTAGATATATCATTAAATGTTACTTTTATTACATTTTCTTCACTAATAAACAATTAAAGTTCACAATTCATAAAATCGGAAAAGAATACAGTTCTTAGTTCTGAAATTCCCCGGCGTGCACTCAGAAACAGAAAATCGAACTGGTCTATTGTTGACAACCAATGTCAAAGGATACGACGGATGAAAAAGTAGAAAGTTGGGCTACTTCTTCCGTCGAATCCGTCCGTCTCCGTCCGATCCGTCGCTTATGGGTCGCTTCCCATAAGAACGTGTGTATTTTATCGAGCTGTCAGTTGAAAACTTCGACGGAACGGACGCAACGGATTCTATGGGTTGGGGCCTTGAGTCGCATGTGCTACCTCGATACTCTAATCGTTTAAGGCTCATTGATACGAGGGGCTCTATTCGCATTTGATGAAATCCGGTTTTTCCTTAAACCGGTTTTTTTGGTCTGGTTTAAAACCGGCCGGTTTAACCGAACGGCAAAAAAACGGAAAAACCGAAAACCGGTTTTTGGTACTAACAACCGCGATCCCTGCTGCTGACTTTGGTTGTTTTTTGTTACACTCCGGATCGGTGGATTTGTTACACATTATATAGTTTTGGTACACTCCGGGTCGGTGGGGATGTGTACGCATCCGGGGATGTGTATGGAAGTGTAACGCTTCGTTACAACTTCTTTGTATGCATTAACGGGATGATTAATACGAAAATATACATACATATGTTGATGTTACATAAAAACTAGATCTCCAATCGAAGTGAACAAAAGCCTCTTAGAGAAATCGCACATGTTCTCATTCAACTCCTTGCTCATCTATAGGGGTGACTTCAATATACCAGAGATTACATGGGAATATGATAGTAACTTGAAAGATGTGAGACCGTCTCAGTACATTGGTTTTCGATTTGATTTGATTTATTGAGTAGGTTAAAATCCTAACGTTGCAGGTAATTGTAAATAATTATAATAATAAAAATAAATGTATGTATAAAGAAAAGACAACAAAATTTCAATTTCTAATTTACAAAATTAATGAAAAATCTAATTTAGAACTGTTTTGATTTAATATTAACGTTAACTGAGTAAATTAATTTATTTTTATTGAAAATATTAATCAACTGATTAATCGGACTGTTAGAAGCTCGGCAAAAATCCTTGTATCAAACCCTCCTAGTGGGTGCCGGGCGGTAATGATCACCACAGTTTTTATCTTGTGCGTTTTTGGCAAGATGGCTATCAGCTAAGGTCAGGTTACATAGCTGTGTTGTTCTTTAACTCCTCAATAGTTAAACAACCAGAAATGCAATTTTACCATCGATACAAGATTCCCAATTTTCAGTGGTGGGGTGAGCGCTGTCATAATCCGTGCCGAAGAAATGAAAGGCTGGGGAATGAGCCAGTCGAGAACGAGCTCTTTCGGATGCCTTGGCAGGATCCGTCATAATTTTTGCCTTGCCCCGGTAATCGGTTCTGCCGGGGTTGACCTTTCCTTTCCGACCTACTCGTGGAACTTCAATTTATAACTCAAATTTAAAAATGGACAAAAATGACAAAACAGACTATACGACATCCGAGATGGAAGATGAACTTCTGGCCTCGAGCCAAGAACGGCACCAACAAGCAAGCACCATCTCAGGGAGCGGCGCAATCGCGCACTTAAAGTGAGATTGTCAGAGACGATCTTCAAGTGGCGGTTGTAGATGAGCTCTCCACTGACAGCACAGCTCTGATGTCAGTGTGGAACTCCATCGAGGCTAAGCTTTCTGAGATGGTGTTTTTATATACCTTATCTGCAACTGAGGGACCTTTCCCAAGTTTCAACTCTGGTGAGATGCTTAGGGGATACAGGGTAATCAAGTGTGAGGATAGGTTTTCTAGGGATTTCCTTAGTAAAAGTGTAGCTGAGGTCAGCAACAAATGGGATGGCTTGAAGCTCAAGCTTATCCCAGCTAAGGAAATTCCAAGACAACCACTGGCTCGCATTTGGCTGCCCCTCATGAGCATCAAGCCAAGCGGACCGGAGAGCCGCAGAAGAACAAAGCGTCTTACCTTCTGAGGATCTGCGAGGTCAGTCGTGGGGCTCTCGAAAAAGCCGATTTCAAGCTACGTTTTGGCATTAGGAATGCCAAGATAAAGATTCTGCAGAGTCAGGAAACGGACCATAACCTAGTTGAGGATATTGTCGAGGATGACGATGTCCCCAAAGAGGCAGGGTTCTCCGGCGAGGAGCTGGTAACTGACTGTGTAGAATCTAATCCAAATTAAAAAACAAGCTGCGCGTCATTCAGGTTAATCTGAAGCACTCTAAATGCGCTTCAGATAACCTGAGAGTTTTCCTGAGGGAGGAAAACTTTGATGTGGGCATTATTCAAGAGCCCTGGTTTAATGGCCTCCGAGTGAGGGGTCTCGAAGACAGCCAATATGACCTTTTTTACAAGCCCGTCAGTTCGAACCAAGGTAAGCCAAGAACATGTATTTTAGCTAAAAAGCACTTAAAAGCTTTTCTGTGTCCTAATCTTAGCACCTCTGATTTGACCATTGTCAAATTAGAGGGTTCAAATACTGAAGGTTTACTCTTGGCCTCTGCGTACATGGCGCACGACCAGAATTCTGCGCCAGAGGAAGTACGTAGGCTGACAACAGAAACCAGTACCATGAAGACAAGCCTACTCATCTGGTGTGACGCAAAGTCACGTCAAACTCTGTGGGGTAGTTCTGAGATCAATGAACGAGGTGAGTCTTTATTTGATTATATCGTTGAAAATAACCTTTCTACTGCAATAGAGGTACTACTCCAACCTTCACTTTCCTGAGTTCAAGAAATTATGAAGGATGGGAGGATGTACTACACGGAGAAAAATGAATCTAGTATTTCATACTCCATATATGTAAAAAGCCCTAGATTTTAAGAAAAATTTACATTACGTATTGAACATTTCTTGGCTCCGTAAAGTAATTTTTACAAGAAAGTTATGGTGAACAAAATGAAGTAGTATATACCTTACGAGTAGCAATATTTTCTTTACGTAGAGTTAAATAAACCTTCATCCAAAAAAGTGTATGACTCTTTTCACTTTAAGATTCTAGTAAAACATATTTTACAAATTAAACTATTCTATGAATACGTTTTACCTTACACTAAGGTAATAATATTACCTAATTCTAGGAATTTTCCCCTATACATAGTAATAACTCTTAATTGCTGTCATTGGAAAGTCTGCCATTTTGTTTTCCATTTGTTTTGGATATTTTTTTTTTTGTCAAATCTTTTAGGTGTCCGCGTGCGGAATAATTAATAAAGAAATAAGATCTAAAAAATTCTTTTCCCATTTGTGGTTTTCTTTTGAAAGTGAAATGTTTTCATCACTTTTTGTGTTCATTTATGCGTTGTTATTGGCTCCGTAATAACGGATAGCAAATTTTGTTCTTTGTTCAAATCCATATATGCATTGACATCATTCAATCTAATTAATTCATGAAGAATTAGAAAAAAATTGGATCAAATAAATTCAATTCCATTTTTATTGATGATATTTTCCTAAATAAAATTGTTTGGTGCACCTTACAAAAATTATAATAAACTAGGTAATTTATGTTGTTATTGAACAACATAACAGGGTCATACTTTACTTACTTCTAAATAGCTTTGAGGATTAAGTACGTGTTACCTAGTTATGCATTTCAATAATTACAAAAATCACCTTTTTTATTTTAATTTTTGTAAGATAAATGCATACAATTTTATTTAGAAAAATGTCATCAATAAAAATGAAATTGACTTTATTTGATCCAATCTGTAACTAAATTATATACCTTCCATAGAGAAGTTCCATAGAGAAGTTAAAAATCAGTATTTTCAGCCTTATAGTAAGGTAAAATATGTACCTAACTTTCTAGTAATTTCTATTAGAAATTCATACAAAAAAAGGCTTTACTGTAAAGTTAATTATAAGCTATAAATTTACTAGAAAAGTAAGGTGAATTCCATTTTATTGGGGAGTCATCCCTATTTAAACCTTACATTAAAGTTAAATATACCCCCTTTAAGAAATCCCAAAAGAATTTACTGGAAGAATTTTGGTCAAATTTTTAGTGCAAAACTACGCAGTATACCCAATCTGAGTACAGATACGGTTGAAGATATTGAATCAAAGGTTATAACCTTTGAAAGATCGATGATCACTGCCTTTTAAGTCTCGTGTCCGGTGAGAAATAGCAGCAAAACATTTCCTCTTTGGTGGAATGAAGACTTGTCTAATCTGAGGAAAATGACTAGAACAATCTTCAACATCTGCCACAAATACAAATTTTATCAATCCTACAAAGATTGCTTAAAAGTCTGTAAGCGTACTATAGCCTTAGCCAAAAAAAGAAAGCTGGGAGAAATACTGCCGTTCCATAGAAGATATTAAGGATTCCGCCAGGTTAAGCAAGGTTTTATCGAAAGAACACTCTAATCCCTCGTTTCTTAAAAAGCCCGACGGATCCTGGACAATATCTCCAGCTGAATCCTTGGAACTTCTAATGACTACTCACTTTCCAGGGTGCGTGGATAGCACCTCTGAAGTGAACATAAATCCCTCCTTGAACAAGAGAAAATATAGCTTGGGATATTAACACTTTCTTTCCGTATAAATCCCCTGGCTATAATGCTGCACAATCAGCAAGAGATAGAAGTTCCATGGCTTGAAAAAATCTTTAAAGGCTGCCTTCTTCTTAATCATGTGCCCAAGTCTTGGAGACAAGTTAGCGTGGTTTTCATACCCAAAGTGGGCAAAAGAGGACATGAATCCGCGAAGGATTTCCGGCCAATAAGTTTAACATCTTTCTTACTTAAAACCTTAGAGCGAATCTTGGAAACTCATATTAGAGACATTTTCAAAAGATGTCCCTTAGCTAGTTCGCAGCACGCTTATATAAGGGGCAAATCTACGGAAACAGCCATCCATGAAGTCGTTAGAACAATTGAGAACTCGATCCACTTTAAAGAATATACCCTAGCTACCTTCTTAGATGTAGAAGGAGCTTTTAACAATGTTCTAACCGTATCTATTCTCGAGGCCCTAGTGACTTTTGAAGTAGAAGACTACATCAGAAGTTGGATTATTTCAATTCTAACGGCCATATTATTCACTCTGGATTAAGTTTGGATTAAAGTTAATTTTAAATCCAATCCATTAAATCTGAATTTCATAAATCCAAGGATTTAATTTTTAGTTCATATTATTCACTCAAAAAAAAATTATGTGATTATTCAATAAATTTTGTATAATTTGCATTTATCTTTATTTTTCCTTCACAAAATACTTTACAAAATAACTGAACACTGTGAAAATGAATTTTACATCTGGATTTATAAATTTAAACGGACCTCCAGAGAGCAGTTTAAATTTGTTTGGATTTAACAAGAATGGATTTAAAAAATTGGATTTAAGATTGGATTTAAGTAGTGAATATTATGGAATTGGATTTACTTTTGACATTTGACATTGTTTACATCCAGATGTATTTTTTAAACTAGTGAATAATATGGCCGTAAAAGAGAGAAGAATTCAAGCAAGTTTAGGAAATTCAAACTGTTTTAAGTGCGTCAACAGGGGTACGCCTCAGGGTGGCGTTCTTTCCCCCTTTTATGCCTCCTTGTCACGAACAATATCCTCGTGAAGCTTGAGAGAAGTGGATTGAAGCCAGTGGCATATGCGGATGATCTGGTCGTACTTGTATCAGGAAAATTTTTATCCGTGATCAGCGAGACTGACACGGCTTTGAGAAAAGTTAGCAACTGGGCTACAAGCTGTGGCCTAGGAGTTAATCAAAGTAAAACGGAACTGATGCTTTTTACAACTAAAACCAAAATCCCTGCCTTCCCTCTACCTCAGCTTAACGGCCAAATCTTATCACTTTCTTCTAGCGCAAAATATTTAGGTGTAATTTTGGACACTAAACTGAGCTGGAAGAATATAGAAGAGTGGGTTATGAAGGCGAGCATTGCTTTCTATACCTGCAGTAAAACCTATGGGAAAAATGGGGTCTTAAATCAAAAATGATTCTATGGACTTACAAAGCGGTGGTACGACCCATTCTTACTTACGGCGCAATTGTTTGGTGGCCTGCACTGAGTAAAGCATATAACATCAACAAAGTTAAGAAAATCCAAAGAACAGCAAGCGTAGGGACGACTGGAGCCCTCCGGTCATGTCCTACTGAGGCTCTAAACGTTCTTTTGCACCTTTTACCCATAGACCTTCACAGTGACACAGCAAATTTAATACCATCGGATTTGCTTCTGACACCCACGGACTACTGCACTCCTATTTTGAATACTGTAATTAATTGCAAGGTCAGCTTCCCGTCGAGATCAGACTGGGAAGAGGGCATTGTGACGAGAGACTTCGACCCCTGCATTTTCACTGATGGCTCAAAAATGGATTGTGGGGTCGGTGCGGGTGTCTACTATAAATCCCTCAATATCTCAAAATCCTTTCGACTACCAAACTTTGCTAGTATATTCCAAGCGGAACTGCTGGCAATTAAAAAAGCTTGCAAACTACTTAGCCTATCCAAATCAAAACCAAAGCATAACTATACTAACAGATAGTCAGGCAGCTATAAAAGCAATTAATTCGGTGACGACATCCTCCAAATTAGTTCAGCAGTGCAGAGAAGAACTCTCATTGCTGAGTGGAAGCCTCACAATCACTCTCATCTGGATCCCAGGTCACAGTGGTTTTGAAGGCAATGAAAAGGTGGATGAACTGGCCAGGCAAGGATCGGCCCTTCATGAGTCACTAGCAGAAATAGTTAACATTCCCTTAGGAGTCATGAAGGGCGATATCTTCTTGAAGTACCTAACAAAAGCCAACAATAGGTGGCACAACTTGACTAGCTGCGTCATATCCAGAAAAATCTGGCCCACCTATAATAAATCCAAAACATATGATCTAATCTCTAGACCCAGAAAAGAAATTAGCAGGATCGTTGCGGTATGTACGGGACATTGGCCGATAGGAGAACACGCAGCAAAGCTAGGTATTCCTTTCAACACCTTTTGTCGCAGTTGTTTGAATCAGCAGGAAAAAGACGGTATTTCCCTTCCTATGCCAATGCCCTGCCCTTGCTAGAAGTAGAGTGCTCTCTCTGGGCAGTGAATTTTTCAACGATATAAATAACATCTCAGAATTAAATATCAAAGACTTGATCTCATTCCTCAATGCAACGAAGTGGTTTTAGGCCAGCCTAAACACTCGTTTGTATTGAAATCACATTATTTCAATTAATCCATTTATAACTCATAGGTTTCACAAGTTTTGGTATCAAAACGGCGGATTCTGCGCTAATTGGGCCATCAAGCTAGGCTGCTTATGACCACCAGCTCTACCTACCTACCTCCCGGACTGTTAAAATAATTTGTTCTGCTAAATCATTAATTTTAGCAGCTTCTATGTGTAATCTTACAACTTAAATTTTTTTCGGTTGAAGGGTTTTAAAATCCGCTCTCTAAAGTTGATCGGTATCATCTACCACGGCTGGTTCAATGTACCATGTATGTTATAAGTTTTTTACCTGAAACAAATGTTGTAAAAAGAAATTTTTACAAATGAGCTCAATTTTCAATAAAGCGTTACCAATGGGGTTTTCGTTTGGTACAAAAACCAATTTATTTTTTGATTTACATCGGTCAAAAAACAGATATTGACAAGTTCTGCCTTTTAAGCCTAGTAGTGCTGTTGCGAAACGAAAAATTTTTAAGTCTCCAAAGTCGACAACGAAAATGCTAACGAAAAATTATCATCGAGTATTCTGTCAAAGTCAAAACAAAAAAATTCAAAATTAATTTAAAATCAAAAAAATAAACAGAAAATAATTTTTAAAGCAAGAAATAAATGAACTAAGAGTGAAAAAACCGTCAACACTACTATTGGAGTCAAGAAAAATGCACAGGACAGTAAAAAGTAAGCGACAAATGAGTGAAAACTCTCCAATTTTTCGCTAAAGCTGCGTACTTAAAAACGAAAAGAAAAACGAAATTTTTGTTCAAGATTTCCTTAACGAAATTTTGTATGGAAAATTTAGTTTCGCTTCAGCTGCGTAATAGGTTTTAGCTTCGATCTGCGTACCAGCCTTTAGCGCTCAAAAGCCCAACTGGGCATGGTATAAGAAGAGAAGGTGTATGATCATTAGAGTCGCCATTTTACAAAATGGAGTAATAAGTTTTTGAGGTTTAATTTGGCAAAGTCAAAAGCATTAAAAATTTCGAAGACAAATTCGTTAACAACAACAATTTCAATGGGACAGCTGTCAAAAACTTAGGAAGCCATCTTTTTTTTCTTTCATTTGACATTTCTCGATACAGACTTTCTTCGCGTGATCATACCTTCTTTTCTTATAACAATGCAATTGGGAAGGTTCAGAAACGTAAGGGACTAAATATTTAGGTAATTTCTCGGTCTCTGGTCAACTGTCAAAGAAAATCCTTCCAATTCAGGTAATTTTATTGGAAAGTTGACTGAAAAGTTAGGAAAGAAAATTTTCCCTAAAAATTTAGGAAAGTTTCTTTTGTCAACATGACAGCTGATTGTTTCTAATTATAGAATAACGGTAACAGAATAAAGCAAAAAGAAATACAACTTTTTGGTTCATGTTGCTCAATTTTTAAAGTTTTTGTCGAAATATCTAAACAAATTTTTTATCTCATTTACTTACACTTATCAAGTAGATACTGATTGACTTAAAACAGTTAGATAATTCATAGATTTCGATAAAAATAAAGTGTAAAAAGGATTAAGTTTTTAAAGACGTTTCCTATGGAATTCATGACCAGAGAATTTCCAGACCGGTCCAATACTTTAATTTTTGCATCGAGGATAACGTGACATTCTTAACTTTATGGAAAGGACCCCATTATGCACAAATAGGGAATCTTTGAGCCTCGAGCATATTCCGAAATCGTTGAATCAAAACGAAAACGTCTTTAAGAGAGTAATCCCTTTTGCACAATATTTTTTTATCAAAATTTATTAATTCTCTAACTTTTTTTTAAGTCAATCCGTATCTACATGATAAGTGTAAGTAAATGAGAAAAACAGAAATGTAAGAAGAGGTTTGTGTATAGCTTTCATACTTGTAGGGCAGCTGCTTGTGTAATCAATTTATATTGAAGGTTTTGAATGAACAACAACAACTTGTGTGTGTTACCACCAAGTTCATAGGCTGGAGTTATAGCTATTTCACGGGGACTAACCCGATCATCAGACTCCTTTCAGTGGTGCTAAGTCGCTTATGTTCAATTAATTTTGAAAATTGCCCGAGAGATAATAAAAATGCTAGTCGGTTCAAGTAAACTTGATAACTGGAAAACCTGTTCGGGGTTACGAATTCACAAGTAGTGGCAGCGGTGGTGCAATGCGTAGTCCGTCGGCCACTTTTCAATGACCTCATACTGTCATTGAAAAGTGCGCCATTTTGCGTTCCCTTTATTTTTTTTTATCATATGTCGTTTTCTTTCACTCCAATGAGAGTACCCTTTTAGTACTTATTTTTGCACTTTTGAAGGTTTTGTGTTCTTTGACGCCACAAAAGTGTAAAAAAAAAATTACTCCGGATAATTTTAGTACTACGGAGTACCCCGGATTTACTCCACATTTTTAGTCAGATCTACACCGATTTGCACACACACTTGTGAATTTGAAGTTTGACATTTTAAAATTTTGTTTGAAAATTGAAAAATTCGAAAATTTTTTCTTTCAAACTCTTTTGTTATTAACAGAAAACAACCATTATGAATATATTTTCTACTGTTTTATATTCCGCCAGATATATTTCTTCCATTTTTGCGTTAATTCTTCACTTTTTCCAAAATAAAATTGAAAACCGAATAAAAAAAATTTTCCGCCAGTGTTCTTCATCAATAAAAAAAAAATCCTGTGCCATATAACAAAAAATTCCCATTTTTTTCTGCGTTGATGGGATATTTTTATTTTACAATTATAAAATCAAACTAAGGGTGTGTGTCAATTAGGCTGAAAAAACCGATCAGAAGCATAATGAAAAACATACCAAAAGTAAAACTAATGTCGTTTTCTATTGACTTTTGAGATTTTTGTGTAAAAATTTCAGATTTTCCACTGCAAATAGAATATGAAATCTAGTTTTGTAAATAGGTGTGCTTTTTATTACCACCGGTCTTAAGGCTTGGCCACACCGGAGGGTATGCGGTAGCGGTACGGGTAGCGGCAACGATATTTGTATGAAAAAAATTCCACATCTGAACGTTGATATGTCAGTTTGGAATATTTTTCATACAAGTACCGTTACCTCTACCCATACCGCTACCGTATACCCTCCGGTGTGGCCAAGCCTTTAAGTGGACAAAAAAAACGCCTCGGGGCTTAACCTGAAATCTTGGCAGCACTGTATATTGAATGTTCCGAAAACAGCTGACACAACAAAAATTTAGAGTTGTCATATTTTTTGCTTTCGTCCTTTTCTTGTAATTTTCATGTATGTTTTAAAAAGAGATACAATAATGTATGCTAGCAAAACTATTTTCATACATTTTGTCCTTCCAAACGTCAGTTTTCACGTTTTTAAACAAATTCTAAACAATTTATAAAAAAGTTTGTTTGGTAGCACAGATTTAAAACTCTTCAAAAAGTTAAGCCCAGAGAAATCTCCGGGCTAAACAACTAAGCCCAAGGGGCTAAGGTGTTGTTGTATTTAACATGTAAATTGCTTAGCCCAGACTGCGTTTTTTTTTGTCTAGTTAAGACCGGTGGTAATAAAAAACACACCTATTGTGTACGAAATCTGTGTGTATAAAAAAAATAAAACAACAACAAATGTTCAGACAAATGTCAAACAGAGGAGTGTGTGTCTTTGTATATCAATTCCATAGTACTATTACCACTCAAGATTTTGTGTTCCTTGTCTGAACCACCGGGAGCGCTCTAGTCGCGCTGTATTTTCTTGCAGTTTTTTGTCAAATGCTGTGTGCAGAATAAGGGAGGAGTAAAAAAAAAATCTGTATTTTATTCTCTTTTGTTTTGTTCCCATTCTTTTGTAGAGGGGTATTTTTTTTCATACATTTTCTTGCTTCTTGGGAATGAGAGAACTGTAAAAATATTAAATAGAGAGCAAAAAATGTATTCATGTGTTTTCTTTTCGTTTTCATTTGTATGTATTGTATATGAATTCATATACAATGATCTTGATGTAGGTTATTTTGATTTTTCTGTTTTGAAACTTTTTTTGATCTTCTTAAATTTTTAAAGAAGTAAAGGATTGCAACATTTCATATCAATTTCGGAATTGATATACAATAATTACATTTTTTGTTCATGTTTGGCATTATTGTATTCAAATTTCATTTTTTGAATTATTTTTAATTTTTTTGGTTAGGTATTTTGATTTTTGTTTTTTGAAACTTTTTTAGCTTTTCTTAAATTATTAAGGAAGTAAAGGATTAAGGTGATTTGGGTTTAGCCGAGGATAAATTTTAAACTGAGGTTCGGTGGTTGGGCGTTGGAAAACTATCTCCACAGGTATTTTGTGGACATTTTGCACTTTTTAAATTTAAGATTGTGAAGCTTGTGGTGCATGTACCGTTATGTGTGATATATCAAATGAAAGGTTATATTATCTATATGCAAAATAAAGTTAAATCAATTTTTAAATGCTCTGGTAAAAAGATATTTTTGACTAAGTAAATAACATTGTATTTGAATTTTCATAATTGATATAGCTAGGTAGGGCAGAAGGGGAGGATTTGCCAGGATTTAGGAAAATTGACTTAACGCAAAGTTTTTACGTTTGTTTTAATTTTTTTATAGGTATCTGATATATTATTGACTTTATTATCTTCACTTATATGTATATTAGGGTGGGTCAAAAAATCGAAAATTTTTTTTTTGATTTGGTACTCCAAAAAATCGATTGCTAGACCCCTCTAGAATATACACACCAAATATGAGCTCTTTATATTAATGGGAAGGTCCTCCGCTTTGCAATTTTCCATTTTTACATCAAGCTTCTACTAAAAAAAAATAATTTTTTTATTAATTGACTTTTTAGTAAATTTCTTTTCATATTCTTGTAGGAAATTGAACGCTCTACAAAAAAGGCCTTATACACTTTTTTCGTTTATCTAACCGTTGAATAGATATTTGAGGTCCAAAAATCGAGAAAATCTTTAAAAATTCGTTTTTTGTTCTTAATTTTGTAACAAATTGAAAAATTATAATGATCAAACGCGCAAGACATATTCTTGCTGGAAATTAATTGCTCCACAAAAAAGGTCTTATTAACTTTTTTCATTAATCTAACCATTCTAAAGATATTCGAGGTCAAAGTTAAAAAAAAATATAAAAACATTTTATATTTTTAAAAAATTTCTAATTCACTGAAACTTCATTATTTTCAAATTAGCAAGATATATTCTTGTAGGGGCTTAAACGTTCTACAAAAAATTCCTTGGAATGAAATTGATTGCTTTAACCGTTTAGAAGATATTCGTATCCAAACCAATGCTCACTGATTTCAATAGTTTTCTTATGACCCGTATGCATTGCATTGTATATCTATATTCAGCAAAACAAAATAAAAAAAAATTATATAACTAATGTATATCTATCCTATAAATTTCATTTATATTTAAAGAAGATTGAAAAAGGTAAGTTTAAAATTTTGTGTATAGTACACTTTCTGGCAAAGATAAAAAGATAATATTCTTCAAAATCTATGCATAAATTATAAAGATATGACCATTTTTGCAACGATCAGTATTTTCGACTTTTTCTGTTACTTTTTGAGTTTTTGTTTATAACTTGAAAAGCAAGCCGAGTTTGAAAATTTTTATTAAGTAATTTTTTGTTGGTAATTGAATTATCTATCGATGTTTATGCTTAAAAAAATGAAAATTGACATATTGTTAAAAAACTAAAGAAAAACGAAATTTTTGATATTTTTACTAAATGGTCTATTTTTATCATTTGAGCATTTATAGATATTGAACATGTAAAGGAGAAAAGAAGATACTTTATCTTTCAACATAATGGTCACAAAAATTGTATACGGTTAAAATTGGATAAAATATGAACTTTCAAAATCTACTGAAGTTTGAAGATTTTTGCCTACAGATGGAAAACGGTCTGTCTAACCGAAAAACCGGTAGTGTAAAAAATGAAGGTAATAAATAGATTTACTACTTTTACTTCGAACAAATTGTCAAAAAAAGCTCAAATAAAAGAGATACCTAACATTGTATATGAATGTTTATAACTAATATACAATGGATTTATGACTAAAATAAAAAATCACCCTTTGACGTGTTTAAAAAAAAACACCCTAACTCTTAAACCAAAGAAATAATCAAAAAAAGTTATTTAACTAGGTATATTGTAGCAAATTAAATTATCTTCAAGTTTGCCGAACATTTTGTTTCTGTAGATTCAAAAACACACGAGTTATGAGAAAAAGTAAAATTTTTATAGAAACTTTTTCGATACTTTTTCGAGTCCTGAAGTCAAAATGCATTTACTAATTTTTCCGAGACCCCATTTAATAAAATCTATGTAACTTTCCCGTACTTTAGTGCCATTACTCTACACCCTTTTTGCTTAGCATACCTACCTATAAAAAGAAACAAAATCATCAACAAACTAAAGCTTACGATCAGAATTTAAATCAAATACCAAATCCTGAAAATCAAAACATCAAAACAAAAAAATCCTACATACCTACACAAGCAAACAACAAGGTCACAAACTCACAAATGAAAATACACACAACACACCCAAAATCTCATGAACATTAAAATTCATATACAAAGACCACACGACAAAAAAATATTCATAAACACACATTACCTGCTAGCAAGAGACAGTATTTTTTATTTTTTCTTCTTCCTTCTACTTCTTATAAAAAAAACCTTTGCAGCAACTACCTAGTAAGAAACAGTTTACTATCTTTATTTTCTTCCACCTACTACTACTGTCATTTTATTATTCTGTATTTTCTTATTCTCTATTTTCTCTTTCTTTATCGATTCCTTCTCCTTCCCCGTTTTTGCTTCTCGTTCCAACTTGGCTTCTTCTTTCTGTGCAGATTTCAACAAAGCTGCTAGAAAAAATGATTCGTTTCCAGACATTGGGATGGCGCTAGTAAATTCTGGGTTCGTGAGAGTACTATGAAAACTTATATACAATGTGTGTGTGAAAGTGAGTGTGTTTGTATGCGTGAATCTTGCTAAAAATCCAGATTCAGATTCTTGAATCTCAGATTCATTTTTTTGTCATTTTTTTGAATCTCAAGACGCAAATAGATCATGGAATCTGAGATTCTTCCGCTATTTTCCCTCTTCACCCCCCCTTTCAGCTGTCAGATTCACAAATTTCATTCTGAGATTCGTCAATAGAAAACGACATAAGTCCGCTTCTACACGAAGACGCAAAGCGCGAGACGCACATAAGAGCAAAGGAGAAATCGATCTTTCTCTCTCTCTTGTTATTATGTGCATCTCGTGCGTCTACGTCTTTCTGTAGAATAGAAGTCGTCATACGAAAACAAGACAAAACAAAATACACACAACACACCCAAAATCTCATGAACATTAAAATTCATATACAAAGACCACACGACAAAAAAATATTCATAAACACACATTACCTGCTAGCAAGAGACAGTATTTTTTATTTTTTCTTCTTCCTTCTACTTCTTATAAAAAAAACCTTTGCAGCAACTACCTAGTAAGAAACAGTTTACTATCTTTATTTTCTTCCACCTACTACTACTGTCATTTTATTATTCTGTATTTTCTTATTCTCTATTTTCTCTTTCTTTATCGATTCCTTCTCCTTCCCCGTTTTTGCTTCTCGTTCCAACTTGGCTTCTTCTTTCTGTGCAGATTTCAACAAAGCTGCTAGAAAAAATGATTCGTTTCCAGACATTGGGATGGCGCTAGTAAATTCTGGGTTCGTGAGAGTACTATGAAAACTTATATACAATGTGTGTGTGAAAGTGAGTGTGTTTGTATGCGTGAATCTTGCTAAAAATCCAGATTCAGATTCTTGAATCTCAGATTCATTTTTTTGTCATTTTTTTGAATCTCAAGACGCAAATAGATCATGGAATCTGAGATTCTTCCGCTATTTTCCCTCTTCACCCCCCCTTTCAGCTGTCAGATTCACAAATTTCATTCTGAGATTCGTCAATAGAAAACGACATAAGTCCGCTTCTACACGAAGACGCAAAGCGCGAGACGCACATAAGAGCAAAGGAGAAATCGATCTTTCTCTCTCTCTTGTTATTATGTGCATCTCGTGCGTCTACGTCTTTCTGTAGAATAGAAGTCGTCATACGAAAACAAGAACAAAATAAAACCAAAGAAAATAACTGTTAAATTTGCGTCTTCAAAAAAATAACACGTGTAGAAGCGCGTGACGCACCGAAACGAAAATCAAAAGGAAATTGAAAGATGATTTCTGTGCCTTCCGTCTTCATGTATTATCCTTCATATGTTATTAATATTAATTTTTCTTTTCAATTCATAAAATGTTTTCCCTAGGCCTGTTATCACTATTTTTTTCAAGGAAATTATCCATTTTTGCCTTGTCACACACACAATTACATACAAAAAAATTACTCTCATTATGTTCTTTCACTCTAGAAAAAGGAGTAAAAATTTAGAGTACTCCCTTTGTATATCAATATATCAAAATATGAAAATTTATATACAATGGTACTCCTTAATAGAGTGAAAGAAAACGACAATCCCTTCAAGCAAGAAAACGGAGTCCAGAAAAGACAGTCCGACCTCCGACCGAGAAAAGCGGGGTTGCACTCACACACTTGCAACTTTTTGTGTATGAACACAAAGTCTAAGAGAATCGTGGTGAAAACTGAGAAAAAGAAAAAAAAGTAGACAGACATAGCCAACAAGAGCAAAAGCGTCATTTTTTTTATTTTTTGTTGAAGTGTTTAGTCGCGTCGTGTCCTCGTGTCGTTGTTAATAAAATATAAGTATAATTATAAACAATTATATCAAACTATTAACAATATGGAAACAAAAAAAGGTATGTTGTATAATCACTCAAAGTGTTTGGATTAAAGTGATGTGTTTCTGTTTGTGTTGTAGATGTAATCTCTAATGATGAAGAGAAAAGGCAGAAGGTGAAACATGCAATTGGGCATCTAAAGAAACACCAACAACAGCAGCAACAACAAATAAAATAAAATGAAAAAAATGTATTGTATTTTATATTGAATATATTGTGAAAATTTCGTATGCCAAAATTAAATAAAAAATAAAACAGTTTCAGTGAAAAAAAAAATAAATCTTGTTCTTTTTTTGGTCGCAAATGCGAAACGTCATCCCTCTTTTATTCCTCTTTCTGGTAGGTTTTCGCTGCTCCGACTCAGGTCCGCCTTCGGCTCCGTTTTCTCGGAATGGAGTTTTTCACCACACCAATACATATGCAATCGACTTCGCGGTGATTATAATTTCCATACTAATTTGAGCCGCCTTCGGACCAGTTTCTGATCCGAAGTCGGACTCAGCTCCGCCTCAGGCGGAGCGGATTCGGACCGAGGTCGGACCTGTTTGCTTGAAGGGATAGTTGAGTGCGGAATAATTGTAAAAAGTAAGTGGAAATGTCGTTTCCAATTTGTTTTTATAATTTGTAATTGTGTGAAATTTTTTTAATAATTAAACCATTAACAAAAACAAACTATAATTATTTTCTTTGAAGCCTCCAATGGAAATGATTCTTTGCATTTCGACAAGTCTGAACATGTACCTAATGTCTAATAGAGGCGCACTATTTCATGTAAGAAGACAAAAATAGAGGATCCTTGATTTTCTGGACATGAAGTCTAACACAGGAATTTGAGATCATAATGTGTTTTTTTTTTTAAATACAGTCGTCGGCATAATTATTTTGACTAATTTCTAACGGTTAAACTTTTTATAGGTAAAGTTGATGGTTATTTATTAAGTATGTTATGGTGAATCTCATGGTGGTCAAAGTAAGTCATAGGACTGAAATTTGGCGTTCAGGCAGCTTTTTTCGTATTAGAAGTGCTATTTTTTGAGTGGCAAAAGTATTTTGACCAGAATTCATTTTCAATTTTGGTATGTTGAAGTAATACATTTTGCTTATTTTAAGCATGTATCCAACTGTTGAACATGTTAAGGCTCAGGTTCATAAAAAAATTGGAAACTTTTCGCAAATAAATATTGAAATTGTTACAAGTTAAAATTACCGTTAGCCAAAGCTGTCATTCTGGTATGTAGTAGAATTAAAACCAAAGTGCAATTCAAATTCAAAAAACCTTTAAAATCATTCTTTAACACAATTGCAAAAACTTTTATAGTATTAAATAGTGAGAAAATTAGTCTTAGTTATTAAAAAACAAATAAAATAATAAAAACAATAATGTATTGCTGTGTAAAATTGTGCAAAAGCAATTTTTATATCCATTCAGAGACCCTTTCCTTTCACAGGTGGGTGAGTACACTTTATTTGCAACATAAATGTATGTAAAGTGAATTTATTCACATAAATAGTTAATCGAAGAATAATTTAGAATTGTTTTCTGGTAGAATTAAGTCAAAATAATAATAAAATTTGTTAAAACAAAAGTGTCCTACTTTCTTGGATATTTTCAAACCAGTACTGTCAAATTGAAAATCTCACAAACAGGGGTGTATTTATTTTTCTTTGGTGATTGTAAGGCGCAACTGCTGGGCGCTCTTATGTGAAATTATTCTTTACATTTATTTAGAATGCGTAAGTTTTTTGTGAAAAAGAGTATATAAATTGTTTTTTTTTTTAACAAAAAATAAAGCTTTCTGCATCATTTTATTAAGTTTTCCATCCAGAAATACGTTTGAAAATTTAAACTTTTGTACTTTTACACTTTTAAGCCAATGTAGTTAATGCTTAAATGTCAATATTTTATTTTTGTTTTTGTTTTTAAGAAACCATAAATAACGTTTTTCATAAAAAATATAAATTTTCACGTAGATAAAACGTTGTGCAATGCGAACAATCATCTTCCTGAGCTTCGTCCCTGGTTGTGTGATTGTGTAACTAACACTTCTTTGTAAAAATGAGAAAAATGCGGCACTGGTTTCTTCAAACACCCATTCCTATACTTCTTATTCTTAGTATACTCCAGTCAAAGCGTCGGAAAAAAGGGCCTAACCTTGCGCACAGAGGCACTGTCAGTTTTTATTTCATGGATCGATAGGGGTATATTTGAAAGGCTTAAACCCAATTTCTCACCACCTGATCTTTCTTTTTAGCGGAGTTATTCACAAAAATGCATTTTTTGGGATATTTTACTTCTAAGCTAATATCTTTGCTCCAGTATGTCGTAGACCAAAAAATGAACATACATTCTTTTCCTTATAATATTTTCAATCGTTGTATGCAATTTCATAGTATTAAGGTGAGTTACTACAAAATGGCAGCCAGTTAAATTCAAATTCTAGTTGTTAAAAAACACATTTTCCTTTTTATTTCGAAAAAAATCTTGTATGATGATTAACATTTTTCTAACCTATTTTGTAGCCCTTTTCTGCATTTTAAAGAAAAAATCAACTCTTTATGACCAAAGATGGCTGAGAAATTGATAAATGAACCCACGCAAAACCGGTGCGAAACCACCCAAAAATATCGTATTTTGGGAATAACTAGACTTCAGAATGTCCTACGGCAAAAAACACATTTTCTATCGATTTGTTGCACATTTTTATTGTTTAAACAAATACAAAATAAATAATATTAAGTCGAAATCGTTTTTTTTGTTTATCAAACTCTTGCCTTATTATTTTGTTATTTATTTTGTATTTGTTTAAACAATAAAAATGTGCACCAAATATCGATGTTGTGACGAACAATTAATTGCTTTATTTTTTGCCGTATGACATTCTGAAGGACTTCTGAAGGGCTACAAAATAGGTTAGAAAAATGTGAAATGAAATAATACAAGTTTTTACTCTGTCCGATAAAAATTTGCAGTACAGGCCTTATGGGAGAGCTTTTTCATAATCAATGGGACCTAACGATTTCTAAAAAGCAATTCACGAAAAATATGCCCTTGAAACACACAAGAACACCACAGACGCGCCATGGCATTGTTGTTGTTATTTCTTTATTAAGCGAAGTGCATCCTCCTATGACCAATCTGCCACACGATGCCACACAATCTGCAGAAGAGTTACCATTGGTAAACTTCCTTCATAAAATACTCCCTTTTCTATTATTATTTTTTCTGAAAGAGCTTTCAGAATTAATGCTTTTTTCAAGCTTTTAGAACGAAAAAAGAATATGTGTTGTCGTGGTGTTGGTGGCTGTTTGATTTTTATTTTGTGTATGTAGGAAACAGTTAATGTCAACATTTTAACATTTCAACAAGAAAAATGTTTTACCCATGCGTGGGGTCGGGCTGCGTCTTAAATGAGTGAATTTTTTGATTTATTATTTTGGTTTTAAACGAAAAATTTAATTTTTTCTCGTTTTTGTGAAATATTACTGACAAAATGGTAACGCTGATACCTACCTTTTCGAAACATTTTTTTCGGATAATACGGCATCGCTGTTTGAGCTTTTATATGTGATAGACATATCCAGAAGGCGTGAAGCAGAGTGAGATGCAAATGCCCTATTTTTCCTGTACTGCCAATTTTTATCGGACAGAGTATAGCTTAGAAGTAAAATATCCAAAAAATGCATTTTTGTGAATAAGGCCCATTTCACACATAACCGAGACCGGCTATCCGACCCGGATGCACTTTTTTGTCAATAAATGAGTATGCTTTCACACACAACTGGCAGCCGGTCGGCTGCAGCTGCAGAACAAGGGATGAAACAAGAATTTTCGTTGTAGGTTTCACTTCGACTTGATCTTGATATACCTAAACAGAAAATAAAAAAAAAACAACCCGTATCTTACCTCACAATACGAACTGACAACAAAATATATATAAAAAAACAAGACAACCCCTTTCTTGACTACAGCACATGAGAAGAAAACCAGAACGGCAGCTATGTTGAAGCAAAGACAAGAGAAATACATATATATTTCTCCTGTCTTGTGGTTGTAGTAAGCGCAGTTGGTAGGGATGCCGGTTATTAGTACAAAAACCGGTTTTCGGTTTTTCCGGTTTTTTTCTTTCGATTAAACCGGCCGGTTTCAAACTGGGCCAAAAAACCGGTTTTTGGTTTTTTTTTTCGATTGAAAAATCGCTGTGTAGCCAGGCACTATTGTTATAAGAGTTCTTAACTCACTCTTAGTAGGAGTTTTGAGGAATTTTTTAAGCTAAATATGAATGAAAATTTATGATTATATGTTATATCGTTAGTTGAGAGAGAAAATGAAAGTTTTGAGGGTTTTTAGTTTTTTGTCTCGTCGGATCTTTTTTTTGTTCGACGTTTTTTTTCACTCGGTTTTTTTTTCGGTTGTTCGTTTTTTTTTGCAAAAACCGGTTTAAACCGGGAGAACAAAAAAACCGAAAAAAAACCGGTTGACCCAATCAAAATAACCGAAACCGGTTTAAACCGGCCGGTTTTTCCCATTCTAAAAACTGACAGTGCCTCTGTGCGCAAGGTCAAATGACGCTTTGAATGGACATGATTTATATAAAGCTGCATGCAATGCGGTTTCATACCGATGTGTTTCTTTGGTTTAAATCCTATTTAACTTGGTACGATTTCTTTATTTAAACGGAGAGTTTTGCTAGAAGAGATATTTCTTCACAAAACTATAACTGATAAAATTGATTCACTCTACTTACGGAGCTCAATTAGCATTCATTATCCGATTCGTTTAAGCGGGCAATCAGAACATACCGTTGTCACGAACTATTTTGATTTTCAAATCACCCTTAGTTAGGATTCAAAAACATTAATAAAATTTTTACAACGTTTGATGTTTTGGGAACTTCTCATAAAAATCCAAAATATTATATTAAGAATTGTCAGTAAATATGGTTCATCTTTCAATTCAATTTTAAATTAAATTTCCCTTCCATTCATACACGGCTGTTCTGATTTTCGTTCGAAATCTATTTTCTCCCGTTTTCAAATTTTAGGTGCTCCGAAACTCGAACACATTTTGCGAATTCATAGGTGTTTTGAAAACGAACAGATCTACAATCCGACAAATGTTTGCTCTTTTCAATCCGGATAGCAATTTACTACCGGAAAACAATATTCTCCAACAAAAAAGTCGAATGCAAATCAGAACAACCGTTTTCAATCCGTCAATTTTCGTTTCCGTTTTCAAATTCGAACGAATATTAGAACCGCCGTAATAGTTCTATTTTTAAAATATGATTGAGTCTTTCAAGGGCTGATCCAGGGGGGGGGGGGCACAGGGGCACGTGCCCCACCCAAAACTAGTTCATACTTAAAGCAAATCAAATTATTAGAGTTGTTAAAATATATGAATAATTTCAGAATGAACTTGAGTGAATTTCTTGTCTATTTCTGGCTGGAAATGCGAATTTTATTGTTTGTTGCATCCCTTTCCCATGAAAAGCTCCACCTCACAAATAAATAAACGACTATTTGTTGGGTAAACACGATTTTTTTCGATTAAAAAAAAAAGTGTTTTTTTGTTTTAACTTAAAAGTGATTTTGGTGAAAAATTTTGATATTGACATCGACAATCAATGTATGAATGATATTCTATATGCAACTCTATTTTTTCATACGGAGGGGTTGAAGTACACGCATAAAAAATTTGCACTTTTTTCGTGTTTTTTTTTAACATTAGTGTTTTTAAAACAGCGCAACACGCCACAACATTGCATAACCTATATATCGCACCCTCAGTGCAACAGAGCGAGAGCTCAAAAAAGTTCATTTCGAGAAAACGATTCTGCAAAATACTGACTCCTAACTTTCTCCTATAACTTTCCATGCGACAGCTATTTCCATAATGTCAAAGCTATATTACAAGAACCATTTTGTATAAATAATAAGAAAAGAAAAATCTTTTTTCTCTTGTCGCTCTTTTGCATAGAAACATTCGGATAGAAAAGGAGAACTATTTTGGTTTATCGTCCTTTAGCACTAAAAAAAAAAGAAATATTTTTGTTTTGTATTTGTTTTGCATTGAAACCAAGAATTGTTTGAAATGGATTATTTTGGAATGTCTCTGTTTTGCATAGATTTTTTTTTTCAAAATGAGAAAATCAGTGTGATTTATGGGACTATTTTGGATAATCTCTTTCTTTCATTGAAATTACTGAAAAAAAAAGGTGAGCATTATGTGTTAGCTTTGTTTTACACTGGAAATTAGGAAAGAGTTTGACTTTATAGTAGGAATTGGATAAAAACAGTCATAATCTTTCGAATTTTTTGTTCATGTAAGCAACAAGGCCTTCAAAAGAAAATAATTTAAAAAGCATTATTTCCTCATCACCCTTCAAGCACAGATAATAAATTATACAGATGTCTTAAGCCAGAACTATAATTGTCGGATCGTCGGATGAAAACGGAGGGGAATAGCGCTCGCCATCGCACTCGACGGATGAAAACTTGCCGAAAATACAAAGAAAACAACAACAATTGACAGTAGCTTCCGACTCCATCCGCCAATTATGGTTCTGGCTTTATTCATATTATGAGAAATGATATATTAAACTGAAAATGACCAAAAAATAGCTTTTCCAAAAGCTTTAAAATATTCAGTAAATACACACAAAATCATCTAGCTCATCTTCTTTCTTGAAAAAAACCCCTTCTTTCCTATAAGAGTGAGTGAGAAAAAAATGTCCAATTGAGAAAGAGCTTTTTCAGCTTTATTTTTGAAAGCTCCTTGTCTGGTAAGGAAAAAAAATGATTCATAATTTTCTGAGCAGACAAGATATTATCTGTATGATTCAGCTCCGACGTGATTCCGACCTCGACTACGAAACGGGTCCCGTGGCGGTTAAAATTAGTATGGAAATTATAAGCACCGCGCAGCCGATTGCATATGGATTGGTATTTTCACCACGATTTCTCCTTCGACTTTGTGTTCATACACAAAAAGTTGCAAGTGTGTGATTGCAACCTCGTTTTTCGCGTTTTGAGGTCGGAGTGTCTTTTCTGAGCTCGGTTTTCTTGCTTTAAATGTCATTTTTTGACTTATCGCTCTTTTGCACTGAGGGTGCGATATTATTGAACTGCTGGATATGTAGAACAATCTTGGATTTCAAGAGTTTGCCCAAGTTTGTTATTGAGAAAATTTCTCCAGGGATACCTTTAATAACATGAAAAGAAATAGTGTTCCAAATTTTAAAAGAATCGGTGCAGTAGTTTTGAAGTTGTGAGGGGCACTATAGTTGTGGGGAGAACGATTTAAGGGGGGAAATCCCTCTGGATGACGAGTTTTTCAAGATTTTTTTTTGGAAAACTGAAAGCATTAATTAAAGTTTGGAAAAATACATGGTATTATTGACATCATGAAGTGTTAACACAATTTTTTTGAAGTAATGAAAAAACAAAATAACGGCTCTACAACCGTTTAAAGTTGATGCCTCGCATTTGCGCCGTGCAATGCCCAGGTCAAGTAAATTATTTATAATCAAAAGTGAAATTTTTTTCCATTAAAATATATTTATACGCACTGCATAAACCTAAATTTAGCAAAAAAAAAGTGTAAAATAAAAATTAGAGACCAAAAAAACGAAAAAGCATAATGTTTTTTTATAAACAAATTGTAAAAAAAATATTTATTAAGAAAATTATGTTGAACTTTTAAGTTCATGCAATGACCAATGAGTTAACGAGTAATTTGCACTTTATTTCAAGTCGATAGCTTCATTAGTTTTTGAGTAACTTTGCACTGCGCGGAAAAAAACGTGTTTCGAGAAAAATTCGTTTAAAGTTTTCATTTTTGTACTGTGGTAGGCTCGGAACGCTTGGGTTTCAGGACTATCTGGAGACTTTTGAGGCTTCATTTAAGGCTAGGACCACTAAAATAGTTTCTTCGGTTGATAAATCATTTTTTCAGGCAAAAAATTTATAATGCAAAAATAAAAAAATTCCAGAGGGTTTTCCCCCCTTAAAGTTTTGAACTCTGGACTAAAACGTTCGTAAGCGAAGTATTAAATACTTTTAAGGCTAGTCGCGCACATTCAATTTTTAGTCACTCAACTGTTTGGTTGAAAAAATTTAATACACGGATACATGGGACCCCGCGCACATGCAGAAACTATTTGGTTGTCGGTTTGATCAATTAAACGATTTGTGTTTTATCACAAACATCGTCAAACTATACCAAGACTGGAAATTGAGCGGTCAAATGACGTTTGCCTTTAAGCTACAAGGTGTGGTGAATGTCGGGAATCTATCGTTGTGTGCGTGTTCGATGTGTGGTGAATCTATAAATGTGTGCGTGTTAACGTCATTTACCAACGTGATGGCTTTCACATATATTCACAGACAACACTGTAAACAAAAAGGTTTTGGGGGGTAAGACGTACGAAAGTTTCCAGTCTAGGTATAGTTTGTCGATGATCACAAGCTAAACGGTTGAGCCAAATCAGATTTTTAGTTTGTGTCGTACTGAATCGTATGTAACAGCACGCACTTTCAACTAGCTAGATAGTTGAGCAATTTAGCATTAGTGAAAGAGAGAACAAAAATGTAGTCAATATTGTAATGTTTTATTCCGGGTTCACAATAAAACTTATTTAATTTCCACTTATATTTCCGTTCAAATAAGAACACACTTTATTTCAACTCAATTTACTTTTATTATTCGCTCAAACAAACACACTTTTAAATCACTTTATTTACTACTAACAATTCGCAACACTTTATTTCACTTTGTACTGTACACGGAGAAAAATGAATCTAGCATTTTATACTCCATATGACAAGTAAGGTAATTAAAGTAAAAAGCCCTAGATTTAAAGTAAAATTTACCTTACGTATTGAACATTTCTTGGATGCGTAAAGTAATTTTTACAAGAAAATTATGGTGAACAAATTATAGTAGCATATACCTTACGAGTAGCAATATTTTCTTTACGTAGAGTCAAATATACCTTCAACCAAAAAAGTGTATGAATCTTTTCACTTTAAGATTCTAGTAAAACAAATTTTACAAATTTAACTATTCTATGAATAAGTTTTACCTTACAATAAAGTAATAATAATACTGAATTCTAGGAATTTTCCCCAATAGAGATCAGTGCCCTCGATACATAGAAAAAACTCTTAAAGCTGTCATTGAAAAGTGCGCCATTTGTTCTCCATTTGTGTTTGATTTTTATTTTTTGTCAAAGCTTTTAGGTGACGAGTACGGGATAATTACATTAATTCATAAAGAATTCGCAAACAATTGGATCAAATAAAGTCAATTTCATTTTTATTGATGATATTTGCCTAAATAAAATTGTATGCATTTATCTTACAAAAATTAATTAAAATAAAAAAAGGTGATTTTTGTAATTATTGAAAAACATAACAGGGTTATACGTTACTTACTTCTAAATAGCTTTGAGGATTTAGTACGTGTTACCTACTTATGCTTTTCAATAATTACAAAAATCAACTTTTTTATTTTAATTTTTGTAAGATAAATGCATAGTCAGCTATTACATGAAGCCTCAAGAGTCGCGCCTCTTTTCAAATCTAATGAGTGCAAAAGAGAAAGAAGATAAAACAAAAAATTATCCGACCGGAGAGTCGTGGGCCAAAATTCTGAGACTCTTTTTTGACGTTTCTTTTTCCACTCTTTCTTTTTTCAACATTCCCTTTCATTTCTTTTTGCTTATTGGTGGAATACAACAAATCCAATACTTAAATCAAAAGAAAAATGTCAAATTTGAGTCTTTGACTCAAGAGGCATCGTGTAATAGTACGCGCCTCACAGAATGATTATCAAAAGAAAATTCGAAAAAAGAGTCAAGCCTCTTGAGGCTTCATGTAATAGCCGACATACAATTTTATTTAGAAAAATGTCATCAATAAAAATGAAATTGACTTTATTTGATTAAGTCTGTAACTAAATTATATACCTTCCATAGAGAAGTTCAATTTACTTTAACCCTTTCGGACCCAGCGTTACTCTCATGTAACATATTTTTAAAAATTCGTAAAAAATATTCCATTAAATATTTGTTTAGGTTTCGATGGCTCAAATGAAAGATAACGATGTCTAATTACTGGATTATTACAAAAATTTAGTCAAATATCATACCTTTATTTTTTTTTATCGAAAAAGGAACTGAATTTCACATTTTTTGTTTTTTTTTTTTTTGCAAAAAAATTTTTTTTTATATATGCTCATAATTTTGAAAAAAAGATATAAAAAAAGTTAATCCAGAAAGTGTTTTGCTTTTTGGCTTAGAAAAAGGAGCATATATTATTGTTCTATAAAAAGTTATTTTCTCAGTTGTCCGACTTTTTTTGGTGGTCATAGGCAGTGTATTTTAATTACATGTAGCATGAGAGTAACAGATTAGTTTTGCTATTTTTTATTTTGGAAAATAACTTTTTGCTATTCATATTTCTTAGTTGTGATGTTTTTGATACGATAATACTGAAAAAACATTTTTTACTATTGATTTTCATAGCTTGGGTTCGAAAGGGTTAAAAATCAGTATTTTCAGCCTTATAGTAAGGTTAAATATGTACCTAACTTTCTAGTAATTAGAAAGCTATAGCTATAAGCTATAAATTTACTAGAAAAGTAAGGTAAATCCCATTTTATTGGGGAGTCATCCCTATTTAAACTTTACATTAAAGTTAAATATACCAGAAATAAGGTGGTTCATACCTTATTTTTTCTCCGTGTACTCTTTCACTGTCCGGTCGGTGTCTACGCTGCCCTTTTATACCGGAATTTCGAGATTCGAGAATGTCTTCGAAGGTTCTCGTATTTGCTTCTCGAAACTTCCTTTCCAGGAGGGGCACTTCATACTTCCAGTCTAGTGGGATATTTTGAGATGTGTTCAGTGGGATATTTTGAGATGTGTTCAGTGGGATATTTTCTTAATTACTAAAGGTCCGTTCACATTTCTACCTTTGCAGTAGTAGGTAGTGTATTCAGACTTTTATCTTAAAAGTAGTTCAGTAATTCATCGTTACATTGCCCCCCTCTTAGGATTGTTCGTCCCGAACAACTCCATTGCTTCTTTCACCATTATAACGATGTAAACGGTAACAATGAACTACCTTTAGTTTGCTTCTTACCCCTCTTTGTATACGGTAAACCACGTCTATAATTCTGGTTATTACTGTGTAAGGGCCTTCCCAGTTTTGTTGTAGCTTCGGTGATAGTCCCTTTTGTCGGTGGGGATTGTAAAACCACACAAGTTCTCCTTCTTGAAACCCTGTTGCTGTCGCTCGTGCGTCATATCTTGTTTTCATCCTGTCACTAGACGCTTTTATATTTGTCCTTGTCCGTTGGTGAATTTCAGCCAGTGTTCCTTTCAGGTTATCTACGTACTCATCCATTTCATGTGGCTCGTTTGGAACACTTCCAAATTTTATCTCACTTGGCAGGCGTATTGTTGAGCCAAATAGGACTTCCGATAGTGTATGTCCAGTAGAACTATGTGTTGCACTTTTATAAGCCATCAAGAATAATGGAATATGTCGGTCCCAGTCTCGTTGATTATCATTGACTACTTTTGACAGGTGTTCCTTAAGTGTCCTGTTAAATCGCTCAACCATCCCATCAGATTGTGGATGAAGCGGTGTTGTTCGTGTCTTCTTGATGCCAAGGAGTGAGCAAACCTCTTGAAAGATCTTAGATTCGAAGTTCCTTCCTTGGTCGGAATGAAGTTCCATGGGTACTCCGAACCTGCTCACCCAATGAAAGACAATCTTATCCACAACTGTTTTAGTTTCCTGGTTTGGAATGGCAAATGCCTCAGGCCATTTGCTGAAGTAGTCCATCACTACAAGGATGTATCGATTTCCGTTGTTGGTTTCGTGAAAAGGACCTGCCACGTCTATTGCAATTCTCTCAAAAGGTGCACCCACATTGTACTGCTGCATCTTGCTTTGGATTTTTCTAACTGGTCCTTTGCTAGCGGCACAAGTATCATATTTTCGGCACCACTTTTCAACGTCTTCTCTCATACGTAACCAGTAGAATTGCTGTCGTAGCTTTTCCAGCGTCTTGTTGATGCCTAAATGGCCTCCAGAAGTTCCACCGTGCATCTCTCGGAGAACATCATTTACCTTTGACTGAGGTACGACTAGCTGCATTACATAGGATTTACCATCTGCGGATTCCCACTTACGCCTGAGTAGCCCTTCTTGCACATGAAGTGAGTCCCATTGTGCCCAATATGCTTTTAGGCCCATTCTGGTTTCTCTTGATGTTCCTTCCATGCAAGGATGGGTTCGATGTCCGAATCTTCCTGTTGGGCCATTCTGAGTTCTTCATTACTCCAGCCGCAAATAAGATCATCCTCGTTCTTCTAACAGCGACAACTTCCTTTTCTTCTAGTCGTGTGCAATGCTTGTAGTCTTGCTTGCACGGGCGCCGAGATAATGCGTCTGCATTTGAATGCAGCTTTCCTCTTCGATGTTGAATCTGACATTGGTACGTCTGATGTATCTCGATCCATCTTGCTACTTGACCCTCTGGACCATCGAAGTTCAAAAGCCAATTTAGTGTACCATGATCTGTGCGAAGAAGGAACTTCTGTCCATAGATGTACTTATGGAAGTGCTTTGTTGCCAATACTAGAGCTAGAAGTTCCCTTCTGGTCACGCAATAATTTTTTTCTTGTTTCGAGAGTACCTTGCTGAAATAGGCAACGACCTTTTCTTCTCCGTCATGAACTTGCGATAAAACAGCACCAACTCCAACATTACTTGCATCTGCGTCAATGATGAATTGTTTGCCTGGAGTCGGATAGGCCAGCACAGGAGCTTCACATAACCGCAGCTTCAGTTCCTGAAAGCTTTTCTCACACTCACCTGACCATTTAAAGGGTTTACCCTTCTCCGTAAGTTGGTGCAAGCTTTTGGCGACTCTCGCAAAATCTTTCACAAATCGTCGATAGTACGTTGCCAGACCGAGGAAACTCCGAAGTTGATGCTTGCCCTGAGGGGTTGGCCAGTTCTTCACAGTGTCAACTTTTTCAGGATCAGCCTTCACTCCTTGGGATGAGATGATATGCCCCAAATATTTAACCTCGGTCTTGAAAAGTGCACACTTCTTTGGATTCAACTTAAGATGTGCTTCTCGTAGCCTTTGGAATACAGCCCGTAAACGATGACATCATCCAAATAGACTAGGCAAGATTTCCAGGTTAATCCATTTAAAACGCACTCCATTAAGCGCTCAAAAGTAGCTGGGGCATTGCATAGCCCAAACGGCATGACATTAAACTGCCACAGACCATTTCCTGTGGAGAAGGCCGTCTTCTCCCGATCTTCTGGATGGATTTCTACCTGCCAGTAGCCACTCTTAAAATCCAAAGTCGAAAACCATTGTGCTCCTTCCATTGCATCTAGAGTATCGCTGATTCTTGGCAGTGGGTAGCTGTCTTTCTTCGTCACATCATTCAGCCTGCGGTAGTCGACACAAAATCGAGTGCTTCCATCTTTCTTTTTGACGAGAACTACCGGTGATGCCCAAGGGCTTTTGGAATTTTCGATCAGCCCATCTTTCTTCATTGTCGATATCATTTCTTCAACTTCACCTTGTTTGGTTGACGAATCGGCCTAGCATCTCCTGTATCGATTCGATGCTGCACCAGTTGTGTTCGGCCGTACTGCCCGCTGGGTGAAGAGAAGATATCAGCATATTCGTGAAGAAGCCTTCCCGCAACATTAAGCTGATGTTGACTCAAGTTGTCTGAGTTAAGAATTTGAGTCTTTAGTTTCTCCGAGTTCATAGTCATCTGTGTGTCCACCTCGTTGATCTTAGTTATTGCGGCCACAGATTCACATTGCCCAACAACTTCTCCTTTCTTAAGCTTGATTGGGTACGGTTTGATGTTAAGTATCCGTACAGGTACCATGTTGTTCTTTGGTGCCACAAGAGTCTTCCCGATGATGACGTTTTGGGAGCTTTGCTCAACTTCTGGCTCAACCATGAGGTATCGATGGCTTCCAATATTCCCCTTTAGTTTCGTCCACACAAAAACTTCTGAAGAAGGAGGCAGGCACATGTCTTCTTTGATGACAGTTCTAATTGTTGTTGGATTTTCGTTGCCATACACCATTGGGATCTCCACATTTCTGTATTTCAGGACTTGATTACCTATATCCAAAATGATTACATGGTCCTTCATGAAGTTGATTCCAATGATGCACTCGTCACATATATCTGCCACCAAAAACACATGCGAAAACTCTAGTTCTGCCATACGGATCGTAAGATGAACTTCACCGGACACCCTTGCTGCTTCTCCTGTGGCGGTCTTCAGACGGTAGCTGTTGGTGTTATGTAGCCATGTCATCCTCACCAAGTCTCTTCGTACAATAGAGGCTGTGGCACCGGTGTCAATTGTAGCCACGTGTTGTTTGTTGTTTATGGTCGCCTCCACTGTCAGACTTTTGTTGTCTCGTTTAGTCTGTGAGACTTGAATTGTGGTTCTGGGGCCATCGGTACCAGAAACCAGCTTCTGCCCCTCGAAGTTGGTTCTTACTCGTTTTCCCGAATGGGAAATCAAGCTGAGCATGAGTGTTAGTTGTATCGCTTACCTGAAGTTGGGCAATATTCCTGTTTCCACAGTGTTCGCAAGCAGTTCTTTTTGGTGGCAATCTGCACTGCCGCTGGAGATGTCCTGTCTTGTTACAGTTCCAGCATCAAGCAGCTCCGTCTCGCTGGTTTCTTTGGAATGCGAGTTTTTGACAAGAGCATTCCTCCGCTGCAACTTCTCTTACCCGATGAACGCCTTGAGAAGCCTGTTCTGCTGCTTCCATAGTAAGTGCGAACGCTAATGCTTCAGGAAGGGAACGTTTTCCAGCTGTTCGTATCGCTCGCTGAAGATTTATGTCAGAAACAGCACGAACAAAGGCTTCTGTCGCAAACTGATTGATAATGTCGTCTCCTGCTGTCGGATATGCCAGATGAGCTAACCTTTCAATATCAGCTTGGAGTTGTTGCAGAGTTTCTCCTCTTTTCTGGACTCTTGTATTAAGTTGGACGCGGAAGACATCCTGCATATGGCCATCTCCAAAGCGTTTTTCAATAACCTGGACAAGAGCGTTAAAGTTACCATTCTTTTCTGGTGGTAAAGTTTGTAACAACTCAGCAGCAGGACCAAGAGTCAGCGCTATACATTTGTCTTCGTCATCCCAGCCATTTGTTGTGGTAGCTGCCTCAAACTGTTTCTTGTAGATCGACCAAGAACTTTCTCCATCAAAGGTTGGTGGATGCATTTCTTTCTTCTTTAAATACTCACCAGAACTTTCTCGCACCTTAATTTTTCGAACCTTGTCAAGTTCTTCGGTAAAACTATGCATTTTAACTTCCATTCCTTTCAATTTGTCATCGAATTTTATTTCTACTTTCTCGAGTTTTTCTTCAACTTTCTCGAACTTTTCTTGAGATTGTTTTTCAACACCTTTGATGGAAGCATCAAAAGCAACGAACTTGTTCACAATAAAACTTATTTAATTTCCACTTATATTTCCGTTCAAATAAGAACACACTTTATTTCAACTCAATTTACTTTTATTATCCGCTCAAACAAACACACTTTTCACTTTATTTACTACTAACAATTAGCAACACTTTATTTCACTTTGTACTGTACTCTTTCACTTTCAAGATTAAACTGTGTGTGGTCGGTGTCTACCCTGCCCTTTTATACCGGAATTTCGAGATTCAAGAATGTCTTCGAAGGTTCTCGTCTTTGCTTCTCGAAACTTCCTTTCCAGGAAGGGCGCTTCATAATTCAGTCTAGTGGGATATTTTGGGAAGTGTTCAGTGGGATATTTTGGGATGTGTTCAGAGGGTAGTTTCTTAATTACTAAAGGTCCGTTCACATCTCTACCTTTGCAGTAGTAGGTAGTTTGTTCAGACTTTTATCTTAAAAGTAGTTCAGTAATTCATCGTTACAATATTTTACTCTTACCCATATTGACAACAGAAGAGATCCCCCATTCATATCAATTGTAGTGGTACTTTCATATGTCGATTTCGAGGATTAAAAAGTTGAGCAGACCGCAAAACAATTCTGTTTTCTTCAAAATTCAAGCTACCTGCGCGCACTTTCAACTAAATACCCAGCAAACGCAGAACTACAGAAAAAACCGGTGAAATATGTACGTAAAAGAAGTACTTCTTTTCCACTGAAAAAAGATAGGAGCTCGGGAAAAAACTCAGTTATATACTTTCTGTATATAAGAATACGTGAAGCAGCTATCTCTTTCTTGCATGCAAGATGAAATAAATTTCCCCTCCATTAATAGTACAGACAAATGTACTCCAAAAGTGCATCAGCGAAGCACTTCTGGAAGTGGTTCTGATGTACATTTTCCAGTACTTTTTTACCTACAGGAAAAGCACTGAAACTTGTACTTTTAAAGTACTCATTTGGAGCACTTTCATGGGTTTATATCCGTACTGCTAAAATCCATATTTTAATTTCATCTGAAAATAAAAAAATCTTCAAAACAAACAAACAATTCTTTTAAACAACTATTATTTAATATTTTATTGGAAAAACACAAAATAGTTTTTTTTTTTTTAAACAAAATACATAAAAAAAAAGATCCTTGGGCACTCGACTGTGGCCTGGCCAGTTGAGAAAAATGAAAAAGAAAAAATACTCTGCAGTCTGCACTTTGGTGGTAGTTTTTGTATCTTGTTTTGATTTTTTTTTTTCTAAATGCTCAAGGCTGAAGCTGCTGTAAACTCAGTCAATGATGTCTGGAACTGATCGCCACTAAAAAACAGAAAAATCAACAACTTTATGATTTATGAATTTTATAATCAGCATACCTTTATTTTCTAAATCAATTAGTGGTGTTTTTTGTGTCATTTTTTTTTTCTAAGTGCACAAGGCTGAGGCTGTGCATTTTGATGGTGGAAATGGTTGTGGAATTTATGTGGCGTGCCGAAGAATTTGTGCGGTAGATTGTTTTTTTTTTAGAAAATAGTTTTCACAAATAACACAGAAGATTATTTTTTTTTTAAGTTAAATTGTTCTATTTATCTATCAAATGGAGCACAGAAATGTTTTTTTTCTTAACTAATATGTTGCTGCGGCTATCAAGGTTTCACTAGAAAATATAAAATGCAGGAAAAGTCAAATCAATGGCGCGCCGCCATTACAAAAGAGACAAAACTTTGTGCATTGCATACATCGCGCTCTTTTCCTCCCATTTACCAAAGAGTTAATTTTTTTCAGGAGAAACATAACTACAATATTTTGAGGGGAGAGATTTTGGTAAATAAGGAAACACATACACCTACAATGTATAGACTTTGTTGGTGGTTGTAATTTCCCCTAAACTACTGAGGTTTGGTTTGCAGGGTAGTTTCTTCGTGATGTGTATGTATTAGTCTTAGAGGATATAATACATTGTAACGCCATATGCATGGATAGGGGTCGCTGCCTTTGTTTTTCAATGAGAGTCCGCAGCTGTAAATAAACACGCTTGTTGATGACAGCCATCAAATGAAAATAAAATGGAGGCATGCACTCATCAAAAAACTTAAAGAAACTAGAGCCCTCTATAAAAGCTTTACGGAACTAATAGCACAAGCACTCCATATAATAGGTCTGTTTGGGTACTGCCTAAAACAGAAATATTTCAACTTTTTTCAACATTTTCAGCCCAATTCCTGTTTGGGTACTCTGAAACTGTGCATTTTTTCACAAAAAAGATGGCCGCGAGAGAGAAAAAAATTTCCCCTTCTTGCGAATTTCTGCCCAAAAAATTTCTTCGGACAAAAATCTGAAATCTGTCAAAGGTAGTGCTTTCTCTGTTTTTCTTGTCACAAAAAATAAACAAAACAAAATAAAAACATATCAGTTTGGCTTTTTTTCTTGTTTTTTTCTTTATTAATTGCGTTTTAGTGGTGTGATACTCAAAATAACTTAATAATTTATGAACAAAATAATAATTAAAGTCTTTCAAAAACAATACAAAGTGGTTTTAATATTTTTCAGTTCTTTATTTTTTTTTTTATTTGTGTTTAGATTTTTTGATGAACAAAACAATGTTCAAACATGGCTATGTGGCTATATTTCGTGTTTTTTTTGTATTGATTGCGTTTTAGTGGTTAAGTGCTTTATTTTATAAATATTTTATGAAGAAATAAATAAAAGAAAAGCGTTTGAAAACAAAAAATACACAATGTTTTGATATTTTTCGTTTCTTTTTTTCCAATTGGTGTTGTTGTTTACATTTTTGTTGTTGTTGAAAAAGTAGCAGAAAATTTTGTGCTAAAAGCGTTTGGGTACTTTTACACAATTTTTTTTTCTCTGAGAGGATTTCATCCCCACTCCTCAAAATTTGACAGGTTTCATATTTTTGTCCAAAAAGAACCCAAACAGACCTATTATATCCTCTAAGGTATTAGTGCAGCTTTTTAAAGAGTGACAAGATATATAGCATTTTTTTAGTATATCGCTATACTCACGCAAAATAAATTAATTTTTTTTTCTTTTTTTCTCATTCGAAATTTGCCACAGGTGTCAAAAGTATTTGCGAGAAAGGTATGAGAAAGATAGATTATAGATTTTGTGTACCTACTATGTGTTGGTTTATTTCGTTGATTGCTTGTGAAGTTTATCATGTGCGCGCTGTTTGTTCAACTGGTGATTAAACTAGGGGTATTCACGTAAACACGGAAAACCCATAGAAACCGTAGAATTTTCTGTCGGTAGCAATGAGCCGTCAAAATTTGTATGGGAAAAATATTCCGCAAATCATAGAATTTTATCTCACAAATTTAAAGCAGAAACTGATAAACTTTGGTGCCTGGCTACACAGTGATTTTTCAATCAATTGAAAAATCACATGTGGTGGCTACCCACTGTTGTGCCCAATCTAGTTCCACTTTTATATTTATTAGGAACAAACGTCAAAAAGAGGAAAAATTTAGTAATGGAACTGTACTGCCCTCAGAAAATTCAGTTCCCTTCGTGAGCATCTTCTCCCTTCAATCCTCATCCCTCTTGCCTACAAACCCTTCAAGCAAGAAAACGGAGTTCAGAAAAGACATTCCGACCTCCGACCGCGAAAGACGGGGTTGCACTCACACACTTGCAACTTTTTGTATATGAACGCAAAGTCGAAGGAGAAATCATGGTGAAAAAACCAATACATATAAAATCGGCTCCGCGGTGATTCTAATTTCCATACTAATTTGAGCCGCCTTCGGACCAGTTTCTGCCGCGAAGTCGGACTCAGCTCCGCCTGAGGCGGAGCGGATTCGGACCGAGGTCGGACCTGTTTGCTTGAAGGGAACTCACTGCTTAGGCGATTGAAAAATCACCGTGTAGCCAGGCACTTGGGTGTGTTCAATCACCTATCGGATAGGCCAGGGATGGCGAACCTTTTTAGAGCCTCGTGTCATTTAAAAAAATATTTATTAGAGGTTCCTTGGGCGTGCCATATAGTTTTGATCTAGTTTTTTAGTTGAACAAAAATAAATTAATTTTGAGCTACACAGCGTTACGATATACAGTTTGATTCAGGAGTAATGCGCCAAAATGCTAGGACGTGAAGGTTAGGTCGAGACAAGAAAAAAATCGTATGGGAGGGGGGGGGGGTCTATTCCCCCTCGTTTAGCCGGGAGGGGCAATTTAAAAAAAAATTGACTTATATTGGAAAAAAAATTATTAAAAATGAACGGTTATACTTACAATAACGTGGTATACCTTTTTGTAGAGCCAAAACCCTAGTCTTTTACAAAAATTTCAAACAAATCCATTTTATGGCACAGTTTTTGAAAAATTAATTTTTAAAATCAAAATTTTGAAAAAAAATTTGGAAAAAAAAATTTCAAACTAATTTTTTTTAAAATCCCCATTGGCGTGGCAAAATCGCATCGTCACCTCCTCGCGATGCCCGCTGGATATCCAACTAACGACGAGCGTTGGATCCATTCGATCCACGAGCTGAGTCACCTGAGTTATCTTTTCAGGAACTAGGAGCAAAAGAACAGAAATATCGCTCTGAATGCACCAGCTCACGATTAAATCCAAGAGCGTCTGACACATATTGTGCGGCACACTGGTTAGCGTCTGTACCCTGTGGGTCGGCTGAATATAAACTATGGATAGAAGTAACTGACCTATTTATGGTACGAAAACTAAGTTAGAAAAATTATGGCAATGAACAAAACGAATAGATTTAATACCCCAGGTAGCACTCCAGTGAAGCTGGTAAATCCACTCTCTTTAGAGGTCGATCCTATGGATTCTGGGGAGGACCAATTATTGTTTGAAAATATTGAGAGACGGAGTTCAAAGATGCAAAGAACTCCCCCAAACAAATTTACTTCAGGGGTTACATCATCGATAACCTCAAACAATACTAAAGATGTTAAACACATCAGCGAAAAAGGAACCAAGACCAATGAAAAGATCGACATCACAGATCAACAGAGTTCCATCGAAGACAAAGAGATAGAGCAATCAAAATCAAAAAACTACTTTGATGAATGGCAAATTGAAATAGCGGCAAGAAAACAACTTGAAGTTCTAGTTCAAAGTCTTCAGCTGCAAGTGAAAAAACTCGAAGAGAAAGTTTCCTTGCTTGACAAGAAAAATTCAGAGCCCACGCTTCAGTTAAGTCCAAAATATATTGAACCTGAATATCAAACTGATGAAGAAGAACTCTTGTTTGAAACTGAGAAAAAGCAAAATAAGCGTATCACAAAGAAACGTAAACCAAACGGGAGTCCTGAGATTTATCCAAGAAATCAGAAAATCTCTAAAGTCGGAAATGATAAAAAGTTGATTACAGAAACTAAAGAAGCGAATAATATGGTAGCTGATACAAAATCAAAATCTCACGCTAAAGGCAGCAACAAAATTACACCACCACCAATTATGATCTCAGGATTTTCAATTTTTGGAGATCTTAAGAAAATAATAGAAAAATGACAACTGGAAAGTCACAGTTGAAGAAGCCGACGAGTATAGATCTGTCACCGAAGAACTGAGCAAACACCAAATACAATGGCACTCATATGAGAACAAAGCTACAAGGCCAATAAAAGTAGTAGCCAGAGGTCTTCATTTCTCGTGCACTCCCGAGGAAGTAGTGGAAGATCTAGTACAAAAAGGCTTCCAAGCTCTTGATGCAGTCAATCTATTTAAGAATGAGACAATTAAAAACTCCTCTGGATAATCGACAACAAGTAAGAGGTTACTACCTTTATTCATGCTAACTTTTGACAGTAAACAAAGTGTCGAGGAGATTTATAAAGTAAGATCTATCTTGGGCATAGCTGTTAAAATTGAACCACTCCGAAAATCTAAGGTTGTTCCGCAGTGCAAACGTTGCCAAGCTTTTGGTCATACCCAAAAATATTGCAACCGCGAGTTTGCTTGTGTAAAGTGCGAAGGAAAACATGCAACTAAAAATTGTCCGATGAGCAAAGATCAGAAAGCAAAATGTGTGAACTGCCAGGGTAATCACCCGGCAAGCTATAGAGGCTGCCCAGTTGCCAAAAAATTCCAAGAGTTCAAAAGCAAAAATACATCTGCTAGAGATAAACCCAGAAACACAGTAAATACCGATTTAACTGCTGAAAACAATACTAAGAATGAACCGCCTAAAAAAGCTGTTCAAAGTAAAAGCGATGAAAATAGAGCCTATTCTCAGATTCTAAAAAAATGTGCGGAAGAATGAAGAGACTTCCATAAAAGAAATGCTACACCTCATTCTTCAAAGAATTGATAAACAGGATTTGAATATCAAACAGTTAAGCGAAAAAGTCGCTCTTAAAAAACAATGATGGACAGAACACTTAAAATCGCTACATGGAATGCAAACGGTCTTTTACAACACTTATCCGAATTAAAAATCTTTTTAGATCAAGAACATATAGATATTTGCCTGGTGTCCGAAACTCACTTCTCCAATGGGCAAAGTCTAGATAATGTAATAGAACACTATTCATGTTACCACGCTCCACATCCAGCTGACAAGGCAAGAGGTGGATCGGCGATTCTTATAAAAGAAAGCTTAAAACATTATGAAGAAACCAAGCGTACTAATGAAAATATGCAAGTAACAAATATTAGTATTGGTATGAAAAAGAAAGAGTTTAAGATAGCAGCTATATACTGCCCACCAAGGCGCTCCCCGACAGAAGATGACTATACAGATCTATTAAATCTTCTTGGACATAACTTTCTTGTTGGTGGAGACTTCAATGCGAAACACACCCATTGGGGTTCAAGACTTATATCAACAAAAGGCAAAAGACTTTTCCAAGCAGGCCGTAAATACAATTGCGAATTCTATTCCTCCAGGTCGCCTACTTACTGGCCTTCCGATACTAACAAAATACCAGACCTTATTGACTTTTTCGTAGCTAAAGGAATCAAACGAAATCACATTAGTGTCGAAGGTAATTATGACTTGTCATCAGATCATACTCCAGTGATTCTAACACTAAGTGAATCGGAAGTAATAGAAAAAAGTAATCCAAAGCTTGTAAATAAGAAAACAAACTGGAGTGATTTTAGAGAAAGGCTTTTAAGTTTTATAAATTTAAGATCTCCCATGGATACAATCGAGCAAATTGACCATGAAGTGGAACAATTTATTGCTGATGTGCAACAGGCCGCTGAAGAAAGTACTCCAACATTTTCTAATAGAAGACAAAATGAAATAAAATATCCTTTAGAGATAAGAAAGTTGATAATAGAGAAAAGAAGAGCTCGAAGAAAATGGCAAAATACTAGATTTCCAGATGATAAAACAACCTTTAACCGTATAAGCAACAATCTTAAAAAACAAATTTATAAATTCAAAAATGATTCACTCAGTAGGTACATTCCAACCCAAAAGAAAAAGCTAACCTTTTCGCGGAGCATCTTGCGAATGTTTTTAAGCCATACCCAAAAAAACGCGGCTGAAAATAGCTTACAGTTAGTTGATAAGATAGATGAAAGTGAAATACCAATTGTAAGATTAAAAGAAATAAAAAGTATGTGTTTACATCAACTATCAAATAAAAAATCACCAGGTTACGATCTATTTACTGCTCAGGTTATGAAAGAAATGCCTTTGAAAGCCTTCATAAAACTCCAATATATAATAAATGCATGCCTTAAGCAACGGTATGTCCCACACCATTGGAAAATTGCTGAAGTTATTGTCATACCCAAGCAAGGTAAGCCACCTACAGAAGTGACGTCTTACAGACCAATATCGCTTATACCAATTATGGCAAAAGTTTTTGAAAAACTGCTTCTGAAGAGACTTAGCAAAATTATAGAAGAAAGAAGGTTAATCCCAAATCATCAGTTTGGCTTTAGAAATAAACATTCCACGATAGACCAAGTTCATAGAATAACGGATGTAATAGAAAAAGCATTAGAAGAAAAACAAGTATGTTCAGCTATTTTCTTAGATGTTTCTCAAGCCTTTGACAAGGTTTGGCATGAGAGTCCCACACTACTTGGTGTCGAATACTGCCAAGTGTCTTTTGAAGATTTCCTCCCGTCAAAAAAAAAAAAAAAAAAAAAATTTATGTAATTAAGTACCGACTAATTAAGTTTTTGAAATTCGATGCTCTTATTTGTTTTGAAACAAAAACAGAAAACCATATTCAAAAATATCTTGTCGTTTTTGAGAAATTAACAAAAAACCAAAACTACTTTTTTCTAAAACAAACTCTATTTTCTGTTTTTACGTGGCTGGACTTGTTGATAAATTAATTTATGAAACATTAACCATTCGCCAATTATTTTTTAATCATTCAGACTTAAATAAGGATACAATAGGTGTATTTTTTATTACCACCGGTCTTAACTGGTTAAAAAAAACGCCTCGGGGCTTAGCGAGAAAAATTGGCAGCACTGCATACTAAATGTTTCGAAATCAGCTGACACAAAAAAAATATAAATTTGTCATACTTTTCGCTTTTGGGGTTTCTTGTGTGTTTTTGAAAAAAAAAGTTTAACTAATTATTAAATAAATATTTAAAATAATAATTGTCATTCCAAACATCAGTTTTGATGTTTTTAAACAAATTCTAAACAATTTACGAACAAGTTAATTTGGTAGCACAGATATAAATCTGTTGAAAAAGTTAAGCCCAAAGAATTCTCCGGGCTAAACAACTAATTCCAAGGGGCTAAAGTGTTGTTGCATTTAACATGTAAATTGCTTAGCCCCGACTGCGTTTTTTTTGTCCAGTTAAGACCGGTGGTAATAAAAAACACACCTAATAAAGTGATACAGTATTGGACTAACCCTGAATTGATCAATTTCTTCATTGATAACACCTGAAAACTTACCTGAGAAATTTTCTTGCTATGTCTGGGGTGATCGCCGCCCATGGATTCTAGCTTTAAGGGTTTTTAGGCAATAAAATTGTTTTATTTTAATGAAAAACAATAAAATAATACTTGCGCAAGCAGTTCAAAATAAAAAAACGGACTTTTCAAATCATATTCTTTGATTTTTAAAGGTTTCAAGAGAACCATTTTTTCCTAGATAACATTTGAATTCTTTTCCTTTGTTTTTGCCTTTTCTTGTCATGGAATTATCTTTTGGATGTACATTATTATTTGTTATTCAATTTTCATTAAGAAATTGCGATTTTATTGCCTAAAAACAATTAAAGCTAGAATCCATGGGCTGCGAGCACCCCAGACATAGCAAGAAAATTTCTCAGGTAAGTTTTCAGGTGTTATCAATGAAAAAATTGATCAATTCAGGGTTAGTCCAATACTGTATCACTTTATTGCATCCTTATTTAAGTCTGAATGTTTAAAAAATAATTGGCGAATGGTTAATGTTTCATAAATTAATTTATCAACAAGTCCAGCCACGTAAAAACAGAAAATAGAGTTTTTTTTAGAAAAAAATAGTTTTGGTTTTTTGTTAATTTCTCAAAAACGACAAGATATTTTTGAATACGGTTTTCTGTTTTTGTTTCAAAACAAATAAGAACATCGAATTTCAAAAACTTAATTTGTACTTAATTACATAAAATTTTGAAAAAAATTAGTTTGAATTTTTTTTTCCAAATTTTTTTTTCAAAATTTTGATTTTAAAAATTAATTTTTCAAAAACTGTGCCGTTAAATGGCTTGATTTAAAAATTTTGTAAAAGACTAGGGTTTTGGCTTTACAAAAAATTATACCACGTTATTGTAAGTATAACCGTTCATTTTTAATAATTTTTTTTCCAAAATAAGTCAAATTTTTTTTTAATTGCCCCTCCCGGCTAAACGAGGGGGAATAGACCCCCCCTCCCATACGACTTTTTTCTTGTCTCGACCTAAACTACACGTCCTAGCATTTTGGCACATTACTGCTGAATCACCCTGTATTTGTAAACATAACTATTAGTAAAAATGTTTTTTTCCTTATCTATTTGTTTGGAAAAAAAACTACAAAAATTGTGTTTGAAACCAAAACAAAACTTTCGGCATCATTATTTCAAATTTTGCGGTTGAACAAAACTGAGCTTGAAAAAAAGAGTTTGAAATTTCTCACTTTTCAATTTTTAGTTGTACCTTAACAAAACAAAGAAACAGAAAATAAATATAAAGTCAGAACTATAATTGGCGGATGGAGTCGGATGCTAATGTCAATTGTTGTTGTATTTCCATAAGTTTCCATCCGACGAGTGCGCTCGCAACCGCACTCGTCGGATGGAAACTTATGGAAATACAACAACAATTGACATTAGCATCCGACTCCATCCGCCAATTATAGTTCTGGCTTAAAAAGTAAAAGAAATATTTCAGTTTGACTTCTGATGTTGTGAACTCGATGCCAAGAAGTTTATATAAGCGTTATATTTCTTAGGTCCAGTTGTACAAACGTGGTTCAGCCTCGGCTCGGAATGTGGCTATTTCTACTTATATCAACCTTGAACCAGTGCTAAACTTCAGCCTTGCTAGCGATTTCAAAAGATAAAAGTTGCTGATCCACGGATTAAATATTTGTACAACTGGCCCTTAGCATATAGCAAAATGCAGGGTGAACTGAAATCATTATGACTCTCAGGCGTAATTAGACGAAAATATTGTCAAGATCTCCAACTTTTTCAATTCCATGTTTCAATTAATTAATCCCAAATCATCAGTTTGGATTTAGAAAGATACATTCCACGATAGACCAAGTTCATAGAATAACGGATGTAATAGAAAAAGCATTCGAAAAAATAACAAGTATGTTCAGCTATTTTCTTAGATATTGCTCAAGCTTTTGACAATGTTTGGCATGAGGGACTTTAGTACAAACTGCAAAGGGATCTTCCCAGGCAGTACGGAGAAAAAATAAGGTGTGAACAACCTTATTTCTGGTACATTTAACTTTAATGTAAAGTTAAAATAGGGATGACTCCCCAATAAAATAAAATTTACCTTACTTTTCTAGTAAATTTATAGCTTATGATTAACTTTACAGTAAAGCCTTTTTTTGGATGAATTTCTAATAGAAATTACTAGAAAGTTAGGTACATATTTTACCTTACTATAAGGTTGAAAATATTGATTTTTAAAGTAAATTGAACTTCTCTACACCCAGAGAAAAAACGCATAGTAATTTTTAATCCGTTCTACATTGAATCAATGGTGAAAAATATATTCATTAATTTTCTAAAAAGTCGTCCTATGCTTAACTTACAGTTTGTCACATCAATTTTTATAAGTGAGATGGCACAGAGGTAAAGCACAAGCTTGTCAACCCAGGTATAGCAGGTTCGATCCCCAGCGGATGCCAGTTTTACTTTTTTTATTTTTTTAATGTGTGAACAACTTTGATTTAATGTGTGAACAACTTTGATTTAATGTGTGAACAACTTTGATTTAAAGTGTGCTACTTTGATTCAATCATTTTCCACTTTAGGCTAAAAATGTAGTGATTTTCCATTGATTCAAAGTGGTTTAGATTGATTTTACGTTGTTTTTTGGCTCAGTGTACGGAAGGTATATAATTTAATTAAAGATTGGATCAAATAAAGTCAATTTCATTTTAATTGATGACATTTTTCTAAATAAAATTGTATGCATCTATCTTACAAAAATTAATTAAAATAAAAAAAGGTTTGTAATTATTGAAAAACATAACTGGGTAACATGTACTTAATCCTCAAAGCCATTTAGGAGTAAGTACGTATGACCATGTTATGTTTTTCAATAATTACAAAAATCACCTATTTTTATTTTAATTAATTTTTATAAGATAAATGCATACAATTTTATTTAGGCAAATATCATCAATAAAAATGAAATTGACTTTATTTGATCCAATTGTTTGCGAATTCTTTATGAATTAATGTAATTATCATGCACTTGCCACCTTAAAGCTTTGACAAAAAAAAAAACATCCAACACAAAAGGAGAACGAATGGCGCACTTTTCAATGACAGCTTTAAGAGTTTTTTTCTATGTATCGAGGGCAATGATCTCTTTTGGGGAAAATTCCTAGAATTCAGTATTATTATTACCTTAGAAGAGGTAAAACTTATTCATAGAATAGTTAAATTTGTAAAATATGTTTTACTAGAATCTTAAAGTGAAAAGATTCTTACACTTTTTTGGTTGAAGGTATATTTGACTCCACGTAAAGAAAATATTGCTTCTCGTAAGGTATATACTACTTTAATTTGTTCACCATAATTTTCTTGTAAAAATTACTTTACGGATCCAAGAAATGTTCAATACGTAGGGTAAAATTTACTTAAAATCTAGGGCTTTTTACTTTAATTACCTTACTAGTCATAATGGAGTATAAAATACTAGATTCATTTTTCTCCGTGTACATGAAATATTAAAAACGTACATCTCAGACCGATTGTTTAGAGTAAGGTGCGATCAAGAATAATCGGAATTGATGAATATAGAAGCCGGTGAACCACAAGGAAGTGTCCTAGGTCCTACCCTGTATTTACTATACACAAGGGATATTCCAGTAGGTAATCACACCATAATGGTTACTTTTGCAGATGATACCGCAATTTTGGTACCCGAAAAATGTGTCTCTAAGGCAGCAGTAAAACTACAAAATGCCGTCGACACAGTGAGAGCTTGATATAATTGGAAGATTAAAGCGGAGCACAAGAAATAAGAACACGACTTGTTTCGTTGAAAGTTAAACAGCAAGAGAAAGAGTTTTATTGCTTTGACAATTTAGTTATGTGTGTACATGAGTTACAGGAAATGAAAGCAAGGAGTTGCCAGTAGTTTAATATTTAGTTTACTCTATTACAATACTCCCACTTAAACAAATATAATTAAGTTAATTTTTATCTGGCAAATCTCAAACCTAGTCCCTTAGCGCAAAAATCGTTCTTATGTTTTGGAACCGCTTTAGTCAAGAAGTCTGCCAGCATTTGAACAGTCTCGATGTATTGTACTTTGATGTTTCCTTCAGTTACTTCGTGCCTTACGAAGTGGTGTTTAATATCGATGTGCTTAGATCTAGCTCGATAAGCATTTAATGATGATAGATCAATCGCACTTTTATTGTCGCAGAATATAGTTGGTGTATGTGTGCTACCAGTCAGCTCTTCGATTAAGCGTTTTAGCCAAGCTGCTTCTTGTGTGGCTGCCGATAGAGACATATATTCGGCCTCTGATGTTGAAAGTGCTACTGTCCGCTGCTTCTTGGAGTTCCAAGAGATAGGTGCTCCTTGTAGCATAAACGCGTAGCCTGTGGTTGAACGCCTTTCATCTACGTCGGAGGCCCAATCTGCATCGCAGTAGCCGCAAAATTATGACTTCCTGTCTTTGCTATAAACGAGTTTTGCATCTATCGTTCCTTTGAGGTACCTGAAAATACGTTTAATAGCTGACTAATGAGGCTTACCAGGATTGTTATTGAATCTGCTGATAGAACTGACAGCATATGCCAGATCGGGACGAGTCACTTGAGCAGCGTTCATAAGGCTGCCAACGGCTTCTTGGTATGGCACCTTCTTCATCTCATCTTGTTCTTCTTGAGAATTTGGACACATCTCCTTTGATAAAACTTGATTAGTGTCCATTGGTGTCGATATAGGGTTGCAGTCACTCATATTAAAGCGTTGTAGAATGTCTTGAATATACTGTTGTTGATCAACTGTTAGGTACCCATTGACTCGATCGTGATGAATTTGCATGCCCAACAGAAAACGAGCTACCCCCAGATCCTTCATTTGGAACATTTCCATCAGATATTTCTTCAATTTGGATTTCATCGAAATATCGTTGGAAAGGACCAAAATATCATCCACGTATACAGCAACGATTAATTTGTTTTTGTTTGAGGTTACAAAGTAGATGCACGGATCGAGTTCCGACTTCTGCATACAAAACCTCAGTAGAGCAGCGTCTAGTTTGTTGTTCCACATCCTGCTGGATTGCTTCAGACCGTATAAGGTCTTTTTTAAACGACAAACTTTTGTGGGGTCTTCAGAAAAACCTTTTGGTTGACACATGTATATCTCCTCCTGGAGATCGCCTTGTAGGAATGCCGAAACCGCATCCATTTGGACTATTTCCATATCGTATTGGACCGCCAAGGCCAATAAAAGTCGTATAGACGTGTAACGGACTACAGGTGAGTACGTTTCCTCATAATCAAGGCCTTTGATTTGGGCGCAACCTTTAATTACAAGCCTCGCTTTGTAACGTGATATATTCCCAGAATAATCACGCTTCATTTTGTAGACCCACTTGCAGTCAATTACCTTACGATTTGCTGGTATGGGAACGAGATTCCAGGTCTCGTTACTGATAAGAGCTTCGAACTCTTCTCGCATTGCCGCGCGCTACATCTCAGCTTCAGGACTTTACAACGCCTCTTGAGTTGTCATAGGATCACTCGTTACTTCACGAGCAATAAATGATACAAAATCTGGAACTACTTTTGGTTTCTTAGGTCTCGATGATTTTCTTATTTCAGAGTTTGTTATGTCACTATTGATTCCGTGCGGTGGACAATACTCATTGTCCAAATCGGGAACAACAGTAGTGTCGGAATCGAACTCGGAATAACATGTGTCACTATGAACAGCTGATTCGAACCCCTCTGCACCTATTTCTTCCTCTGAAGTAATTTCTTCTTCTTCGCTGACAGGTGTTGCTTCATCTGAAGTAGTTTCTTCTTCTTCATTGACAGGTGTTGCTTCCTCTTCTATCGAAACTGAAGAGGGACAAATAGTATGAGCTTCGTTTGGACAAATTACCTGGCTCTGAGAAGATTTTTGATTTTCCATAAAAATGACATCTCTGCTGACATAGATTTTCTTCGTCTTGGGATCAAGAAGTCGATAGGCTTTGCTGTCTTCACTGAATCCGACTAGAATACATTGCAGTGACTTGGGATCAAACTTTCTGCGTTTCTCCTTGGGAACGTGAACCATCGCCTGACAACCAAACACTCTCAATCGTTCTAGGTTGGGTTTCAGTCCAGACCAGGCTTCCTCTGGTGTCATCTCAGCCAAACCTTTTCTCGGAGAACGGTTGATGATAAATACTGCCGTCATCACTACTTCACCCCAGAATTCAGTCTTTAAATCAGCATCAAAAAGCAAGCAACGGGCTTTTTCTACCACTGTTCTGTTAGTCCGCTCTGCCAAGCCATTTTGTTCCGGCGTGTACGGTGCTGTTCTTTGATGTTGGATACCACGTTTACGCAGACAGTTCAGCAACCCCTGGTTGCAGTACTCGGAACCGTTGTCGGTACGCAAAACTTTTATGGTTTTCTGAGTTTGGTTATCTACGAGACTTCGGAACTGGTCGAACTTTTCTTTAACCTCGGATTTGTTCTTCATTAAGTAGAGAAAAACTTTTCGACTGAAAGCGTCCACAAAAATCAGAAAGTATCTCGAACCTCCTAGTGAATTGACAGACATTGGCCCGCAGACGTCAGAATGCACCACCTCAAGAAAATCTTTTGCTCTCGTTCCGGTGCTTTTAAATGGGAGTCTAGTCTGCTTCGCTTTACAACAGACCACACACGAGTCGACAACCTCACTTTCAACGAAACTCACCCCATCGGCAATCTTCTTTAGTTTAACTAATCCATCTACCCTTAGGTGCCCCATTCGACGGTGCCACACAGATTTCTTTTGCTCATCAGCAATTGATAATTTGGCATGTTCGACAGACGACTAGTCTAGCTTATAGACACCTTCCTCCTTTGATGCAGTCGCAATTAAACAACCTTCGTTGTTAAAAATCTCGGAGCGATTTCCCTTGAACACAACAGAATTGCCACTGTCTGTTAAACGGCTTACGGAAAGAAGATTTGCACACAGCTTTGGGACGAAAAGGACATCTTTCGCAACAGCACTCTCACCAGTAGACAACAACAACTTCACATCGCCTTTCCCACCAACAGTCATCACATTTTTATCTGCAATCACAACCTTATCACTGCTCGCATTCGTAACATTGTCCAACCAATCACGATGAAGGGTCATGTGCTTGGACGCACCTGAATCCAAATACCACTCCTTTGAGTCCACGGCCTTAGCTGATAATGCGGTGAACAGAAGTTGGTTCTTATTATTCGATTTGTTGAAATTCTTTGCATTTGGGCAATTACGAGCAAAGTGACCGTACTTGTTGCATTGGAAACATCTCATACGCTTCTGCTTTTTAGTAAAAAAGGCCGTAGAGCCGTCCGTTGAAATGGGTTTCACATCCTGCAACAATTTTTGTTTGATCGCATCCGCTATCAGCTGCAACCCGGAGCTTTCAATGCCCATAATCATAGGCTGGTAGTGGTCTGGAAAGCCGGCAAGAAGTAACGTTCCTATCCATTCCTCGCTTAACTGGAGTCCAAAGCTTCTGATTTTATATGCTGTGTTAATAATTTTATTAACATACTCGTCCACCGATTCGCATTCTTCTAACCTCGTTGTTATGAGAATTTTCAGAAGACCAACTTTTCGGGTTAACCCCGAGTCTTGAAAAGCCTTTTGTAGGTTATCCCAAACCTTTTTGGGTGTCTTTGCTTCCTTGACGTGGACGTAGTTGACTGGATAGTATAATTTTAGTTTTTGCCTTGGTCATCAATTTCGGATCAATATTCTTCTCCGTCACGCATTCCCATAGATCTTCGTGTTGAAGTAGATTCTCCACTGCAAACTGCCAAGTATTATAATTTTCTCGCCCACGAAGTTTTTCAATGGACAAAATGGAGGACGATGATGATGCCATAGTAGTATGTCTTGACTAAAAAAAAATATAACAAAAAGAATCCAGAAATATCTAGCGCATCTGTTGCAATTTTACCCTTTAAATAATTAAATAAATTAGCGCGACTTTCCCTGACTTTCTTGTGCTATCTAATTTCGTATATCTGGGCCCATAACCTGATATAATTGGAAGATTAAAGCGGAGCACAAGAAATAAGAACACGACTTGTTTCGTTGAAAGTTAAACAGCAAGAGAAAGAGTTTTATTGCTTTGACAATTAAGTTATGTGTGTACATGAGTTACAGGAAATGAAAGCAAGGAGTTGCCAGTAGTTTAATATTTAGTTTACTCTATTACAATAGAGCTTGGACCGAAAAATTTCGTATCCAATTCAATGAAACAAAATCTTCACATATAAACTTTACAAATAACAAGATAAAAAATATTCCAATATTCATTAATAATCAAGCTGTACCTTACTCCAATACGGCCAAATACCTTGGAATGACTTTTGAAGTAAAGCTAAAGTGGAAAGAGCACAGCACATCAAAAAGAAAAGAGAAGAACTAAACTTGAAATATAGAAAAATGTACTGGTTACTTGGTAACAACTCTGATTTATCAACCCAAAACAAAATAATGCTGTATAATCAAGTACTAAAGCCTGTTTGGACCTATGAATCCAATTATGGGGCTGTACAAAGAAAACAAATACCGAAATCATCCAAAAATTCCAAAACAAAGTCCTTCGTGGAATAGTTAATGCAATTAGTACATAAGAAATAGCAATCTACATCGTGACTTACAAATAGAAATGGCTACAGAAGTTGTTAAAAAATACGCTATATCGCACAATCAGATACTGCAAAGTCATACTAATTCTGAAATGGAGTCTGTCTTGAATATAAGAAACCATGTTCGAAGATTAAGAAGAACCTTAGAGGATATAATATATGGAGTGCTTGTTCCTATCATTGAATAAGAAGTACAGGAAGGGGTGTTTATCCAAATAAGTGAAGCCGCTTTTTATTAGTGTGAGTTGTACAGATGCACATGTATTGGTAAAGGGTCGGAGTGCAGATGTATTGTTCACTCAAGGGGCGCCAACAGAAATGTAACTGGTCTCGTGAGAGACTTCCGTATAAATGCTATTTTTCATCATAATTATATACGAATTTTAAACTGTTTTTTTTTTTCCTAAACTTAAAACAGACTGAAAATTGTTTTAAAATCATCAAGAGTAGCTGAAACATTGGCGGTCAATGATTGCATCGCCTTGTCATCACCAATAAGAGTGAGTTCGCCCCTGGAAAACGAGCTCGAAATTTGACAGATTATATAAAATTTTTGACAGTTTATATAAATTTGTTTTTTTTTTTAATTTTTTTGTGGCTTCACTCGCCAACTCTATAGGTGTGATATACACCCCTTCCTGTACTTCTTATTCAATGGTTCCTATACCTAATACATTGTAACGCCATATGCATGGATAGGGGTCGCTGCCGACGCTGATTTTCTTTCATCTCTTTCTTTCTTCGTTTTTCAATGAGAAGTCCGGTTCCGCAGCTGTAAATAAACACGCTTGTTGATGACAGCCATCAAATGAAAATAAAATGGAGGCATGCAATCATCGAAAAACTTAGAGAAACTAGAGCTCTCTATAAAAGCTTCACGGAACTAACAGCACAAGCACTCCATATATTATATCCTCTAAGAGAAGAACCAACCCTGCAAACCAAACCTCAGTAGTTTAGGGAAAATTACAACCACCAACAAAGTCTATACTTTGTAGGTGTATGTGTTTCCTTATTTACCAAAATCTCTCCCCTCAAAATATTGTAGTTTTGTTTCTCCTGAAAAAAAACTCTTTGGTAAATGGGAGGAAAAGAGCGCGATCAGATAAACCTCAGATAGAGCTTATTCCTATGAATAAAAGTTTTTTTTTATATTGACATTTAATGTTCTGATAGTCTAACTGACGATTGAAAAATCAGGGCTTAAAAAAATAAATAATCTTCTCAGTGTTATTTGTGAAAACTATTTTCTAAAAAAACAATCTACCGCACAAATTCTTCGGCACGCCACATAAATTCCACCACCATTTCCAACATCAAAATGCACAGTCTCAACCTTGTGCATTCAAAAAAAAAAATCATAAAAAAATGACACAAAAACCACCACCAATTGATTTGGAAAATAAAGGTATGCTGATTATAAAATTGATAAATTATAAAGTTGTTGATTTTTCTGTCTTTTAGTGGCGATCAATTCCAGACATCATTGACTGAGTTTACAGCAGCTTCAGCCTTGAGCATTTAGAAAAAAAAAATCAAAACAAGATACAAAAACTACCACCAAAGTGCAGACTGCAGAGTATTTTTTTCTTTTTCATTTTTCTCAACTGGCCAGGCCACAGTCGCGTGCCCAAGGATTGTGTTTTTCCAATAAAATATTAAATAATAGTTGTTTAAAAGAATTGTTTGTTTGTTTTGAAGATTTTTTTATTTTAGATGAAATTAAAATATGGATTTTAGCAGTACGGATATAAACCCATAAAAGTGCTCCAAATAAGTACTTAAAAAGTACAAGTTTCAGTGCTTTTTCTGTAGGTAAAAAAGTACTGGAAAATGTACATCAGAACCACTTCCAGATGTGCTTCGCTGATGTACTTTTGAAGTACATTTGCCTGTACTTTTAATGGAGGGGAAATTTATTTCATCTTGCATGCAAGAAAGAGATAGCTGCTTCACGTATTCTTATATACAGAAAGTATATAACTGAGTTTTTTTCCGAGCTCCTATCTTTTTTCAGTGAAAAAGAAGTATGTACTTCTTTTACGTACATATTTCACCGGTTTTTTCTGTAGTTCTGCGTTTGCTGGGAAGCCTCATGAGCTTATGGTCATGGGAAAGTATTAAAAGTTTAAACTTCCCCCAAAGTGATTGTACAAAGTTAAGAAAGAAAAATCTGATGTCGATCTTTCAAGTTTGGTCCTGATTAAGAGGTGGTTTTAGTGGTTAAGAGTCCCACACTACTGGGTGTCGAATACTGCCAACTTGAAGATTTCCTCCTGTCAAAAAAAAAAATAATTGTGAATTGGCATTGTTCGTTATATTGCCCTCCAGCCTGTCTGTTCGATTGATTCCAACTCTTTCCTTGTTCGACGAATTTTGGAGTCTATATCGAACAAGATTGAAATTCGTTCAGCTGCATTTCAATGTCTTCAATTTCCAACCAATCAAATTTAGACAAGTTAATGGGGGCTATCGTGAATAAAAATTTCTCTGGGAAAATTTCCCATTTTTTAAACATGGGAACGAAAATGATCATGAAAAGTTTCCCTCAGAATTTATTGGTATCGCCCATCAATATTCTAGGGGAATTTAGACGTCATTTCATACGATTTTTTGTTCCCTGGAAATAAATTCCGAGGGAGATTCACGATAGCACAAAAAATTCCTTGGGAATAAAAAATTCCGTGGGAAACAAAATTCCCCGGGAGATTCACGATAGGGCCCAATACTGTGTTTCCACCTACGCTAAATCCGTGATTTAGCTAAGTAGATTTAGAATAAATCTCGAGATTTATTTTAAATCTACTTCGCTAAATCTCAGATTTGGATTCAGCTACCCTAATCTAAAATTTCCACCTACTTTCAATCCGAGATTTAAGCCTAGTACGCAGATCGCGCTAAAATTTATCTTTCATACAAATTTTCTCCAAAGATAAATTTTAGCGAGGATTTTTAGCCAGGTAGTACGCAGTTCACGCGCTAAATTCGAATTCTCATCTACTACTTTTGCAAAAAGTCTCCACTCAATTTAGCTCGCGAAATAATGCTCAGCGCATTTTTTCACAGATAAATTTTGACATTTTTGTGGTTGTTGTTGTTGCTGCAAGGAATAAGAGGCAAAAAAAAACCTTGGAATATATAAAAGAAGAGGAATAAAACAAAATGAGAGCGTAAAAAAGGTATTCTGCAGGTAAAAAAATTATGTAATGTAATATTGAATGTAAGCTGGTATAAGTAAATGAAACTGTGATTCAGCCGTTATTTTTAAATTTAAATTTATCTTGGCTTTCAGCGAACGCGTGTAGAGATAAAAATTGTCGAGATAAAATTTAGTTTAGCGCGATCTGCGTACTGGGCTTTAGAATAAAACTCGAGATTTATGCTAAATCTACTTCGCTAAATCTCGGATTAAGGGTAGGTGGAAACGTATTATAAGTTTATCAAAGGATGTCGTATCAGGGTTCATAGTACCCCTAGCGTTTGCGGTTAAAAATTTCTTAAAATTCTGAAAACCTTGACGAAAATTCATCCACTGATGAACAAATTAATTCGGTTAATTTTACTTCGTCTGGTTTTTCATGTAAATTCAATCCGTTGTTCAAAGACGTGAGTATCTTCTTCTGAGAAGAAAAGAGTTTTACAAGTAGAACAAAATCTCAAGAAAAATTTCACTGGAAAAATCGTTGAATGTCGCTTAAATGGCAATTGGATAACTCAATTGGTGGCGTGCCGGAAATATTTTATGGCGTGCCCCCAATGGCACGTGTGCCATTGGTTCGCCATTCCTGGGATAGGCTATCTGGGATTCCCGTATCTGGAATATCTTTTTGAACGCGATTAATGTCTTACTATTCAGATAACCACAAATAAAATATGTTTATATTGAAAAGAGAATATTATTTTATTTGAGCAAATTACATTTTTTTTATTGTTGCATAGTAAGAAAATTAGCTTGACTTAATTTTTTTAATTAAACAAATTTTATGAGTTCAGCTGTTTGTTTCCCTTGTTTATGCAATTTTTTTCTGCTTGGGTGTTTATTTAAACTTTTTGCGGAATTTTCTATTTTTCTACAAAGTAGAAAATTATCTCGTTACGTGAATACCAGAGATACCCAAAAGAGATGAGAAACTTCTGACGTCATACGGGTTTGCCTACAAGCTGCTTTAGACATTTTTGGATAAGTATGCGTGAAAAAATATACATTTTTGGCTAAGTATACGTGAAAAATCGTAGATTTTTGCTTAGGTGTGCGTAAAAACACCGTGGCTACACTATGTGTGTTTTTCACATTTATTCACGAATACAAAAGAGATTACAACAACACGAAATAAACAAATGGGTTTTGGGGGGTAAAACGTACGAAAGTTTCCCATCTCCTTTGGGTATCTCTGGTGAATACCCTTACTATTTGGTTTTGATCAAGTTGAATGTGCGCGACTAGGGTAACTTGGTCGATTTGGCTCCAATAGACCTACAATTTTAACACAATATTCATGAGATATAAAAAAATGTTAATGCAAATAAAAAAAAAAAAAAACTGGGTTGCCCGGGAAAAAGTAGATATGTTTCAAGATTTTATTCTTCTCCACTTTTTTCATTTTCGTTCAATTCTTTGCTTTTTCTTTTTTTCAATTTCATTTTTTTTTATTTTGTTTCATTTTTTCTTGGTTTGAATAAAATGCCTTCTATTTTGCAGAAGAAATTGACATCACTGGCCTATTTGCAGGCAGTAGTTGTTTTGCTTTTTTTGTTTTTATTGGTTCAGGCTTAGCGGATTCAAAACTTCACCTGAAATCAAAATTAGGATGCATTTATGAACGTTGTACTGAAAAATATAATTGGTTGGGTACAAGATATACCTTCAGGATTATAGTCATCTACTAAAATTTCATCTATAGCTTCTTGAAGCCCCTCAAAGTCTACAGTCGAATTGTTGATTTCCACATTTTCGAATGATTCTACATGTGGTTGTGAAGATACAGGTTCGGAAAAATATATGGTATCATCACATTGTTGCAGATTCTGCAATGATTCCGTATCTATTATTTCTTGGGTGAAATCGAAATTGTTGCTTTCCAGAACGACTTCGTCGATTAAATCGATGATTTTGATTCAATAGGAGTTGATGTGCCAACTTGTAATGCTATGGTTTCAGGATTTTGCAATATCAGTTTAAATTTTGGCATCGGATACAATTTAATCAAGAGTTCAAAGTTGAAGTTGTTTATTACTAATTCGTTTTTAAAGATGTTAGGACTTCAACTGCTGTATCGAGCTTGTAGTTTGTTTGGGGATTTTCTTTATCTATCATAGTATCTGCAGTAACATGTTCAAAAGTTTCCAAGTTGTTCTGGGGCCCTATTTCGTATTACGAAACGAAAGGCAAAACAACGATACCCAGGACATAGAGCGATTAAGTACAACGATAATGCATGGTTGAAAATAGGTCCGTTCCACACTCAGTTTGAAACTGTCGAATTTAATTATATTTGGTTATTTTTGGTCAGAGTCTGTTCCCAACTTCAAAAATTGTGCAGAAGAGAGCGCTCACGAGAGAGTAAAAAATTTCCCCACCCTGACAAATTTAGCCCAAAGAATTTCTTCCGGCAGAAATATGAGTTCTGTCAAATGAAAAGTTGACGTATGTCAAACAAATAAATAAAGAAGAAAACAAATCAAATTGTAGTGATTTTTAAATTGAATCGCGGTTACGTGTTTTTTGCATTGAAAAGTGTTAAGCATAAAACGTGAAATTGTGTTGTATAATGGTGTTCAACTTGTTCCAGACTTTTTGGCAGTCTTTCGTAGTTTTATTTCCTACTGAGAGAATTCTCTCCCAACTCTCATTAATTTGACAGACTGCCTAATTTAGTGCACAAAAAGTCTGGAACATACCTAACATTGCCAGATAAAAATGAAAAAACAATTTTTTTTCAAGCGTACCAACTTCACGCCAACGAAAAGCTGTCAAAAAATTAGTAGATAAACAAAATCTTCAGTGGCAAAAAAAAATTCTTTTACTTTTTTTGTGCTATTTAATAATATTTTCTATTCAAAAACATAATCAGCCCTATCGGCAATCCCACGTGAGAAATTTCCCCGGGAGTAGGTTTTCTCTCCCAGGAATTTTTCTCCTTATCGGCAATCTCCATGGTATAAAAAGAGAAGGTATGATCATTAGAAAAAACTCAGTATCGAGAACTGTCAAAACTTATGGCTACTTAAGGTTTTGACAGCCCAGCCCATTGAAATTGTTGTTGTAAACAAATTTGTCTGGGAAATTGTTGTTGCTTTTGACTTTGCCAAATGCCAAACGTCAAAACCTTATTACCCCATTTTGTAAGATGGCGGCTCAAATGATCATACCTTGTCTTTTTATACCATGAGCAATCTCCATCGGAATTTCGTTTTCGGGAAGAAGTACAGCCAACTTAACAAAACAAAAAAACCTTCGAACACATGTCTTCGAAAATTTTGACAACTCTAATTTAATTGTATTTGGTGCACAAAAACAATTAAAATGTTTAATAGTAAATATTTATACCTATAATTTTTTTCTTCGGTGTTGATTTGTGGATTTTTATTCAATAATTTTTTTTAGTTTTTGCCCAACTTATTACTTTGTTTGTTTCTTCAGATGGACATGTAATTAGTCATAGAGGAAAATAATAAGGCAAGAGTTTGCTTAACAAAAAATACGACTTTGACTTAATATTACTTATTTTTTATTTGTTTCAACAAAAAGAATGTGCACTAAATTGATAGAAAATGTTGTAACGAACAATTCATTGCTTTATTTTTTGCCGTAGGACATTCTGAAGTCGAGTTATTCCCAAAAAACGATATTTTTGGGTGTTTTCGCACCGGTTTTTACATGCGTTCATTTATCAATAGCTCGGCCATCTTTGGTGATAAAGAGCTCATTTTTTCTTTAAAATGCAGGACATGAACAGGGCTACAAAATAGGTTAGAAAAATGTCAATCATGATGTAAGCTTTTTTCGAAATAATGACAAAAATGTGTTTTTTAACAAGAATTTGACTTTAAATGGCTGCCATTTTATATTTACTCACTCAAATTCAATGAAATTACATACAACGATAGAAAATATTATAAGGAAGAGAATGTATGTTTATTTTTTGGTCTACGACAATCTGGAGCAAAGATATTAGCTTAGAAGTAAAATACCCCAAAAAATGCATTTTTGTGAATAACTCCGCTAAAAAGAATGATCAGGTGGTGAGAAATTGGGTTTAAGCCTTTTAAATATACCCCCATCGATCCATGAAATAAAAACAGACAGTGCCTCTCAGCGCAAGGTCAAATGACGCTTTGACTGGAGTAGAAGCCGCACATAGCAATGTTTATGAGCCAATCTGCGACCTTGCGTTCCTCATCTTCTGTAAAGACTGTAGAAGGACCCATCAGATCCGCTTAAGCCCATTAATCCTATCATGGAGGGTAGTTATGGGAACACCAAACTCCCTACTTGCTCCTCGAATGCCCATATGGTTCTCACTTTAACTTACCGTTTTCGCGGAGGGATTTTTTGAAAAAGTCCTTATTTTCGTATTTCAATATATTAAAGGAAAAAATCCCGTCATAGGACTAGAGTTTGGCACTTTAGTTCATTTGACTGATCGATCATTTTAGTTCAAATCACGCTACTGAACTAATTCTGAACTAGTTCATTTTAGTTCAATTTATTTTAATCACTCCGATTTTGTTAGAATTAAAAAACAAAATTAGTTTGTATCCAAATTTATGTGAAATTGACGCATTATACATAATAAAACAAATAATACAACCTTAGAATAACAGATATGTACATTAGGGTGGGTCAAAAAAATTGAAATTCTTTTTTTTTAATTGGTACTCCGAAAAATCGATTGCTAGACCCCTCTAGAATATACACACCAAATATGAGCTCTTTATATTAATGGGAAGGTCCTCCGCTTTGCAATTTTCCATTTTTACATCAAGCTTCTACTAAAAAAAAATAATTTTTTTATTAATTGACTTTTTAGCAAATTTCTTTTCATATTCTTGTAGGAAATTGAACGCTCTACAAAAAAGGCCTTATACACTTTTTTCGTTTATCTAACCGTTGAATAGATATTTGAGGTCCAAAAATCGAGAAAATCTTTAAAAATTCGTTTTTTGTTCTTAATTTTGTAAGAAATTGAAAAATTATAATGATTAAACGCGCAAGACATATTCTTGTTGGAAATTGATTGCTCCACAAAAAAGGTCTTATTAACTTTTTTCATTAATATAACCATTCTAAAGATATTTGAGGTCAAAGTTAAAAAAAAAATATAAAAACATTTTATATTTTTAAAAAATTTCTAATTCATTGAAACATCATTATTTTCAAATTAGCAAGATATATTCTTGTAGGGGCTTAAACGTTCTACAAGAAATTCCTTGGAATGAAATTGATTGCTTTAACCGTTTAGAAGATATTCGTATCCAAATCGCAATGCATACGGGTCATAAGAAAACTATTGAAATCAGTGAGCATTGGTTTGGATACGAATATCTTCTAAACGGTTAAAGCAATCAATTTCATTCCAAGGAATTTTTTGTAGAACATTTAAGCCCCTACAAGAATATATCTTGTTAATTTGAAAATAATGAAGTTTCAGTGAATTAGAAATTTTTTAAAAATATAAAATGTTTTTATATTTTTTTTTAACTTTGACCTCGAATATCTTTAGAATGGTTAGATTAATGAAAAAAGTTACCAAGACCTTTTTTGTGGAGCAATCAATTTCCAACAAGAATATGTCTTGCGCGTTTAATCATTATAATTTTTCAATTTCTTACAAAATTAAGAACAAAAAACGAATTTTTAAAGATTTTCTCGATTTTTGGACCTCAAATATCTATTCAACGGTTAGATAAACGAAAAAAGTGTATAAGGCCTTTTTTGTAGAGCGTTCAATTTCCTACAAGAATATGAAAAGAAATTTGCTAAAAAGTCAATTAATAAAAAAATTATTTTTTTTTAGTAGAAGCTTGATGTAAAAATGGAAAATTGCAAAGCGGAGGACCTTCCCATTAATATAAAGAGCTCATATTTGGTGTGTATATTCTAGAGGGGTCTAGCAATCGATTTTTCGGAGTACCAAATCAAAAAAAAAAATTTCGATTTTTTTGACCCACCCTAATGTACATATATTATTTTCTATAAAAATTCTTAATTTCGTTCATATACTTGTCGAGCTTTCTGCTTCCTGTCGAAAGTCTAGAAGAAGTTCGTTTTGCTTTCATTATATCGAAATCATAGTAGTGCAAGACCAAGATGATACTTTTTTTTGTTCTTGCTCAAAAATAAGAAAAAGTGGTGCTTGAAGAAGAACCGTTGATACTGGCACAAGCGACCTTTTGTTTTACATCTAAATCTTGAGGTAGAACAGAAGAACTGATTTCGCTCAACAAAGAACTGGATGCAATTTCATATGCACTTTTTTTCTGCACCCCTTCTTTAAACGTCTGTCGGATTAAAAGGGCGATGTCGTCGTAAAAGACAAGGAGACAAGGAAAAATTCCCTATACAGATGGGACTTCCTTTCACCCAAAAAATATATAAAAAGATGATAATGTAGGTGAGCGCAAGCTGTTGCTGTTTAGTTTGTTGAAACAAATCTTTTTCGCTATTCGCGAACTAAATTGAACTAAGTTCACTAGTTCACCAAGATGAACTAGTTCGTTCGCGAACTACACAAGCCTACATAGGACGACCTATCCACCTCGTTATACCAGTTGAAAGCTATATTTTCCTAAGGGTAGTGTCTTAAGAAACAGTTTGCACATGGGTTGCCTGGCGACATCCTGTCAAGGCATAGGGTTGCCACGCTTTAAAGTTCATATTTTGAGTTTTTTCGACAACGCCATATGGTTATATGGTAAGTGTTAGAGGTGTAAACAAAAATTATGTCAGAGAAAATTAAATTTAAAAATTTGAAAATTCAGGATTTTTAGAAATTTGACATTTTAGAAGGGGAAACTGAGGTAAATTTAGAATTTGAAGAATAACACCGAAACAGTGAATTGAATTGTAAAAATCTGTAATTCTTCTAATACACAGGAACCAAAAACTAAGTCAAATAAAAAATTTGGCAGATACGTGTCAAGTTATTTTATTTTGCTCTCTAATAACATAAACATTATTTCAAATACCTTTCGTGCTCATTTTTGGTGAATTACTTCTCAAACATCGAATTTCACGGTTTTGATTTTTAAACGTCCATATCCCGAGTAGCAGATTTTTTACATTTTTGGTTTGTATGTGTGGCTTATAGAATTTAACAATATCTATCGATTCAAGTATCAATCTTTTTTCTACCACTTTTTGTTAAGGATATAGGTTTTTGACCTTTATCTAAATTTACCTCAGTTTCCCCTTCTAAAATGTCAAATTTCTAAAAATCCGTTGTCGGCGTTGTCGAAAAAACTCAAAATATGAACTTTAGAGTGTGGCAACCCTAGGCCTTTACAGGATGTCGCCAGGCAACCCATGTGCAAACTGTTTCTTTAGACACTACCCTTAGGAAAATATAGCTTTCAACTGGTATAACGAGGTGGATAGGTCGTTCTTTGACGCATTCTACATAATAAAACAAATAATACAACCTTAGAATAACAGATATGTACATATATTATTTTCTATAAAAATTCTTAATTTCGTTCATATACTTGTCGAGCTTTCTGCTTCCTGTCGAAAGTCTAGAAGAAGTTCGTTTTGCTTTCATTATATCGAAATCATAGTAGTGCAAGACCAAGATGATACTTTTTTTTTGTTCTTGCTCAAAAATAAGAAAAAGTGGTGCTTGAAGAAGAACCGTTGATACTGGCACAAGCGACCTTTTGTTTTACATCTAAATCTTGAGGTAGAACAGAAGAACTGATTTCGCTCAACAAAGAACTGGATGCAATTTCATATGCACTTTTTTTCTGCACCCCTTCTTTAAACGTCTGTCGGATTAAAAGGGCGCTGTCGTCGTAAAAGACAAGGAGACAAGGAAAAATTCCCTATACAGATGGGACTTCCTTTCACCCAAAAAATATATAAAAAGATGATAATGTAGGTGAGCGCAAGCTGTTGCTGTTTAGTTTGTTGAAACAAATCTTTTTCGCTATTCGCGAACTAAATTGAACTAAGTTCACTAGTTCACCAAGATGAACTAGTTCGTTCGCGAACTACACAAGCCTACATAGGACGACCTATCCACCTCGTTATACCAGTTGAAAGCTATATTTTCCTAAGGGTAGTGTCTTAAGAAACAGTTTGCACATGGGTTGCCTGGCGACATCCTGTCAAGGCATAGGGTTGCCACGCTTTAAAGTTCATATTTTGAGTTTTTTCGACAACGCCATATGGTTATATGGTAAGTGTTAGAGGTGTAAACAAAAATTATGTCAGAGAAAATTAAATTTAAAAATTTGAAAATCAGGATTTTTAGAAATTTGACATTTTAGAAGGGGAAACTGAGGTAAATTTAGAATTTGAAGAATAACACCGAAACAGTGAATTGAATTGTAAAAATCTGTAATTCTTCTAATACACAGGAACCAAAAACTAAGTCAAATAAAAAATTTGGCAGATACGTGTCAAGTTATTTTATTTTGCTCTCTAATAACATAAACATTATTTCAAATACCTTTCGTGCTCATTTTTGGTGAATTACTTCTCAAACATCGAATTTCACGGTTTTGATTTTTAAACGTCCATATCCCGAGTAGCAGATTTTTTACATTTTTGGTTTGTATGTGTGGCTTATAGAATTTAACAATATCTATCGATTCAAGTATCAATCTTTTTTCTACCACTTTTTGTTAAGGATATAGGTTTTTGACCTTTATCTAAATTTACCTCAGTTTCCCCTTCTAAAATGTCAAATTTCTAAAAATCCGTTGTCGGCGTTGTCGAAAAAACTCAAAATATGAACTTTAGAGTGTGGCAACCCTAGGCCTTGACAGGATGTCGCCAGGCAACCCATGTGCAAACTGTTTCTTTAGACACTACCCTTAGGAAAATATAGCTTTCAACTGGTATAACGAGGTGGATAGGTCGTTCTTTGACGGGATTTTTTCCTTTAATATATTGAAATACGAAAATAAGGTCTTTTTCAAAAAATCCCTCCGCGAAAAAGGTAAGTTAAATTAAAAATTTGACAGATACGTGTTAAGTTATTTAATTTTTTCTAACTTATCAAATAAAAATTATTAAAAAAAAATTTCTTCTGATTTTTGGTGAATTATTTCTCAAATATCGAATTGGAGTGTCAAGACTTTAAAAAGACTATATCTCGAGTTGTAGATTCTTTACATTTTTTATTTGTATGTGTGGCTTTCATTTTTTTATAATATCTATCGATTCCAATTTCAAATTTATTTCTATCACGTTTTGTTTAGAAAATAGATTTTTGCCTATTTTCTAAACTCAACTTTGTTATCCTACTCAAACTTCAAATTTTAAAAAATCCTGAAAATTAAAATTTTCAAATGAAATTTCCTTTGACATGATATATTTTTTTTAATAACTCTTTGGCTTGCCATATAAGCAGCCACCCTGCTTTTTTATTCAAAAATACGGAAAAATAAACTTTAAGGCCTGGCAACCCTATGCCTTGACAGGATATCGCTAGGCAACCCATGTGCAATTTACTTCCTTGGACACTACCTTTCAGAAAATATAACTGTCGACTGGTATAACGATGAGGGTAGGTCGTCCTTTGGCGGGATCTCCTACTATAAGCCCAAAATACCGCACTGTGCGTCGTTAAAATTCTCTGCTTGTCGGTCGTATGACACTTCACTTTTTTTGTAACTGTTGTTGCTGATTTTTTGTCAATTCGTCCCTTGCTACCCCCCCCCCCCCCTTGGAGTCTTACTCGTAATAATTTTTTGGTTTTGATTTTTTTTCTTTACTTTTTCCTTAAATTTTTGTACACATAATCTTGTAATTTTCGAAGATAAATCATTTGATTAAGTTTATATTTTCATTTCAAATATGGATTAATAGCTTTTTTAAGGTTTAATTTAGACGTAAGTTTACGAAATGAATTTACTTTTGAAATGAAATGAATTTTTTCTTTGAGTTAAAACTTTCCCGGCCTTTTTCAAAGTCAGTGACTTTCACCGAAGTTTTTTAAACTTTTCGGCAACTATTCTCTATAACTTCGAAGAGTATTGCTTCAATTTTACAAAATCAACAGACCTTTTCTCTTTTTTTTACTAAGAATTAGATTTTTAGTACGAAAGAATAATTATAATACACAGTATTTATTTAATTCAGCATGTTAAAAATTTATGAAAATTGTTTTTTTTTTTTTTTTTATATAGTTTGCATAATTGCGTTGTTTGATTTTGGCAGTGGGTTGGTAGTGACGGGTTCTTAATATTTACTTCATTATTATCTGTCTCTAGTCTCTACAACTTAAAACATTAATTAATTAATTTAATATTTTGTTTGTTAAATTTAAATAATTTTTTTTCGCATTAAAAACATCTATTACTTGCCTAAATGCATTTTTTGTTTCTTTCTATTCGATATACATAAGTAGTTATAAAAATAAATCGAAATGAAGACTATAGACCAGTGCAAATAATTTCTGGAAACAAACTACATACATATATTAGCAGAAAATGAGTGATGAGGAAATTTGGGACCGGACCGGGACGGAACGCCCCGAGGATAAACCAAGTTAGCATATTTGTAAAATTAATGTATTATAAATATTAGTATTTTATCTTTGTATATGATAAGGCCCCAAATGTGCCAAAAAATTTTATATCAATCAATAGCTGTGTTTTATTTTCCTCGTGATCCAGATCAGATCATTGTTTTTATTAGCTTTACAACAAAAGCAGGATTTTGTTTTGTTATTGTTTCCCAAACAAATTAATAATCTGATCCGGATCACGAGGAAAATAAAACACAGCTAATGTATCTTATTAGAAATAAGTTAGGCTCAAAGGCAGAACTATAATTGGAAGAAGCAGTCGGAAGCTTATGTCAAAATCCTCCGTGGAGTTTGTTTCAGAAACGCCAAAAGCATAAATTACCCCAATGGGTGTTATTCCAAATCAGTGAAACTCTATTAGTGTGAGTGTACAGATGCACATGTATTGGTAAAGGGTCGGAGTGCACATAGATGGTTAACCCCAGGGGCGCCAACAAAAACGTGTCTGGTCTGGTGACCATAGATTAAGTAATATTTTTCATCATAATTATAATCCAATTATAAATTATTTTATATTTTTCATCATAATTATAATCCAACTATAAATTATTTTATTTTTTTCAAAAAAAAAACAAACGAAAAATTATGTTTAAACCATCATGGTTGTCTGAAACATTGGGTGCGGTCGCGTAATCATCTTAAGGTATCCGGATTCCGGATACCTTTATGTTGTTGTAATCCCATGTGAAATCAAAGCTGATCGTGAACATTCCTTGACAAGAAAAAAAAAATCCAAAGGTGTCCTAAAATTTTCTGGATACTAATGTACATATGTTATGGGAGATTTGTAAGAACAGCTTATTCGTGTTCACAAACGTATCGGATACTCAGGTATCTTGGATAGCCTATCTATAGTAGGGTGGGTCAAAAAAATCGAAAATTTTTTTTTTGATTTGGTACTCCGAAAAATCGATTGCTAGACCCCTCTAGAATATACACACCAAATATGAGCTCTTTATATTAATGGGAAGGTCCTCCGCTTTGCAATTTTCCATTTTTACATCAAGCTTCTACTAAAAAAAAATAATTTTTTTATTAATTGACTTTTTAGCAAATTTCTTTTCATATTCTTGTAGGAAATTGAACGCTCTACAAAAAAGGCCTTGTACACTTTTTTCGTTTATCTAACCGTTGAATAGATATTTGAGGTCCAAAAATCGAGAAAATCTTTAAAAATTCGTTTTTTGTTCTTAATTTTGTAACAAATTGAAAAATTATAATGATCAAACGCGCAAGACATATTCTTGTTGAAAATTGATTGCTCCACAAAAAAGATCTTATTAACTTTTTTCATTAATCTAACCATTCTTAAGATATTCGAGGTCAAAGTTAAAAAAAAATATAAAAACATTTTATATTTTTAAAAAATTTCTAATTCACTGAAACTTCATTATTTTCAAATTAGCAAGATATATTCTTGTAGGGGCTTAAACGTTCTACAAAAAATTCCTTGGAATGAAATTGATTGCTTTAACCGTTTAGAAGATATTCGTATCCAAATCGCAATGCATACGGGTCATAAGAAAACTATTGAAATCAGTGAGCATTGGTTTGGATACGAATATCTTCTAAACGGTTAAAGCAATCAATTTCATTCTAAGGAATTTTTTGTAGAACGTTTAAGCCCCTACAAGAATATATCTTGCTAATTTGAAAATAATGAAGTTTCAGTGAATTAGAAATTTTTTAAAAATATAAAATGTTTTTATATTTTTTTTTAACTTTGACCTCGAATATCTTTAGAATGGTTAGATTAATGAAAAAAGTTAATAAGATCTTTTTTGTGGAGCAATCAATTTTCAACAAGAATATGTCTTGCGCGTTTGATCATTATAATTTTTCAATTTGTTACAAAATTAAGAACAAAAAACGAATTTTTAAAGATTTTCTCGATTTTTGGACCTCAAATATCTATTCAACGGTTAGATAAACGAAAAAAGTGTACAAGGCCTTTTTTGTAGAGCGTTCAATTTCCTACAAGAATATGAAAAGAAATTTGCTAAAAAGTCAATTAATAAAAAAATTATTTTTTTTTAGTAGAAGCTTGATGTAAAAATGGAAAATTGCAAAGCGGAGGACCTTCCCATTAATATAAAGAGCTCATATTTGGTGTGTATATTCTAGAGGGGTCTAGCAATCGATTTTTCGGAGTACCAATTCAAAAAAAAGAATTTCGATTTTTTTGACCCACCCTAATCTATAGGGGTTTTTCTTTTTTAGTTCAAAAGAAAGCTCTGAACAGAAACTGAACATTCTGAGCACGCTCTGAACATTATCTGAACTGAACGTGTTCTGAGCGATCTTAATTAATATTGAAACAGATATGAGAACAAACTGCCACCAAATGACATTTTATCAATTATTCATAGTTGTCAAACCCAACAAAGGAAAAAAATGATGATACTAGACCAGTGCCAATAATTTTTGAAAATAAAAAAATTATTAGCAGCATATGGGTGGTGGGAAAATTTAGGATAAATGGTATATGAAAGGGGAAAAATAAATTGCCCACAACAAAATTGGGGGAAAGGGGGTGGGTGGGCGAAAAAGTGGGGTGGGTGTCAAAAATCATGGTTTTTTACGATTTCTGTCTAAACTAGACGTCCTATCGAAAAAAGTCAAATGCAAAAGTTGTAGGTAGTATAAATGTCTACAACTTTTACTCAAACAATTTTTTTCTATAACCTCAAAAATATTGAAAAAAATGCAAAAATACGATTTTTTGATTTTTTATTTTTATCTTTTACAAAAATGGTGGGATTTTAACAAAACTTGGTTAAAAACTACTTTGTTATGTTTTCTATGTATTAAAAATGTTTTTTGAGCAAAAAGTGAATTTTTGGATTTTTGACGAATTTAATTTGAAAAAATAGCCTATTTTTCAATCAAAAAAGTTACCGAAAAAATTTTTGATTTTTGAAAAGTTTGAAATGAAATTATTTAGATTAAAACCTATTATTTAAGATTGTGTGGAAAAACTATTAATACAGTAAAATAAGGAGAAAAAAGGGGTAAATCTCGGAATGAATGTTAGTAGAATTTTTTTTTGCTCAATATCTTCCTTTTGCCATTCTATAACATATCTCAAAAGTCTAGAAAAATCTCATGTCCGCTTGTCGCGATTTCAAGGTCAAATCGCGAAATGGAGATTTTCAAAATTAGCAAAAATAGGCTATGGTATTATATACACATATGATACATGATTTCAAGGTATTTTTTAATGCTGATTCCAAAAAATCTAAAATCAAGACAATCTGACGTCTCTGGAAAAAGTTATACCTGTTTTTCATCTGTCAACTCATAATTTTATTACAGTTGCAAACTTACTGCCAAAAACCCCTTAAAAGTTATGGTAGAGGAACCAAATTTTGCATGAAGATTTTAGAATCCATCATTATTAAAAATCAAAACAATCCATTACAAAAAAATATATAGACCTACGAAATAATGGTATTTTTTGATGGAGGGGCAAATTTTAGGATATGCACTAAAGAAGATTCTTGTTCATCTTAGGAATAAGTGCAAATAGGCTAATTTTTTCATTTTAATCTTTGTTTAAATATTCTTTAACTATCCTCAAAAATCTAAAAAAATCTCATGTCCGCAAGTCCTAATTTTCTTGGTTTGAAGATAAGGTGCAGATTTGAAAAAATTGAAAAACTACTCTTCAGATATTTGTGTCAGATCAACATGAATAAGGTACATTACTTTTCAGGGATGGTCATATTGATTTTTTTGTGGGTTTTGTTGGAATCAGCGTTAAAAAATACTTTACCAACATGGGTTATGTTGGTATACATATAAGAATCTAAAGTTTTCTTATTATTTTTTTTTTAAATCTGCACCTAACTTAGTTTAACCTGGAAAATTAGAACTTGCGGACATGAGATTTTTTTAGATTTTTGACATAAGTTATAGAATATCCAAACAAAGATAGAAACAAAAAAATTAGCCTATTAGCACTTATTCCAAGATTGTACCAGGATGTTTTTTAGTGCACATCCCAAAATTTCCCCTTTTCTCAAAAAATACCGTTTTGTCATAGATATAAATGGTTTTTTCCATTGCATTGTTTTGATTCTTAATGATAATGGATATGAAAACCCTCATGCAAAATATGATTCCGCTACCATTACTTTTAAGGGTTTTTCGGTAGTAAGTTAGCAACTGTTATAATAATATGAGTTGACAGATGAAAAACAGGTATAACTTTTTCCAGAGACGTCAGATTGTCTTGATTTTAGATTTTTTGGAATCAGCATTAAAAAATACCTTGAAATCATGTATCATATGTGTATATAATACCATAGCCTATTTTTGCTAATTTTGAAAATCTCCATTTCGCGATTTGACCTTGAAATCGCGACAAGCGGACATGAGATTTTTCTAGACTTTTGAGATATGTTATAGAATGGCAAAAGGAAGGTATTGAGCAAAAAAAATTTCTACTAACATTCATTCCGAGGTTAAACCCTTATTTGACTGGATTATATACTTTTGTTTTAGAAAATATTGAGAAAAATTGAAAAAAACAAAAAAACCATTTTTAAGATCGATTTTTCCGTAAATGACAGTAATATTGGCGAGAAATAATTTTCCATAGAAACTAAATTATACTTTTCTAATGGCATTTGACCTTCTTAATTTGAATCTAGCATTAGAATAGCTTTAACGTGAAAAGTTTTTGAGATATTGAATTTTGAACGTCCAAAACACTATTTTTGTGATGTTTTGCATGGTAATATCTCAAAAACGTGATGTGATAGAATTTTTCTGACTTCGGATTCGAGCTATGTTATTTTAATTGTTATTTTTAATTATTAGAACATAATTTTTTTTCCTTTGTTGGGTTTGAATTGACAAAATGTCATTTGGTGGGAGTTTGTTCTCAAATCTGTTTCGTTAACAGAACATTCTTTCAGTTGGAAATAGAACGTTCAATAAAACAAAAGAAATTTAGGATTAATGGTATAAATAAGGGGGAAAATCGATTGGATCGCAGCAGATGGTCAGAAGTGAGGTCGGATAGGGAAAAAAGTAGACGGGATGAAAAAATCGGATTTTGAATGATTTCTGACGAAAGTACCCTTCTAGCGATGATTTGACAGGGAGGCGAAATTGACATATGTATTTTTCTTGTTTTCTTGGAAACTATGGCTTGGCAGCATTTTTAATGAAGAGGAAATGAAGTGAGTGATTGAGTGAGTGAGTGAGGGAGCGGTAAATATTAGTATGTCTTTGAGGTTCTGTGGCCCGAGGTGCGTTCTTTTTTCTAAAAAATAGTCAACTATGCTGCCGTGCTAAGCAAAAAGGGCGTATGAGCCAAAAATCAAAAAATGAGTTTGTGGCATATTTGAAAACGTTAAGCACCACTTTATTTTTGGGTGAGATAAAAAAAATCGCATTTTCAACTTGAAATAGCCCAAAACCCCAAATGAAAAAGGGCACATATCCATTTTCTATCATACTAAGCAAAAAGGGCGTATCAACCAATTACTAAGCAAAAAAGGCACATAAGCCAAAATTCTTTGAGTATGTGTCCTTTTAAACTTTGTAGGTACCTATCTCACAACTGTGTTGGTTCATACGCCTTTTTAATTAAAATCAGTAACATTTTCAAAAATATTAACTTCGGTTTTTTTTTTTCAATTTTTTTTTAAATTTTTCAAAAGGGATAAAATTTTGTTTAAATATTTCGACTTATTCGTTTTTGAAAAATTTTTGAAAATTTCTACACACAAATTGTATCAAAAAAAAAAAAACTTCAACAATCTTAAAAAAGGATATAAAAACAATTTAAAAAGTAGTTTCGTTATTTCAGAAGTATCTAACTTTGAATACTTTTTTGGATTTAAATAAAATAAACGATAAAATATAATAATATTTATTTTGGCCGAATCTTTTTACCAACAGGCACCTATTTCATAGACATGCGACAGGTTACAGGGGACAATTTTGTAAATGACCACTTGACAATTGTGCAAATTCTGTGTCATAAAAATATTGAGTTTTGTAGAAATGTCGAGATGTGGGATCATAAAAAAATTGTAATGACAATGAACTAGCAGGGATGTTTTAAAAATTTGTCAGGGATTTCCCGAAAATTTTTGTGGCAATCTTTTGTTTGATAGAAAAAAATATACAAACAACAGTTTTGTCACTATGATGTTCGCAAATGTGTCAGGCCTCAGGCAAATGAGTTTGCGCGAAGTATTGATAGCGAAGTGACAAGTTTCTTAAACCATTTGATATACATATTTACTTCTCGAATGAAAGTGATAAATATAATGAAATGCAATTGAGTGCATAACATATAACAAAAATTCTATATACCAATTCAAACTATACCAAGACTAGAAACTGAGCTGTCAGATCAATTCTGCCTACAAGCTGAGGTGTGGTGAATGACCCACCAAGTTTCTGTGCGTTGCGTATTTACGCACACATAGACACTTGGTGGGTGATTCACCACAATGGTGACTACTTTTATTCATACTTTGTACACTTATTCACGGACTTCATGTCAAAATTACAAAAACAACACTGCAAACAATAAAGTTTTGTGGGGGTGAAACGTTCGAAAGTTTCCAGCCTTGGTATATTCATGTCTATTCCCGATGTCATGTCGTTTTTCCGATTGCTCTCTTTTCCTTAACATTTTCGACGCGACAATTCTGTACTAAATTTTTAAACGACAAAAAGGAATAGATATCTGTTTAACTCTGATGAAGTTGGAAAAACAAAATGCAGAATATTGTTCAACAACAAAGACGGGCTAATGCAGAAATGTTTTATGGCAAATAATAAATAGTGAAACTGACAAAATTAGTGGAGAAAGAAGATCGCGTATAATAAATGATTCTAAATAGTAAAGTGCTTGAAATCTGAGTTTAAGGTCAGCTATTTTTTTTTTTTGGTGGAGATTTAAGCCTCCCAGTTGCATTTACTTCCATACATCAAGGAACATTGTTTATTCTTTTTAAAATGTATATCTTTCTACCACCTGGTCATCGATTGTAAGGCAGTATCTATAGAGATGAACTGTATAGAGCTATGTATAGTTTTGGCACCCCTGCCAAGCTTGTCCGGCTGTGCAGGATGACGAAGGAGAATGCACGCTGCTCCGTCAGAGTAGGTACAGACCTTACCGAAGCATTTGATCTCAAAAAAGGTTTTTGGCAAGGTGACGCACTGTCATGCGACTTCTTTAAGAAGATTTCTTCAGGAAGTACTCAGCGTGATGTCAATGGCGCTTTTTTAAAAAAAATTTTAATTGTTAAATTAATATTTTACTTTCAACAAAATTTTCAAACAAATTGTATCAAAATCCAACTATTTTTGTTAAATATAAAAAAAATAAAAAAAAAACAAACATTATTTTTGAGGTAATGTACAAAATTTTACGTTTCAAATTTAAAATATAACACAGCCACACAAAAAAATATAAAAGTTCTGAACTTTGGTTGCGACTAGGTTTTTCATATAGTTTTGGGGTCGCTGAAACCGAATCCGATGTCCGTTTTGCCCCATCACGTCAGGTTTTCGAGATAACCTCAAAAAAGGTCACGAAAACAAAATTTTTTTTTCTCTGATCTGGATGTGCGAATGTATTAATCATATAGTTTTTGGATCGCTGAATCCAGATTCGAAGTCAATTTTGCCCTATCACGTCAGGTTTCTGAGATATCCTCAAAAAAATGTCAAAACCAACAAAACAAAATTTCTTATCTGGAGTTGCGACTAGGTTTTTCATATAGTTTTTGGGTTGCTAAAACCGAATCCGAAGTCTATTTTGCCATATCACGTCAGGTTTTTGAGATATTCTCAAAAAATGTCAGATAAGAACTTTTTTTTTGAGTTTAGACATTTTTTGAGGATATTTCAAAAACCTGACGTTATACGGCAAAATAGACTTCGGATTCGGTTTAAGCAACCCAAAAACTATATGAAAAATCTAGTCGCAACTCCAAAAACTATATGATTAACATATTCGCACATCCAGATCAGAGAAAAAAAATTTTTGTTTTTGTGACATTTTTTGAAGTTATCTCGAAAACCTGGCGTAATGGAGCAAAACGGACTTCGGATTCGATTCCAGCGACTATAAGAAAAACCTGGTCGCAACCCCAGGTCAGAACTTTTATATTTTTTTGTGTGGCTGTGTAATTTATTAAACAAAAAGAAATCAATTTTTAGGTTGTTTGTTTTTTATTTGTAAGTTTTTTTTTTAATAATTTTCACAACTTTTAGTTTTTGTTTTTATACTACGAGTTTCGGACTTCTGTCCATCATCGGGGGAAATGCATTTGCATTTCTTCTTCAGATCAAGTTTGCATTTCGCCCGATGATGGACAGAATCCGAAACGCAACTAAAAGTTGTCAAAATTATTAAAAAAAAAAAACTTACAAATAAAATACAAAACAACCTAAAAATCAATTTCTTTTTATTTAATAAATTATATTTTGATACCATCAAAACTTGGAGACCAACCCGTAAAAATTCTCAAATTTGTATATCTTTTAAATATATACAACTTTCACATATTTTATTTCGCTAAAACAAAATCATTAAAAACCTTGCTTTTTCATCCCGCCCCTTTCTTTCCCTCTCCCGCCCCACTTCCGGCCGTTTGTTGCGATGTAATCGATCTTTTTTTCTATATAAATTTTTCCTAAATTTCTATAACTCATTTTCTGCTAAAAATTTTTTCAACTTTTTGTCTCCGAAAACGGCTTTGTAACTGGTCTACTATGGACACGCGTAGATAAATGATACATTTAAACGGAGATAGAATAGCCTAAGATTCTATAAATTTGTCAGGATTATACATATTACATAATTATATTAAAAATAATTCAACTAAAGTATTGTAATTTTGTGTATTACACAGTTTTTTCATTATTTAAACTAATCCTAGGGAAAACTAAACTATAAAGTGAACTAAACTTTAGCTTATTATGTAGTTTATAATTGAAATATTACTGTAAACCATATTATTATTATTATTATTATTATATTTAAACAAAACAGTTCAAATTGTGTAAATGTACGGTTAATGGCGTTCCCATTTTAGTTTGTAAAATATTTAAAATATCTTCATATTTGTTGTATATACACAATATTTTGACAATAATATTATATTTTGTGTTCGAATTCTTAGCACGAAAACAAGTTATTTGTAATTGCAATATTTTGTTTTACCTATTATGTGCTTATTATCAATATATTTTTTTTATATTTTCATGTAACATTACATTAAACGATTTAAGGTCACGATGGTTGTACCCTTTTTGGTTGCTTACGCGATTGCTTTTGTCTCAGTTCTATTTGTGGAAATTTTAAAGGAAGATTACTTATATTACATAAGCTAGAAACACTACTACTACGACTCGTATCTTCTGATGTATCTACAGAAGTTGATAAAGAAGAATGACTATAGATGTTTGTAGATGTAGAATCCTGTGAATTTTGCCGACTTAAGGAGTGAAAACTTTGAAATAAATTTGGTGAATGAGGCAGTCGATATGCAGATCTGAGTAATGATTCAACGTTTGTTTTTTCTTTCGGTTGCATTTGATTGATCGGAAGAGTTTTAATATAAGGCATATTACTTTCGGGAAGCCATTCATTTGAAATTCTGAAGCAAAAAAAAAAAAATTAATAAATAAATACGCAGTGTTCTATTGTGTTTTAAATTGTTATTTACATATTAGGTGGTGCCCACTCAACAAAGCATTCGAAAAGTCCGCTCGGGTTCTTGCGACGCATCGTAATTCCGCCTCGAAATGTTATACAATTTTTGCCATTTGTTAGAGTACTTATTTGGCGGAGTCGGTGATGCAGCCCTTCCATGATTCCAGCATCGAAAAAGTCGAACATACGGGCTGTGAAAAAACACAAAATTTAAAGTTAGGAGTTCAAAGGAAAATATATATTTGTTTATGATAACATTAAGCTTACTTTTTACTGTAGTGTTTGTCCTAAATGAAATAAATTATGATTATTTTTAACATGCACGCGTTAGCCCAGTACCCTTGTTTTGAAGCTATCGCTTCAAATCTGGTAGTTCTGAATTTTGGCAGTTGTTTATAACAATGGCCCAATGAACTTTAGTTTTCGTACAAGAGTGTCAAAAGCAAGATTGCCAAAAATGTCTAAAAATACCAAAAATTTTAATTCTTTGTTGGTCCTTAAGAACTTAATTTTGGCAAAAATTATCATAACCAACACATTTGAGGCATGGTAATTGTACTATCAGAATTTTAGAAACAGTTTCACCTCGTCTAATAATGCACTGGATACTGATCTCTATAATCTCTATATATAGAGATTAGCAGGGAATACATAGCGAAGAATATTTTTTAAACGAAATCTTGCACTTTAGAGCAAGTAACAAACCTATAGAAAAATAAATAAACAATTCTTATAAGACCAGTACAAAGAATGTAACTAGAAAATTAACGTCATATAAAAAAAAATATATGTACGTTAAACTGTAGAAAAAAAAATACCTAAATTCCAGGTAAAAAAGTTGAATAAGCAATTTTTGAGTTTTGAAAATTTTAATACAGAATTTTTTGTATTGAAACATTTACTTTAAGATGGTGTAGAAAAACTAAGCTACAGTATCAAAAAATGTCGGTTTCTCAGTAAATGCCAGTAATAAGGTTTTTTTATTGTCTAATCGACTGCGTTTTGGTCATTTTCTTCTTTCTCCCCTTTAACCTCTACCAACCTTTTCATCTCCTTTTCCCTCACCCATCTATACCGACGGTTAAATTTACCGTGTGTATTGTTTTCCATTAAAACCACGTGACCCCAGGGTCATTAATAACACTTGGTAGCCGTTATGACTAACTGTCTCTAGTCTCGCTATCGTAACTAATTGCTAAAAAAAAAAAAAAAAACAAAAAAGGCAACTGTTGTTCTTTTTGGTTGACATGACTTCTTCTTCTTCTTCCTTTTTCTCGGCGCTGTTATGATCTCGATGTCGAGGGGATCATAACTATCCCACGTTACTGCTTCACACTAGTGATCCGCTTGTGGGGTTCGCCGGGTTGACCTCAGAAATCGGCGGCAAGCCTCCCGGTTTTGTATTGTTCCATTTCTAAGGCCAACTGAATGCTGGTGTTTTTGCATTTGCGTGTACCAGGAGTTTTTAGGCCTACCTTTCTTTTTATTTCGTGTTGGAACGTTGTATGATATTGCTTTTTTGACGGGGTTCTCAGGATCTCTCCTTTGAACATGGCAATACCAACTGAGTCGGTCGTGTTCAATTTTTTTTTTTTTTTTTTTTTTTTTTTTGGTTGACATGACATCCCACAAAAAACACAATCCAAAAACCCAAGATTTATAGTTATTTCCCTGCAAACGAAAAACTACCACTTACGTCAGTAAACATCTTTGTCCTCACAAAAGTTTTCAACGCGATAAGCACTGAATATTAACAAATATCCCAACTAAGAGCTGGCAAAATCTTAATATTGAACAATAATCAAAAAGTTGCACATAAACTCATAACCCTTAAAAATCTTTCTAGGCTATGTCCTGTTTCTATCTCATTATATTTGCGCAGTCTTATAAACGTGCCTGAATCAAAAGTTGTTTCTGAAATGAAATTCCAACTCGACACGTAAATATCTGTGGCAACAAGGAATAACAACATTAGTCAACTTATGTCGAAATTGTGATTTTCACAAAATCTGATTCAATTGAGGCTGTTTACTTTATCGATAAACTTCGTATTGAAATCCACAGTCTTTACTAAAATAGTAATCAACGTGTTTCTTAAACTTTTTTTCTAAAATTTTGACTTTGAAATCGTTTATTTCGAAATAGTCGGTTTAAATAAATTAATTTTAAATTTTAAATTAAGTGAATAATTTTAGCTTTCGAAAAAAGTATCGTTCATAACTATAAGTGTTGCCGTGGTTTTTTAATAAAATTTTTTGATTTTAAGTATTTTTTTTTTAGAAAATTGCCCCTCCCGCCTAAACGGGGGATGTAGACACCCATAGTAAAAAATGATTGTATTTAACCCTTCTACACAAAACCGTTATCAGTTCTTGGTTGCTAAGTTATCGTATTTTTCCCCTCAAATGTTTCTTTTTTACTTGAGAAAAACTGAATCTGCGAAAAAAAGATAGGTTCAAAGGGCCATATTTGGGTTAATTTAATAAGACCAGCATCTTAAAGAAAATTTAATCTTCTATCTTTTATTAGAGCAATGTTATTGTCTATCTCAGCCCAAATAAGAGACACAACCAAAAAAGTAAAAAAACTCAAAAAATTGAATTTTTTGATTTTTTTGTACATATGTTTGTTTTGACTGTTTTGGTAAGAAAATTTTTTTATCAATTTAAAAAACAAACATTATTGTTATAGGAAATTTAGTTCTCTACAAAATGTGTTAAGTGCAATATCTTAAAATTATGCTTCGTTTACGAGATATATTGAAAAAACCAAAAAGGAGGCTTTTGCACCCCTATCTCCAGTTTCCACCCCCTCATTTAATAGCACTCCACGGTTTTATCTTCTTTTATAACCCATTGAACGATTCCTGCAATAAAAACCCTTGAGACGTTCAAGTTCCTTATTACCCTGTTTTTTTCCAACATAATCAATAGGGTCATTTCCCTTATAATCGAACACCTAGTAGCCTACAAAAAAGTAATCCTCAACTGTGAGGAAATCGTTCAACTTAAATTCGTTATATTAAGTTAATTAATTGCTGGAACTCAAATTGTTTTTATTAAATTTAAGTTTCTTTTATTTACTTTTATTGTTTTTTTATGAAAAAATAAAAAATGAAAAAAAGCCAAATTTCCCGGTAGTCGAACACTTGTTTCCTGAAGTCTAGCATAGAGTTTCCTAATTTCGAACGTAAGATTTCGGGCACAGGTTAAACATAAGAAAATGTTAAAACTAATTTTTGGAAATTTTATTTCAGTTTTAACGAACAAATTCATAGTATTATGTAGTTTTTATTCAATTTAATTGACATCGGAAATTTCTGAAGTGGTAGGTACGAAAGTAATAAATAAACCTTACAAACAGAAAACAAAAAAAAAACATAAATAGCAATATTCTTCAGCAAAGTAATTTTTGGAATTTTTTTTTTAATGCAATGTAATGTATAGTGGTACATACTAGGTAATAAAAGTAAATTAAATATAATAAAATAAATACAAAAAGTTATAAAAAACATAATTCAGTTTTTTTCACGGTAAGTTTATGAGCCAATCTGCGACCTTGCGTTCCTCATCTTCTGTAAGGACTGTAGAAGGACCCATGCGCTTAAGCCCATCTGCAAATTTCCCATTAATCCTATCATGGAGGGTAGTTATGGTAGTAATTGTACTATCAGAATTTTAGAAACAGTTTCACCTCGTCTAATAATGCACTGGATACTGATCTCTATAATCTCTATATATAGAGATTAGCAGGGAATACATAGCGAAGAATATTTTTTAAACGAAATCTTGCACTTTAGAGCAAGTAACAAACCTATAGAAAAATAAATAAACAATTCTTATAAGACCAGTACAAAGAATGTAACTAGAAAATTAACGTCATATAAAAAAAAATATATGTACGTTAAACTGTAGAAAAAAAAATACCTAAATTCCAGGTAAAAAAGTTGAATAAGCAATTTTTGAGTTTTGAAAATTTTAATACAGAATTTTTTGTATTGAAACATTTACTTTAAGATGGTGTAGAAAAACTAAGCTACAGTATCAAAAAATGTCGGTTTCTCAGTAAATGCCAGTAATAAGGTTTTTTTATTGTCTAATCGACTGCGTTTTGGTCATTTTCTTCTTTCTCCCCTTTAACCTCTACCAACCTTTTCATCTCCTTTTCCCTCACCCATCTATACCGACGGTTAAATTTACCGTGTGTATTGTTTTCCATTAAAACCACGTGACCCCAGGGTCATTAATAACACTTGGTAGCCGTTATGACTAACTGTCTCTAGTCTCGCTATCGTAACTAATTGCTAAAAAAAAAAAAAAAAACAAAAAAGGCAACTGTTGTTCTTTTTGGTTGACATGAACCAAAACTGAATGCTGGTGTTTTTGCATTTGCGTGTACCAGGAGTTTTTAGGCCTACCTTTCTTTTTATTTCGTGTTGGAACGTTGTATGATATTGCTTTTTTGACGGGGTTCTCAGGATCTCTCCTTTGAACATGGCAATACCAACTGAGTCGGTCGTGTTCAATTTTTTTTTTTTTTTTTTTTTTTTTTGGTTGACATGACATCCCACAAAAAACACAATCCAAAAACCCAAGATTTATAGTTATTTCCCTGCAAACGAAAAACTACCACTTACGTCAGTAAACATCTTTGTCCTCACAAAAGTTTTCAACGCGATAAGCACTGAATATTAACAAATATCCCAACTAAGAGCTGGCAAAATCTTAATATTGAACAATAATCAAAAAGTTGCACATAAACTCATAACCCTTAAAAATCTTTCTAGGCTATGTCCTGTTTCTATCTCATTATATTTGCACAGTCTTATAAACGTGCCTGAATCAAAAGTTGTTTCTGAAATGAAATTCCAACTCGACACGTAAATATCTGTGGCAACAAGGAATAACAACATTAGTCAACTTATGTCGAAATTGTGATTTTCACAAAATCTGATTCAATTGAGGCTGTTTACTTTATCGATAAACTTCGTATTGAAATCCACAGTCTTTACTAAAATAGTAATCAACGTGTTTCTTAAACTTTTTTTCTAAAATTTTGACTTTGAAATCGTTTATTTCGAAATAGTCGGTTTAAATAAATTAATTTTAAATTTTAAATTAAGTGAATAATTTTAGCTTTCGAAAAAAGTATCGTTCATAACTATAAGTGTTGCCGTGGTTTTTTAATAAAATTTTTTGATTTTAAGTATTTTTTTTTTAGAAAATTGCCCCTCCCGCCTAAACGGGGGATGTAGACACCCATAGTAAAAAATGATTGTATTTAACCCTTCTACACAAAACCGTTATCAGTTCTTGGTTGCTAAGTTATCGTATTTTTCCCCTCAAATGTTTCTTTTTTACTTGAGAAAAACTGAATCTGCGAAAAAAAGATAGGTTCAAAGGGCCATATTTGGGTTAATTTAATAAGACCAGCATCTTAAAGAAAATTTAATCTTCTATCTTTTATTAGAGCAATGTTATTGTCTATCTCAGCCCAAATAAGAGACACAACCAAAAAAGTAAAAAAACTCAAAAAATTGAATTTTTTGATTTTTTTGTACATATGTTTGTTTTGACTGTTTTGGTAAGAAAATTTTTTTATCAATTTAAAAAACAAACATTATTGTTATAGGAAATTTAGTTCTCTACAAAATGTGTTAAGTGCAATATCTTAAAATTATGCTTCGTTTACGAGATATATTGAAAAAACCAAAAAGGAGGCTTTTGCACCCCTATCTCCAGTTTCCACCCCCTCATTTAATAGCACTCCACGGTTTTATCTTCTTTTATAACCCATTGAACGATTCCTGCAATAAAAACCCTTGAGACGTTCAAGTTCCTTATTACCCTGTTTTTTTCCAACATAATCAATAGGGTCATTTCCCTTATAATCGAACACCTAGTAGCCTACAAAAAAGTAATCCTCAACTGTGAGGAAATCGTTCAACTTAAATTCGTTATATTAAGTTAATTAATTGCTGGAACTCAAATTGTTTTTATTAAATTTAAGTTTCTTTTATTTACTTTTATTGTTTTTTTATGAAAAAATAAAAAATGAAAAAAAGCCAAATTTCCCGGTAGTCGAACACTTGTTTCCTGAAGTCTAGCATAGAGTTTCCTAATTTCGAACGTAAGATTTCGGGCACAGGTTAAACATAAGAAAATGTTAAAACTAATTTTTGGAAATTTTATTTCAGTTTTAACGAACAAATTCATAGTATTATGTAGTTTTTATTCAATTTAATTGACATCGGAAATTTCTGAAGTGGTAGGTACGAAAGTAATAAATAAACCTTACAAACAGAAAACAAAAAAAAACATAAATAGCAATATTCTTCAGCAAAGTAATTTTTGGAATTTTTTTTTTAATGCAATGTAATGTATAGTGGTACATACTAGGTAATAAAAGTAAATTAAATATAATAAAATAAATACAAAAAGTTATAAAAAACATAATTCAGTTTTTTTCACGGTAAGTTTATGAGCCAATCTGCGACCTTGCGTTCCTCATCTTCTGTAAGGACTGTAGAAGGACCCATGCGCTTAAGCCCATCTGCAAATTTCCCATTAATCCTATCATGGAGGGTAGTTATGGGAACAACGAACTCCCTACTTGCTCCTCAAATGCTCATATGGTTGTCACGAATACTATTCAATGCATTTTTTAGGGAGGCTTTTTAGTTTTCAAATTCAAGGCAAGAAACGACTAAATTTAGCAACTATTCGAACAAAGGAAACCAAAAATAGTAAGTTTCCTTGATCCGAGCACCCGATAAAAATGGGTTCGAATACTGGCCCACCCGATAAAAATGTGTTCGAATACTGGCCCTTAAGATTTTGCTATCTTTATCGTAAGAAAATCGTGAGAATGATTTATTTTCCTATAACATTTCAAGCTTGAGCGAACGAGAACTATTTTGACGAGGTTGCCTATATTCGAACACAAGTGTTCGAACACAAGTGTTCGAACACAAGTGTTCGAATAGGAAACTCGTTCAAATTAAGCTTCCAATGTTCGAACAGTTAAAATATTAAATAATTATTAACTTTTTGGATACAAATTGTATGTTTTTGAATAATAATAGATTTAAAATAAAGAAAAAACTTTTAAGAATGTGTATTGACCTCAATTTTTACACAATACAAACAGTTTACCAAAACACTCGCAACACTTTTTTTTTCTACAAAACCCTTAAACGATGGCACTCTCTGAAGGCTTAACACAAACTACCATTCTTATAAACGTTGACATGAATTGCACTAGTTGAAAATTTCTCAAGGTTTAGGGTAGAAACACATTTAGACTATTGCATTTACATAAGTTGAAAATCTAGAAAATTACACAGTTTAAACGTTTTTTTTTTCAAAAAGTGTTCGACTACTGGGAGTGTTCGGATTTAGGCGACTCTACCCTAGCCTATAGTGTTAAAATTAAAGTGCAAAAAACCTGTAAACTGATTAAAAATAAAAACAACAATTTGTTGGCACGAGTACGACAACCCATTCGCCCAGAATTTATAATGGTTTTTTGTAGAGGGGCTGAATACAATATTTTTTTTTACTGTGGGAGTCTATCTCGCCCCCTTTTAGGCGGGAGGAGCAGTTTTTGAAAAAAATGCCTTAACATAAAACAGACATTACTTTTTCACCAAGTTTAAACAATTAACAAAATGTAGGTCAGCAGTTATTAGGTACACATTTCTCAAACACAACTAAACCCACCAAAAAAACCATCAAAAATATTTTTTGCTGATTTATCTAAAACATTCATCCCGAATTTTGTCAGTGTAGCATGTTTTACACATTTCTCAAACACAACTAAACCCACCAAAAAAACCATCAAAAATATTTTTTGCTGATTTATCTAAAACATTCATCCCGAATTTTGTCAGTGTAGCATGTTTTTTACATGGGTTTCGCTTATATTTTATCTGTTGAAGTAAAAAAATAAGCACCCTAGTTTTTAATCGGCAATAACTTTTCTTACAGCAATCGTATTGACCTTGAAAACATGTGTCATATGATGATATTCGACAAACAATTTTTGTCAGTACATGTTTGACCCTCTTGTCCGCGAAAAAACACCCTTCCATCCAACTCTTTTTTGTAGACTTTTTTTTACTTACACTTAACCTATTTATTTTTCTGTAAATTAAAAATATTTGTATGATGGCTGCAAAAGGTTGCAAAAACTAACTTTTGATTCGAATTATATAAATTCGACAGAATCAAAACATGAACAAATTAGAGTGGGTACACGGGTTAAATTAAAAACTGTCATCTCAAAGTTTTAAAAGACATGTTTTTTATAATCTTGGAAAAATTAATTAAAATAAAATAATTAACTACCTAATTTAATTAAATACCTTTAATTTTTTTCTTCACACAATGTTTGATGTTGACAGCTTACGAAACAAAATGGAAATATCAAGCTTTTCCCACCTAAAATGAGTCAACTGTTATGGTAAGAATTGATTAAGATCGATTCGTACTCGGCAGCTTAACCTTATTTTTGACTTAAGTTCCGCAGAATTGAGACAATTTCACCATGTGCAACGTGTATGGATTCATTAAATCGTTTCTGCTGAACAGAAAAATATCTGTTACAATCGATAAATATTCTTTTTCTTTAATAAATCTGCTCTACAATGGCATATAACAGTAGTGCTATTTTTAATTGCATATTGTTGCATATTGACTCTATTATCAACATTCGTAATCAATACTAACGTTTCATATGCTTATATTTACTTCGTTATAATTTCAACTTTACAATATTTTCTAAATCTTTACTTTGACAAATCTGTTTTCTCTGTATAAATTAATTTGGTAATTTATTATTCATTCTATGTTAAACTATTGTTCAATAAACAACTTCTAGTTCTCAATATATTCTTCTGGAATTTTCTTCAATTGGTGAAACAATATTTCACACATATAACGACATTCGCCTTATTATTGCCAAATATATAAATAACGTACTGATTTTATTCAAACACCTATTCCTGTAGTTCTTATTCTAAGGTTGAAAAAAAAAGAATTCGTTTTTGAAAACTTGTTTAACCTATCCAATGCATAATACTGTAAACAAAAAACAAATATTGTGTTTCATATTTTCTTGACTTGACTCTTTTTTTATTCGGTTTTAGAATCATAAAATTAAATCAAAATAATCCTTTCTGAATTGAAAACAGTTTTTTACCTAATTTTTATTTTACGCATACATGCAAAATTGAGTGTAAAATCTAGAAACAACTACATAGAAAAGTTATCATGTGTAGTTTTGTTTTACCTGAAAATGGCTGTCGTCGATAGCGTAATTTCTTTCCATTTTTTCTCAAAAGCTTTGGCACCGGTGGATCTGAAGTCCGTTTACTTGTATTATCTTTACTTTCGGTGGCAGCAAAATGTCCGTTAACATGCTTCTGAAGTGCCAACTAAAAAAAAAATATTATCGAATTTGTCTCTCTAGCTTTGTTTTGGACTTACCTGTGATCCAAAACGTAGTCCACAGCCATCAACTATGCACTTGAATGGTTTTGTTCCTCCATGAGATAGCACATGTCGCTCCAACCATCGCCTTGAGCATGATTCCCTTCCATAGACTTTGCAACACAACCACAAACAGGCAAATGGTCCTGTTTGGGTATTGACATGATGTGTTTGCATATGATCTAACAACTTAGAACTACTATCGTGCTTCTTATTGCACTTATCCCAATAGCATACGCCATCATGGCGCCGCATTCCCTTGGGACCAAAACGATGGCTAGATTCATGTTTGGCTGGGAAGCGGATTGTCTTTGGTTGAGACAGTATTGGACTAATTGCACACTTTGGCAGAGAATCATTTTCAGCTAAAGCAATGTTAACAGTGGGAGAAAGCTTAACTATTATAGAGGACGTATCAGAGGATGACGTCTCGGTCAAGTTTATTAACATCTCTGATTCCTCTGGTTTTTGAACAATTTCAAGTGTCGGACTTTCAGCAGAGATCAACTTCGAAGGGGGATAAGACTCTTCTGGTGGAGATGTTGGTGAGTCTTTGGTTCTCTCTGCAGAAATTGTGGTTTTGGAGGTGTTTTTAGTCGAGAGCAATGAAGCATATTGCTTGCATTTCAAATGAGCGATCTCTTCTTCATGGTCTAAAAGGCTTTTTTCTTTGACATTTGTCTGATTGTGTGTGGAAAGCGGAACACTAAAAGTTTTCTCATTTTTTGACTTTTTTAGTGTGTCAAAAATGTCTTCATTTTTATGTTGCTCGTCATTCTTTGTTATTAGCGATGGATAAATAAGAGCAGGAGGTGATTTTGGAGGTGAAATCACAGCACTTGATGCAAGAACACGTGGATTAGAATCAAGCCACGCTTTTTTGGTACTATCTGACATAGTTCTTTTGGCTTTTGAAACGCTTTCTTGTTGTCCACCGTTTAATTGGTATGGCAGCACTGAAATTTTAGAATTAGATCCACAGCCGCTGACTATCGGACTTCCCGACGAGATTGTCACTAGCGGTGGTGGCTGTGTCGTAGATACCTGATGAACAGAGGGTGTAAACGTAGTATTCCCAGAATTTACTATTGCCAATTTGCTGAACGCACTTGATGACACCGATAAAGGAGGTATATTTATCTGCTGCTGCATTGGAGGGATTTGAGGGTCAAGTGATGAATTTGGGTCTGATTTGTATTGCTGCATTTGTTGCTCTTGATGAGGGCTGAAAATGGAACTCAAGCCAGGCATCATAGCGCCTTGAATGGGCTGAAGAGCGGGTATTTGTTGTGGTTGAATGGCCACAGTCTGTTTGCTTGTCCCACCCAGCATTGCTGGTAGTGAGGCGGCATTTAGAAGCAAGCCAGTAGTTGTTGCCATAAATACTGGTTGGGAATGATGGAGGCGATGGTTGTGTGAAGATACTGATTGTTGTTGCTGCTGATGAGTCTGGAATTGGTTAGAGAGCATTTCCTGCAAACTGGTGGCAGTGATTGAGGAGGTATTTTTGTTGTTTGATGCATGCTGCTGATGTTCTATGGATGTTGCAGAATTGGTGATGGTTGCTGTATTTATTGATGGATTCCCATTATCCGTACTGTAAGATACTTTAGAAGCGCCTATTTGTGGTGGTGTATGTGTATATTGTTGTAGTTTAAACACAGCTCCATTCAGAAAGTACTGAGCAGTAGTGGCAGGATGGTGACCAACATTAGCAGCAATTAGATTTGGAAATTGGACTAGATTTGGCATCATCGGTATCTGGTATAGTGACGGCCCTGTTGATATTTTTGAAGACGGAGAGTTGTTGTTCGATTGCGCTTTTTCAACTGTAATTTGTTGCAGACGTGGTGAAGTTGGCACCAACTGTGGGGGTTGATTGGATTGAGGAATATGTATGGCAGTGAGAAGCACAGCGGGTTGCTGCTGGTGAGTAGGAGTTTTAGAAGCCTTCAAAGGGGAAGGCACCGACACTTCGTGTCTTTGTCTGGAGTCTGCTGTGCGCGGCGCTATAGGCACATGCTTCTTTGGAGATTTGTCTGTAATGTGTGACAATGGCGGAGCCGCTGTTGTCTTACGAAGATTTGGTGCGACCTGAGCAATTTTTGTAGGCTTACTTCGTTCTATTTTCTTTAGAGCCGGTGGTAATATTGGCAAGGTCGACGCAGCATTCGTAGCTGCCCGGCCTTGCTCTTCACTCAATTGTGAATTAAGTAGACTAAAATACTTGTTTAAACTCGAACTAGTGGATTTTACTGTAGAAACAGTATTATTGGATGATGAAGATGACGTTACGGATGTAAGAGTGACCGAAGGTAAAACATTTGGTAGAGCAGATGAGGATGGCAGTGTATTGTCCTTTTTAAGGCCGCTCTGGTGTGTTTGCACTTTCATTTGCGATTTAAAATAACCTGTTATTTTAGTTTGTGATTCTTCCAAAGCGGCAGCTTTCAGTCGTTTATTATTTGATACAATTTGTGGGGGTTGCAAGGTAGTATTATTACCATTAATATTACCTGCACCGTTGCTGCATTCTTTTGGATTGCCATTTAATGTACGTGTTTTCTTAGCTCCGCTATCAGTTAGAGTGGATGATGTATGACAATGACGCTTATTGCTATTTTTGTTGCTGTTCCAAGTTGATACATTAGTCTTTGGACTACTTGCCGTTTCCCTGGTAAATTTTGCTGCTGTGCTAGCAATACCATTGTGGGTAGTCCATGGCCAGATGTGCTGATTACCCTTCTGTAATGGTGATGGTGTTTGTGATTTTGTGAGTTTCGCTTGTTGTTGAGGTTTGTTTTGTGACTGTTTCTGTGGTTGTTTACTTCCCTTTAGAACATTTTGTACTGGCGTTGCAGCGGTGGTTGTTGGTGATTTTCCGGCATTTCCGTTTGTTGTTGCAAGAATTGTTTGAGGAGGCATTATGCTTGTGTTTGATTTTTGAATGAATTCATCTCCTATTAAGACTGCACTGTATGGTGATCCTGGATCAGATACATCACTTGAAGCTGTACTTGAGTCTGTGCAACTTAAAGATGTTGCAACACCACTAAAAAGAAAACAAAAAAAAAAAAAAACATTGTGAAAATGTTTTAAACAATATTACATTTCAAACTATATACATACATAATGTATATATTGAACATTGAACTTAAGTTTGAACTTGAACGTTGATTGAAATAATACTCAAAAAATACTGGGGCGAGCTGATTTCGAAATGGTATAGGTATAAAAATTAATTTTACTAGACTACCATTAACAAGATTCTATTTCAAATCATTTTTATTGTTTTAACCTATTTAAAAGGGGATATTTAGAAGTTTTCAATAATGTATGAATGAAAAATATCGTGGGCACAAATCCAAACCCAAGAATCTGCAAAATTGTAGTTTTGAGAAAAGCGACTACAAAGTTCTGAAAACTCATGCGAACTTGTAGAGACTCGTCCAACGGCGCATTAAGGGGGGGTGGGAGCATCACATAAACGGCTCAACGTTTATTGATTGGTAGATAACTTTCGCATTTAATATAACTGAATGAAATAAATTTTATTATTTAGTTAATAAACAAGGCTTAAAATATTCCACCTTTTAATTTTGAGCAGTTGTAATTTAGATAGTTTTTTAAGTTTTAAGGTATCAAACAAAGAAAAGTGTTCAAAAAGGATTTTTTACTTTTTCAGAAATATTAATTTTATTATTTTTTTTTCCAAAGTAAAATTTGGTGCTTCCTTTTACATTTTTTCCTATATTCTCAAAAATAAAGATTTTTTTTATCAAGGTGGTAATATTTGAGTTGAGTTTTTTAATACTTTTTATTTTAATGAATTATTAGCTGTTCAAACATAGCAAAGTCAAGAAAAATAGCATCAGTTCCGATTGATTTTTTTACTTGTAGTCTAAGAGCCCAGAGCAGATTTTGGGAGTTTTTGGATAACCGAAAATGGGTCATATGTATGTGTAGGTAATAGCGTCCTGATGAAGAATTCGAAAGTCTGGCAGGTATATTTCACGGCATTCTATGGTTTATGGGGAATTGAAAAATGCATTTTTTCCGATTTTTGTGTCGAGTATATAACCACTTAAATTCATATAAAGCCGAAAAAGGGCGATACCTTGATTGCAAAAAGTTCGGTCCCACACGTTTTATTCGCGGCATTACCCTTGCCAGACGTCCTTGAAGATTCGCGAAAAAGCGATTTTCATACAAAAGTCAGAATATTATTTTTTGCCAGATGTATAACCGTCTGGTGGTACCTCTTAAAAAATCACCACTACCCATTGATAGAAAATAAATTAGTGCCAGACGTTTAAATCACGGCATTACCCCCACCAGACTTCCTTAAAGAGTCGCGAAATAGCGATTTTCATACAAAAGTCAGAATATTATTTTTTGTAAGATATATATAATACAGTCAAATAAGGAGAAAAAAGGGGTAAATCTCGGAATAAATGTTAGTAGAAATTTTTTTTGCTCAATATCTTCCTTTTGCCATTCTATAACATATCTCAAAAGTCTAGAAAAATCTCATGTCCGCTTGTCGCGATTTCAAGGTCAAATCGCGAAATGGAGATTTTCAAAATTAGCAAAAATAGGCTATGGTATTATATACACATATGATACATGATTTCAAGGTTTTTTTAATGCTGATTCCAAAAAATCTAAAATCAAGACAATCTGACGTCTCTGGAAAAAGTTATACCTGTTTTTCATCTGTCAACTCATATTATTATAACAGTTGCAAACTTACTGCCGAAAAACCCTTAAAAGTTATGATAGATGAACCAAATTTTGCATGAAGATTTTAGAATCCATCATTATTAAAAATCAAAACAATCCATTACAAAAAATATATATACCTACGAAATAATGGTATTTTTTGATGGAGGGGCAAATTTTAGGATATGCACTAAAGAAGATTCTTGTTCATCTTAGGAATAAGTGCTAATAGGCTAATTTTTTCATTTTAATCTTTGTTTGGATATTCTTTAACTACCCTCAAAAATCTAAAAAAATCTCATGTCCGCAAGTCCTAATTTTCTTGGTGTGAAGATAAGGTGCAGATTTTAAAAAATTGAAAAACTACACTTCAGATATTTGTGTCAGATCAACATGAATAAGGGTCATTACTTTTCAGGGATGGTCAGGTTGACTTGTTTGTGAGTTTTGTTGGAATAAGTGTTAAAAAATACCTTTAAATCATGTCGCTTATGTTGGTATACATATAAAAATTAAAATTTTTCTTATTAATTTTTTAAAATCTGCACCTTATATTATATATTGATTTTTGATTTTTTGGAATCAGCACTAAAAAATACCTTGAAATCATGTATCATATGTGTATATAAATACCATAGCCTATTTTTGCTAATTTTGAAAATCTCCATTTCGCGATTTGACCTCGAAATCGCGACAAGCGGACATGAGATTTTTCTAGACTTTTGAGATATGTTATAGAATGGCAAAAGGAAGATATTGAGCAAAAAAAATTTCTATTTTCTACCATGAGTCTCCGGTAAAAAATTTCTTGTTCTTTTTTTGCTGTTCTGCTTTATTTTATTTCGTCGGTCGCGGTTTCTGCTTTTTCGATTGTGTATTATTTGCGTGTATAGTAACGTTTTTAATTTATTCAAAAGTTTTCGTTGCACATAGACCCCACTGGAGTTTTTTTTTGTATATTTTGGTGTTTTTTTTAAATTAAAATACATAGTCAGCTTCTACACGAAGACGTAGACGCACAAGATGCACATAAGAGCAAAGGAGAAATCGATCTTTCTCTCTCCATTGTTCTTATGTGCATCTTGTGCGCCTACGTCTTCCTGTAGAAGTCGTCATACGAAAACAAGAACAAAATAAAACCAAAGAAAATAGCTGTCAAATTTGCGTCTTCAAAAAAATACTACGTGTAGAAGCGAACCGAAACGAAAATCAAAAGGAAATTCGAAGATAATTTCTGCGCCTTGCGTCTTCGTGTAGAAGCAGACTTATTAACGAACGCTTATATTATGCTTCATATGTTATTAATATACACCATTCCGTTTATGAGATATGTCATGATTGCATTGAAAAACACGATCTCAAAGCTAAGTTTCTCAAATAATGACCTCGTCAAGGAAATCGTATCCACTCAGTCTGATGCCTCTTGGGACTCGGAGAGGTATTTAACGGCGGCTGACATGTCCTCAATGGATCTGGACTCAACATCCGTCGTATCAGCTTTGTCTTTTTATTCTAAGACCGTATCTGGTCAAAATCGTGGCTGAACTATGTTCTCTTACAGCCATATTGCACCGGCAGGTGGGCCTGCGACACACCAGCTTGTAATTACCGTTTTCTTATCACATAAACTTGTTTTTTTCTTCACATCAAAAGTTAGACAGAACTTACTCTTTATTTATTTATTATTCTTTTATTCTATACTAACAATATTGTATTTTCGTTCTTCTTTTTAGATTATTTTATACTTATGTTTAATTGCCAAAACGGATAAGATATACATCTTTTCTAATCATTAATAACTGATCTCAAAAAAACTAAAAAAAAAAAAATTAACAAGAACTTACAATTATACGATTATATTCTCAAAAATATTTAAATATAAATTTATAATTCAATATAAATTATAATATTCTATACTGTAAATTACACTTTAAATGTACAGATTCAATAATCTTAAATTCTTTGATACAATTTTATATATCAAAACAAAACTACCTCATAGGTATTCGCAAAAAAAAAAAAAAAAAACAAAAAACAAAACCATCCATCCAAAAATGAAAATGAAAATATCATACTCTGGCGTATTCGTACCTGGAGAACTTGTATTTGACGTATACTGTGTATGGGTTTAAGCCTTTTAAATATACCCCTATCGATCCATGAAATAAAAACTGACAGTGCCTCTGTGCGCAAGGTTAGGCCCTTTTTTACGACGCTTTGACTGGAGTAGTTTTCATCAACTTTTTTTTTTGAAAATTGTCCTTTCCAAAAAAAAATTCAATTTTTTTTGGGGAATTTATAAGGAATTTGTCTTAATCTTTAGGTACAAGCCTTAATACGTTTCTAATTGCACGAAGGGAGCTTGTAAATATATTGCACACGTCAGAAAAAAACAACTTTGAGGCACAAATTATTTTTCTTGAAGAGGAGTTAAAAGCAAAAATTCGAAATGTCGACAATGACAACTTAAAAAAAAAAACACTATCATATTTCAAATCAGAATATAAAGCTCGATTTCTCAAGAAAATACGATGTGTTTCTAAAAATTAACAAGAATATCTTAAACGTGGCGACCAAGTATTTCTTTCGATGAAATTAGTAAACATACAAAAAGAATGAAAATTGCATATTTGAGAGACTCTTAATTGGTTTCTGAATAAAGTTATTCAACTCAAATGAGCTTGAGAGCAGTGGGTCAAGTAAATGCGTCAATATTGTTGAAAAATATAACAACTACTACTCCTGATCGCGCAAAAAAATACAGGAGGCCATACGGGAACTCACTTGATAAAAAAAGCTCTCGAATGTCGGGCAGTGGAGCGCATGCCGTTACTTTTGAAGCGCAACTATCTCGACATCAGTACGATGTCCTAAAAATGAGTGCACCGGAAAAATTCCCCTCTTACAAAGTCGTCCAAGATGCGAAAACAGAATGGTATCCACTCCCTGAATGCATTAAAGTTACTGAAGCTTTGGTAGAGGTTACTCTTCAGGGATTGCAAGATATTACCACAACACGATTGTTAGAATCGCAGAAGGAAGTAATCGATTCTCTTACAGCTATTGAATTGGAAAATCTTTGTTTGTTTTCTAAATGTGGACATAGTTCCTGCAAACAAGCCTTCCAAGGTCTTGAGGCTGATGATTCATCGGTTTTCATCACATGTGTTGTTCCACCAAAACTTTTTTCTGGATCCAAGGTTATCTGGCAAAATCCACGCCCCGTTTTAACAAGATACTGCAGACCCTTAAAAATAGAATTTGTTAGACAATCGACAGAAATGTTAATCGCCGAAAAAAATAGAGTTGAAAACAAAATAAACTATTTGCGAAGCACAATAGTTTATGAAGAAGGAGAAGCTAAAATTATTCATACTCTGCTTTTAACTATGATTGACGGTAAAGCTAGCAACGCTATAACATAGACATCATCAACGCTTAAATGTTTTATATGTGGTGCGTCATTAAAAACTTCAATGATATTGATTGTATGGTGGCAAGAGAAACAAAAACTGAAAATTTCAAGTTTGGAATGTCGATTCTTCATGGCTGGATACGGTTTTTTGAAAACTTACTACATTTATCCTACAAGCTACCTCTTGAGAAGTGGCAAGCTCGACGGGATGTTGACAAGATGATCGTCGCTGAAAATAAAAAAAGGATACAAAAAGATTTCAAAGATCGTTGTGGATTGATTATAGACAAACCAAAGCCCGCATTTGGCAACTCAAATGGGTAACACGGCAAGGCGCTTTTTTCAAAACCTAGAAATTTCTGCTGAAATTACCAAAATTGACATTGAGCTCATAAAAAAAGTGGTAAAGGAGTTGGATTGCTAATTCAATGTGCTCTGCACATAGGGTTGCCAACATTTTCGAGGCCGATTATTGTATTCATAGTACATATATAGTACTTTTTACTGTTATGATCTCAATGTCGAGCGGATCATAACTATCCCACGTGTCTGCTTCACACTAGTGATCCGCCTGTGGGGTTCGCCGGGTTGACCTAAAAAATTGGCGGCAAGCCTCCCGGTTTTGTATTGTTGCATTTCTGAGGCCAACTGAATGCTGGTGTTTTTGTACTTGCTTGTACCAGGAGTTTTTAGGCCTATCTTTGTTTTAATTTCGTGTTGGAACGTTATATGATATTGCCTTTTTAAACAACAAATTATTATAATGTTTTTCATATTAAATTTTTCAATTAAAAATTTCAATTTTTGCCATTTTGAGTTCATGTTTGAAAAAATTCTTTTTGTGTACGCCTAAGTCGCAGAAATGGAAATGGAATCATATCTTATAAAAGTGTAGGCCGTGTTTCAATTGTGCTAAAATTGAATTAAAAATTTTGACCCTGGTTAAATTTTTACACTATAGCGTGGTGAATAAAATAGGTTTAAATGTATCCTGCTTAGCTGAGAAAGCTAAAATTTGAACGAGTGAAAACTTTAACCCAAATATGAACTGAATCGACACACGGCCTTAGTAGGAGCCCCGTTTCATTGCAAGTGGGAGTTCTAGCACTACAATTAACACATGGATACCTTTCCGTAAGAATGTATTAAGCGACATTTCTAAAATTGTTCAATTATCTTCTTCTCGAAAAGATAGGAATGTCGTCGGCGTAAAGCAAAATTGTTCTAAATCCTCTTTTTACCGAAAATGAGTTAATGATGCAGTTTTACTAATTTGAGGGTGCCCTTTCCGAATTTGAAAACCGTTTTTGTCAACAAAATTTCATTCCGCAGATAATATAATTTAATGGGACATAGAAGAATAAAAACAGGGAATTGAAAATGAGCCCGAGTATTCTTGATTGTTCTAAGTCCCATCATATTTTGTTCAAGTCCACTTTTTGTTTAAGACAAAAACGTACTTGTATAGGAATTGTTCTATGTCCAATTTTGGGTTTTTATTTAAAAATAGTATGCACCTACTAATGAGGTAAACTTGTATATTTTATTCAAGAGTAAAGAACAAACTTTATAAAAAACATAACTTGAATTACCGACAAGTAAAAAAATATGGCTTTCAATCAATTTGAAACTTAAAAATCGTCCCCTGTAAAATTAGCTTTTTGTGACTTTGAACAATTTTGCTTTACGGCGACGATGTGTAGTTGTTGTACTTGATTTCTACTCACGAGAAAACTACCACTTCCAATGGAACAGGGTTAGAATATGTACGTGAAGAAACACGGAAACATATATATGTATTATATTAATGTTCATTGTTCAATCAACATAAGGAATATTTTTGTAATAGATTTCGTTCATCTCATTAACCGTACGTTCAACCCAAATATAGTACAATACTATATATGAAGCGCTCTGCGCCAAAAATTTCGTTTGAGGAAAACGGGTTTAAAGAAAATCATATTTTCAGGGTTTCTTTTTTAATGGCTTGTAATAGTTTAACAAAATATTATTAAATTCTTAGTTTGTAATTTTTTTTTAGTTAGGAGTATTGGCTATACTATTGGGCTAAGGTTTGATATTTTTTTTATTCCAAAAAAAAAATTGTTATAACTAGTTTAGGCAATTTTGTCTGTCAAGCCCAATTTGGTTCCATTAGAGTGACAAGAGTTTTTGGCTCTAATTTTAACTCTAACTAATTATAATTTAATGGGAATGTGTTTTTATATTATTAATTTTTTTAATTGCTCCTTTTTGGAGCTGTGCGCCTCATATTATAGTACGGTTGGAAACCCTATCTGCACACATGGGTTCGAATAATATTCTCGTCACATAGTTTTTTTTTATTTTTCAATGAAAAATTCAAAATTATTTATCAAACATAATTACTTTATATTTTTGCATTCAATTGCAAAGATTTAACTGCAATGTCTTTAATTAAAAAAAAAACTTTTTCTTAAACAACTTTGCATTCAAAAAGTTCCCTGGAAAAATTATTATTAGGTATTTTCTGGGGGATTTTTGTAGAAGATGTTTTGTGATATCAAAGTTATCAAAATGGGAAACATTTCCAGGGAATTTTTATTTGCTATAAAGCTGATTAAAATTTTGCTGAAAACGCACTCTATGATTAGCAACTGGAATAATCTTTGGTTAAAGATCATCTGTTCATTCTTTAGTTCTCTAGTAGCACTATATAGACTAAGCCTACTACGTAAATCAAAACCTTAAAAAAGCAATATTGCTGCTTCTAACAATAAGATGTAGGTCAGAAAAATAAGGACATGGCTGCCAATAATAAAAATTCAATAATAAAAATTTATAAAGCAGGTAGGTAAGCGGGTGATGTTTTTTGTTTTTTTATTTAACATCTAAAAACTAAAGATTTTTTTTTGTAAAAAATTCAATTTGAGTTGAGCTTCTTATTTCTTCTTCTTTCGATGAATTATATTGATAACGGGCTTTTCTATTCAAATAAACAAAAAAAAATTTAACACAAACTCTCCAAAACATAACCACTATCGCCAAGATTGAGGTGTTTAAGTTTAAAGAAAATGACAGAGCATCAGTTCCTATATTTAGAATTTTAAATAGTGTCAATTCAGCCTACTTCCATTAATTGTAAAACTCATGTTATCAAACCCCCCGAATACCATATAAATCTCGAAATTAAAGTTGCCAAACTTTTTAATTCTCACTTACATTTTGGTTTTACCTTCACTGTAAAGATTTGATTTTCCCAACTGATATGTAGAAAACTTGCTTTTTCACACTTCGACGGTCGATTGCTTCTACAAAATGATGGTTACAATAAAAATTGAGGACTCATTTTATAGATACGTTGAAACTCGATTAACCGGGATGGTCGGGACCGAGTCCATTACGGATAATCGAAAACCCTGGATAATAGAACTTTTTTTATTTAAGAAAAAATGTGTACATTATGTACTATGTATTCAAGTTTTAATTTAAAAAATTATAAAAAAAAGAAAACAAACAAAACGCTATTCCATAAAACGTAACAATTCATATTGTTGTTTGAACATCACGAGTATTATGAACTTTAAGGAAAATTACAAAAAATTGCTGCATTATTGTGTGGGATCTTACCCGTTGTTAAGTTCAAAATACGGGGAACTTACAATAAGGAAAAAGTGAAAATCAATTTTTTTCGGGTGGAATATTGTTCGAGTGAAACTCACGATAGGGCCGAATGTGAATGCGGTAAACTAGCAGTATATCCTGATATGTTATTGCAGGATAATTCTACTTACAAAAAAATTGAAAATCTTTTCTTTATTTTTGAGCACAGGTTTTGTATTTTTAAGTTAAATTTCCACGGGACCAGGGCCGGTTTTAGGGGGACAGCCTGGGCCGTCGCCCAGGAGCGCAAGAATTGAACTTTTACAAAAGTTATATAAATAACGAAGTCTTTCCAATCGATGTTTTATTCATTTTTACTTTCACAAAGGCGCCCCAATTTTTTTCTATTTTACATTTTCAACAGCGCTCGTTTTGTTTGTCCTAAACTTTTTGAAGAATGAAGGCACCCCCCCCCCCAATTTTAGGTTAATTTGTTTGGCTTCCGGAAGGACAATGGTGTCCAAAATCTTCGTTCATCTTTGAAGAACAAGGCGCCCCAATTTTTTTGAAAGACTTAGGCAATCCTAATATTCACAGAAGGGAGACGGACAGAATCCCGAAATTAAAAATCCAGAAAGCCCAAAATCCAGAAAACCCTAAATCCCGAAAACCCAAAAACTCGAAACCCCAAAATTCCGAAAACCCAGAATCCCAAAATCCCGAAAAACCAAAATCCCGAAAACCCAAAATCCAGCCAAAAATTGACAGCTTCTCCATTTCTCATAAGAACTACATTCATGTGTGAGAATTTTTACTTGTTTTGATAAAACTTAACGTGATCTTTTATTTGCCCTTCACTTACAGTTTCCCGTAAAACTGAACATTATCCAATACAAACATAAGATACAAAACGCAACACAAAAAGATGCAATAGATACGAAATTTCCTTAGTTTGGAGAACTGAAGGAACTTCTTGTTCTTCTTAAATACATTTTATTTATTGTCGAGAAAGAATGTCAAATATTTTTATCACGGATAATAGAGCGTCCCGGTTAAACGAATCCCGGATAATCAATTTTCAACTGTAATTAGGGTTTTGCAAATATTGTTTTGTAAAACCCAATGTTTCTTTATGTTGGAGAGATAAATGACCCTAAACATAATTTAACGACCTTTATCGATAACCTATTTAGGTAGGTACCTAAACCATAAAATTAATGCAATAAAAATCAAGTAGAAAACATCCTAAGATTAACAAGATAGGTAGGTATATTGTATATATGTACATATTTGTATATGCTTTTCGCAAAGTTGATTTTCTTTTGCCAGGCTTTTCAAATCTATTTAATTCCATTAAAAAACGTAACGCGCAGCCTCTTTTGTAAATGCTCATCTTCAAATCAGGTATGGTGTAGGTACAACGAATAAATATTTCGCTACATCAGTTACAAAATATGTATAATAAATTGGTTTAAGTAGAAACTATTCAAAAAATACTTATTTTTATTAGAAACTTTAACAAAAGTTTGTTAAAGTTTCTAAAAAAAGGCAGATTCTTTTATTTTAATAATTAAAAAAAAAATCCGCAGTTATTGCCAGGGTAGGTTGTTTCACATATGAAAAATTATATAAAAGAGCTAGGTATTAAAATTAATTACATTTATGTAGGTACCATCCTATTTTATTTAAAATTAATAGCCACACATGCCTTGTAACTTCTAGCCAAACGAACTTAGCATGTAGGTATTTTATTAATACCTACCTACCTACTGATAAAACATGAAAGGCCCCTTTCATATATACGAAACATATACGCATACATGTATATGTATGGCTGCATGGATACATAGTCATAATATACATATATAATTTATCTGTTTTATAAATTCGACCCCAAAAGTATATAGGAAGCCTCCCTTACATAGAAAAAAAAAGAAGCAAAATGTCTTTGTAATCCCATACCCACCCCCTATTTTTAATAATAACAGCTTTTTGCCATCTTTTTTTATCAATTCACCACCATTTATAACTGCCAGACTTTGTACTTAACTATCCCTATAATTAGCTTGAAAAAAATCGTAAAAATAAACTAACTCCAATGTATATTTGGAAACAAACAAAACAAAATTGTTGGAATACTTACTTAAGAGAAAAGATTTAATTATGTTAAAAAGATTCCTCTCTTTATGGTATTGTTGAAAAATAATCTAGACAATGATATTAATAATCCATAAAATCAACTGCTTTGGTATCTAGTAGTTTTGTTTCCATTTTTAAAGATTTTGTTGCTTATATCTTATATTTTTACAGGTAGATAAACGTTTATAAATTTGTAAAGTCAAACCAAGGGATAGGTAGGTTTCCAAAAAGGAGAAGACACACAGCACAAGGTAGATATACAACAACAACAAAAAATACACTTCTTATGATAATATGAAATGGGCGTATGAAGAGCCGCGTCGTCGGAACGCAGAGACCAGACGCACAATCCTTTTTTAAACTTTATTTAATTGCATTTTTGACTATTTAACATTAGTTTAAATAACTTTTTATCATATTTAGGTACCTATATTGAATATATAAATATATTTTATGTGGAAGCAACGATTCAAGATGCAAAAAATGTGCAGCCGCAACTCATTTAAAAATTTTAATTACTAGATATTTTCTTATTCCTAATCACAGTCACTAAATTCCTGAGTATGCTTCAAACTCGGTAAAAGAATTATCAAATCTATAAATTTTAATTTATAGAAAATTAACAACACAATATTTATATAGTAAGCGATAAATTAAAATAACACCAAAACCAAACGAATGGCTCCACGCGATGAAGAAGATGAAGATGCGCTGCAGTCAAAGCAAAGCAAAGGAAAATGGCTGACTGATGTACACTTGCCTCGTCTGAGGAAATCCATGCAACCTCTCCTCTTCGTTGGGTTCAGTCAGTTCAGTTTCGGTTTTATTTAACTTCTTTTTCCTCCTTTTTTCTCTCGTTCTCAGAACAGAAGAAAACACGACTTCTGTTTTCTAACACCAAAAAACGAAAACACAAACAAAAACTAAAAACCACCGAATATAACGATTCTACAGCATTTCAAACATACAAATATGTATACATATACAAAGACAATGTTTGATAGTATGACTTTGACCTCAGTTAACACCCTTCGCCCTTCTGCTTCAGTCAACTCTGTTTTGTTCGATTTTCTTTTAAGAACAACCTGGTGCAACCATGCGCTTGTGTGCGAAGAGTTCAAAGTTACGTATGTGTACGTGTAGATAACCAATAATTGAAAAAAAAGAAATAAAAAAAAAGGACCTTTACATCATCAACACACAAGATATGCACAATGGTAGTACATATGTATATCGACAGGACAGTAGTTAAACCTGAATAAAATTTAAAAGCAAAAGTAATTCTAATCACAAATTCCCAAAATCGAAAGAATACAAAAAATGTATCTGTGCCATGTTTCATACTAAAAACATTCAGATTGAGATACATCTATGTCTAGTCTATCCTTTTGCATTTTTCAGAAAACCTGAATTTTGTCAATGTGTGCGTAGAGTATATATATACGTAGAGCCTAAACTGAACATAGGTATGAGTATATTATAATATGTATGATACGACAGAAACAGCTGGTGGCAGGAGGTAGATTTAAAAACCATGAGTACACTTATCGTAAGGAATTATGTTTTTCATTACCTATACCTACTAATTTTTTTTATTTTTCTTGCTTCTTTCCTTAGACATGTTAGGTAGGAAGTTAGTTATAAATACACCGTTCTATTATAAATAGATTTGTTTATCATTTTTGTTGTGAACTCGGAATTGCTTAGACACATAGGTATATTCGTTTCCGTCACATCAAATAATCTACCTGTTATAAATGTGTGAGAACTCGTTTCATTCTTAAGAAAAAAACCTACCAGAAACTATAACAAACAAAAATGATGTTAGGTACCTAGGTTAGGTAGGTATCAGGTGCGCATTTAAAAATTCAGTTTGGATGGTTTCACATCATGCACAAACATTTACTATCTAAAAGAAATGGCCCAAAGAAAAAAATGCATGTTCGAAAAATACCCTTTGCATTCAATTCAGGCGAAGTTTATCGACGATATTTCTTATTTTTAACATAAATTAAATAATTTTTGTGTCAAGGGTTCTCTTCGTGGGACAAAATCAGAAGTTAAAAAAACCAACGTTCAAAGGGAGGTACGGCATTAACAACAATTTTGGAAGAAACTACTTTTTTTAACAAACGATAGATTTTGTAAAAAAGTTATGTGAAATGCACTGTTAATAATGCTTCTAAAAAAATTATTCCTTAGAAGAAATCAATAAAAAAATGTATTCTAAGTAAATAAACCCTGCAAATCCAAAATATGTCAACTTTTTCCTCAATTATTTTTTTTACCAAATTTTATTCTGAATGTACGCCCAAACATGTGAAAAAAATTTCATTTAATTCTGTTACATACATAGGTATGTATGTATGTAGTTCAGATTTTACAGATTTTTTTCACTCTCTCATACAAATGGCAACACTGTGCAGCGTTCCAGGTAGCCAGTTTTGCCAAAAAATGAGTATATGCTTTCACACTTGTTGAACTTTTTTCATTGATAACACCTTTTTTTTTTTGTCCGTGGATAGGTGTTGAAATCTTCAAAAGATTCTATGAGGCCCGGAAAAGGCGTGCTCATAGATATGTGGGACTCTTAACCACTAAAACCACCTCCTCCTCCCGATTGCAACTAAGTTCAGATGGAACTTATCTAGCAATTTATCTTTCTCGAAGTTAAGTTACGTGTTGTAGGTAACTTTCCGGTGAAAGTTCCTACTGATGATATTTAGAAATTGCTAAATAACATTATTTTTTTATTATTAAAGTAATGGTTCAAATTTTGTTATAAAAAAAAGTATTTTATAGGAAATTAAACAAATAAAATCTATAAAGCTTTAAATTTATATTAATCAATGCCGATATTTTGAAAAAAAGGAATTAGATTGAAAAATTTCACTGTACCAAATCCAGTTATAAAAACTTTTAACTTCTTATGCAGTGAGCCAATTATTATAGAAAATTATAAAAATAAGAAATTTATAAAATTCATTCATTCGTGGCTGTGGTTAAAGAAAACGTAAGATGATGAAATTTAAAGTACACTGAACGAAAAAAAGCTAATATTTTCTAAACTGGTTGCGATAGAAACTTTTTCTATTCGGTTTCAGAACAGTCAAAAGTGCACCTATCAGCCATTTCAGTCTTATCCACTTTTTACCGGACACCCTGTATAGTTTTGATATAATAATAAAATTTTGAAAAAATTTATTTTTGGATAAAAAAAAAATTTGAAGTGTTGATTAATGATTTCTACAAAATGGCATACCAATTTTATTTTAAAACTTCTTTTCCAACAAAAATATTTATAAAAAAATAGTTTTTTTTTTTTTTTAATGGCTCTTACGATTTTGATTTATTTTTCTAAAAATGCATCTTAATAAAACAAATGAAATAAAAAGAACGGTAGGCCTAAAAACTCCTGGTACAAGCAAATGCAAAAACACCAGCATTCAGTTGGCCTCAGAAATGGAACAATACAAAACAGGGAGGCTTGCCGCCGATTTCTGAGGTCAATCCGTCGAGCCCCACAGGCGGTTCACTAGTGTGAAGCAGACAAGTGGGATAGTTATGATACCTTCGACATCGAGTTCATAACAGCGCAGAGGAGAGACTGCAAGACACAGCCGTATTACTGGTCAAAATAGCCCCTTCCGGACCCACAGAATTGTCTACATTTATTTTTGGGGTGTTAGTCGTGCTGTAAGACACAGCTGTACTTCCACTGGTGGGAGCTCATTCCTTGGAAGACGAAGGAAGGTTAGCGCTACCTAACGTAGTAGAGTTTGGATTGGTGATTGTTCGCCGGCCTCCAGTTTTGCACTTTGAAGTCTTTCTGGAGGCTGAGGTCGACTCACCTTTCCTTTTGTTTTTGTCAGCGTTTTTTTTTTCTTTCCGCCGAGCATATTTTCGTCACTGGCGACTTAGCCTCTTTCGAGGCCAATCCCTCGCCGACACACAGTGGGACGAATGTATGGAAAAATCGGCATTTCTAATATCTTGTGTTTTAGTGACTGAAACTACGCAAAGTTGCATTAAGACGTCTATTTACACCTAAATCTATGAATTAAACATGAAAACCAGATAAATGGAAACGTTTTAGCCAGGAAATTCATTTTTATTTAATTAAAAGAGTTGAGCAGCGAACTTTTTTTTTAGGATTTTCTTTTTATTATTATTTTTTCTTTTCTTTTAAATAATTTTAATTTATGTAAAATAGAACTAATAATAGTATAGATAATAAAACACTATAATTTGAATATTCAAACAAATAAAAAAAACCTTTTTATTCATTGTCGATTTTGGAAGTATAACTTAAGTCGTCCGGGTTAAATTCTAGCGGAAAACTAAGATCTGTATAATTTTTGGATGAATATTGGTATATATCTCGATCATAATTTGATAAATGTGAACTTTTTGACCGGAAATTTGACAACTGCTAAGATTTTTTGCATTTTTATAGAATTTGATTCCATCATTTTTGATTAAAATGGTAAAATGTTATAAATAATATTGGTTTAAAGACCATTTTTTTGTTTTAAATTGATGTTATCCCTTACGCAATCATGTATAGCTTTAGTTATATTCAGATTAGAATTCAATGTCTCAAAACTAGCAGAGCAATGTCAGCAGAACATATGTTTTGTTATTGGATCTTTTAGTGCTTATTAAGTGCTAATTAAGTGCCCCAAAATTAAATTAAGTGCTCCACTACTTTTGGAGAAAATTAATGTTCTGCTAACTTGATTTAAAGTTAGCAGACAATTACCAGAAAATGCCCTAAACTGCTCGTACAAAAATCGGGTTTGGTATAATATTTAAGTGCTAATTAAGTGCTCTACGAATCCAAAAAAAAAAAATTCCAAAAATAATTTTTTTTCTGTGATTTTCGAATTTGTTTTTTTTTTTTTTTAAACTGTCTTAAATAATTAAGTGCTTAACTAATATAAGTTAAGTACCCCATTTAACGAAGAATTTTCCGAGATTTTTCATAAAAAAAAAATATTTTCATTTTCCATACAAATTCGTGTTCTGCTAACTTGAATTTGGATTTTTTCAAAAAATTCCACTTTTTTCGACAAAATTCGAATGGAGTAATTAAGTGCTCGGCTAATTTGAATTAAGTACCCCATCTTCCGGGATTTTCCATTAAAAAAAAATATTTTCATTTTCCATACAAATTCATTTTCTGCTAACTTGAATTTGGATTTTTTCAAAAAATTAAACTTTTTTCGACAAAATTCGAATGGAGTAATTAAGTGCTCGACTGATTTGAATTAAGTACCCCATTTTCCGAAGAATTTTCCGGGATTTTCCATTAAAAAAATATTTTCATTTTCCATACAAATTCGTGTTCTGCTACTTGAATTTGGATTTTTTTCAAAAAATCAAACTTTTTTCGACAAAATTCGAATGGAGTAATTAAGTGCTCGACTATTTTGAATTAAGTACCCCATTTTCCGAAGAATTTTCCGGGATTTTCCATTAAAAAAATATTTTCATTTTCCATACAAATTCGTGTTCTGCTACTTGAATTTGGATTTTTTTCAAAAAATCAAACTTTTTTCGACAAAATTCGAATGGAGTAATTAAGTGCTCGACTATTTTGAATTAAGTACCCCATTTTCCGAAGAATTTTCCGGGATTTTCCATTAAAAAAATATTTTCATTTTCCATACAAATTCGTGTTCTTCTAACTTGAATTTGGATTTTTTCAAAAAAATCCACTTTTTTCGACAAAATTCGAATGGAGTTATTAAGTGCTCGACTAATTTGAATTAAGTACCCCATTTTCCGAAGAATTTTCCGGGATTTTCCATTAAAAAAATATTTTCATTTTCCATACAAATTCGTGTTCTGCTACTTGAATTTGGATTTTTTTCAAAAAATGAAACTTTTTTCGACAAAATTCGAATGGAGTAATTAAGTGCTCGACTATTTTGAATTAAGTACCCCATTTTCCGAAGAATTTTCCGGGATTGTGCATTAAAAAAATATTTTCATTTTCCATACAAATTCGTGTTCTGCTAACTTGAATTTGGATTTTTTTCAAAAAATGAAAATTTTTTCGACAAAATTCGAATGGAGTAATTAAGTGCTCGACTAATTTAAATTAAGTACCCCATCTTCCGAAGAATTTTCCGAGGTTTTCCATTAAAAAAAAAATATTTTCATTTTCCATACAAATTCATGTTCTGCTAACTTGAATTTGGATTTTTTCAAAAAATTCCACTTTTTTCGACAAAATTCGAATGGAGTAATTAAGTGCTCGACTAATTTGAATTAAGTACCCCATTTTCCGAAGAATTTTCCGGGATTTTCCATTAAAAAAAAATATTTTCATTTTCCATACAAATTCATGTTCTACTAACTTGAATTTGGATTTTTTCAAAAAATTAAACTTTTTTCGACAAAATTTGAATGGAGTAATTAAGTGCTCGGCTAATTTGAATTAAGTACCCCATTTTCCGAAGAATTTTCCGGGATTTTCCATTAAAATATTTTCATTTTCCATACAAATTCGTGTTCTGCTAACTTGAATTTGGATTTTTTTCAAAAAATGAAACTTTTTTCGACAAAATTCGAATGGAGTAATTAAGTGCTCGATTTTTTCAAAAAATTCAATTTTTTTCGACAAAATTCGAATTGAATAATTAAGTTCTCGACTAATTTGAATTAAGTACCCCATTTTCCGAAGAATTTTCCGAGATTTTTCATAAAAAAAAATATTTTCATTTTCCATACAAATTCATGTTCTGCTAACTTGAATTTGGATTTTTTCAAAAAATTCCACTTTTTTCGACAAAATTCGAATGAAGTACAGTGGAATCTCGCTAACTTGAACACGTACTAAACCAGGCTTGTTCAAGTTATTGGATTGTTCAAGTAACTGGAACATTTAAAAAAGTCTTCGTTTTTGTATGAATTCAATTTGTTTTATAAATTAATGTAAATGCCACAAAACGCAATCACAAACGTAGTTACTACATTGAGGAAATTCAAATTTCTGTTGAAAAAAATTGCATTTGTTCAAGTTATAGATCTTCAAATATTTTAATTGTTCAACTTATAGAATCAGCAATACAAAAGTTGAAGAAAATAGCATGTTCAAGTTATTGGATTGTTCAAGTTATCGTATGTTCAAGTTAGCGAGAGTCTACTGTAATTAAGTGCTCGACTAATTTGAATGAAGTACCCCATTTTCCGAAGAATTTTCCGGGAATTTCTATAAAAAAAAAAATATTTTCATTTTCCATACAAATTCATGTCCTGCTAACTTGAATTTGGATTTTTTCAAAAAATTAAACTTTTTTCGACAAAATTCGAGTGGAGTAATTAAGTGCTCGACTAATTAATTAATTAAGTTCCCCATTTTCCGAAGAATTTTCCGAGATTTTCCATTAAAAAAAAAATATTTTCATTAATTCAAATTAGTCGAGCACTTAATTATTCAATTCGAATTTTGTCGAAAAAAATTGAATTTTTTGAAAAAATCCAAATTCAAGCTAGCAGAACACGAATTTATATGGAAAATGAAAATATTTTTTTTTTTTATAGAAATTCCCGGAAAATTCTTCGGAAAATGGGGTACTTAATTCAAATTAGTCGAGAACTTAATTATTCAATTCGAATTTTGTCGAAAAAAATTGAATTTTTTGAAAAAATCCAAATTCAAGTTAGCAGAACACGAATTTGTATGAAAAATTAAAATATTTTTTTTTTAATGAAAAATCTCGGAAAATTCTTCGGAAAATGGGGTACTTAATTCAAATAAGTCGAGCACTTAATTACTCCATTTGAATTTTGTCAAAAAAAAATTGAATTTTTTGAGAAAATCTAAATTCAAGGTAGCAGAACACGAATTTGTATGGAAAATGACAATTTTTTTTTTAACTCGGAAAATTCTTCGGAAAATGGAGCACTTAATTCAAATTAGTCGAACATTCAATTATTTAAGTCGAATTTTGTCGAAAAAAGTGGAATTTTTTGAAAAAATCCAAATTCAAGTTAGCAGAACATGAATTTGTATGGAAAATGAAAATATTTTTTTTTATGAAAAATCTCGGAAAATTCTTCGGAAAATAAAGTACTTAATTCAAATTAGTCGAGCACTTAATTACCCCACTCGAATTTTGTCGAAAAAAGTTCAATTTTTTGAAAAAATCCAAATTCAAGTTAGCAGAACATGAATTTGTATGGAAAATGAAAATATTTTTTTTTAATGAAAAATCCCGGAAAATTCTTCGGAAAATGGGGTACTTAATTCAAATTAGTCGAGCACTTAATTACTCCATTCGAATTTTGTCGAAAAAAGTTTAATTTTTTGAAAAAATCCAAATTCAAGTTAGCAGAACATGAATTTGTATGGAAAATGAAAATATTTTTTTTTTTAATGGAAAACCTCGGAAAATTCTTCGGAAGATGGGGTACTTAATTCAAATTAGTCAAGCACTTAATTACTCCATTCGAATTTTGTCGAAAAAAGTTTCATTTTTTGAAAAAAATCCAAATTCAAGTTAGCAGAACACGAATTTGTATGGAAAATGAAAATATTTTTTTAATGGACAATCCCGGAAAATTCTTCGGAAAATGGGGTACTTAATTCAAAATAGTCGAGCACTTAATTACTCCATTCGAATTTTGTCGAAAAAAGTTTAATTTTTTGAAAAAATCCAAATTCAAGTTAGTAGAACATGAATTTGTATGGAAAATGAAAATATTTTTTTTAATGGAAAATCCCGGAAAATTCTTCGGAAAATGGGGTACTTAATTCAAAATAGTCGAGCACTTAATTACTCCATTCGAATTTTGTCGAAATTTTCGTTAGCTTTTTCCATATTTGTTTTTCAAGTTTTCTAACATACAGGTTTTTTGTTGAGTTATGTTTGTGATGAGATCCTGCAGCTTGATTGCTGGAGGATCTCACGTTAAGCACCCCCACGACGACAAGGTCAACTCATAGGGGGTGGTTTTAACACATATAATTCAGATGCTAAATTTGTTTAGTTTTATTTTAAAAAAAACTATATTGTGTTCAGCGGCGAACGCAAGGGGGTTTTGGGAGTTGAAACCCCTCCCCCAACCCGAATTTTTTTTGTTTTCAAGAAAAAAAAAAAAAAACATACAAAATACAACATTAAATTGCGACTGAAATTGTCGAACTTTAGGAGTATAAAGTAGAAAATTATGTTTGTTATACGAAAAATTTGGAACAGAGAACCAAACGAGTCGAGTACTGTTAACGAACAACGAATTCTAACTCCAAAAAAAAAAACGATCTCGAACAAACAGGGTCAACACAACTCAAATATGTTCGAGCTTTCCTGTTTACGAGTATGATGACTCGTTAGTCAGCCTACATTTCAAACATTTCTGTTCGAGGAAGATCGAGTAAAATGATCGTGAACAAAATGTTCATGATTGATCAATGTGATGGAATTTACTCGAACTCTAATATTTCCATTATTTTGAGGGTTTTTTTCCTTCGAGCATAGATAAAAGAGAATTAGTTTGGAATACGAAAGCAACTTGGATTTGCTACATTTATTTTGATTTTATTTGACAAGATAAAATAATTGGAGTAAATAAAAATTATAAGATTAAAATAAAATAAAATAAAATAAAATAAAATAAAATAAAATAAAATAAAATAAAATAAAATAAAATAAAATAAAATAAAATAAAATAAAATGTAAAATAAAATAAAATAAAATAAAATAAAATAAAATAAAATAAAATAAAATAAAATAAAATAAAATAAAATAAAACAAAATAAAATACAGAAAATGCAATAAATTAAATAAAAGTTAAAAGTTATCACATTTGTACATATTGCACGTTGAGAAACAGTATCAAAACTTAAAAAGAAGATTTTTCAGGAGAAGTAAAATATGCTTTCAAGCATATTTTTAATTGTTCGACTAGACTTGTAAGTTAATTTTATTTTGTTGTTGCGTAGAATACTAGAAATTTTGTTATTGATAGTGGGATTGTATATCATTTTTGCTCATTTTTCAACGGAAAGCTCAGATTCCAGCTGTTCACTTAATAGAGTTGTATTTTGTTCTTTAAATTGTTGTTGTATTTTCTTTCTTGTTGTGTTATGTATAATTTTTTCATTTAACCCATTAACTTTCGCACAATCCATAATGTAATTGAACTCTACATTATAATCTTCTTCATTCAATTGAGTATTTAACATTCTATGGATCATTGCATTCATTGCAACATATTTTGTGTGAGAAGCAATGAAATGAATCACTTGTTATGTACCTTTTAGTCTGTGTAGGTTTTCGATAGATGTTAAATTTAATCGAATTATTTGAAGATCGTTCAAGCCAAAGATCAAGGAAAGGTAATTTTCTATCGATTTCCACTTCAACTGTGAATTTAACCGAACCGAATTGCGAGTTTATAAGATTCAAAGTTCTTGGGTATTGTTCAAGTGTAGAAACAGCAAAAATATCGTCCACATATCGTAGCCAAACGCGAGGAAAATCCCTTGAATTTCTTATCTTCTCTTCAAAATGCCAAAGGAAAAGATCAGCGATGAATGGAGAAAGATTATTTCCCATAGCTGTTCCTTCATCTTGTTTAAAGAATTAAAAGCGGGAGCATTTTTAGCAGTTAGCCATTCCCTCAAAATAATAATAGTTTCTGGTATAGGAACACTGGGAAACAGAGCAGTGACGCGTCATGACGTCAAAGGAGACTAGAATCTCACCCTCATTTAAACGTAAGTTCTTAGTACGCTCTATCAACTCTTCTCTAATGTTAAAAAAGTACAACTTTTCAATTTTTCAATTTAGTTTATTGAACTTGTTATTTACAACTGACTTAAAATTAACTTATTTCTAAGATACATTGATAGATACAAAATTTTTTGGCACAACGACTAAGTTATAAAATATAAATAAATATTATACATGGATAAACTTAATTTAAAAAATCTGCTGGCTAGGTAGTCCTCAGGGTGTTCAGACCCGGATGTCCAGTTGTAGGGTTGGTTGTGTTGGGTTGGTTTGGTTGCCGTTAGCGGTAGTATGCCGACTGGGTGTCGGCGTAAAAGTTAACAAAACGTCCATTGAAATTATGTGCTCAGCCAGTATATCCAAAGAGCAAAGGTACCTAGGTTCCGGATGTCGTTGTTGGGCTGTTATTCTTGTCATCAGTTGATTGGGAAAAAAAGTACAACTACAAATTTTTAATTATTGTAAATTATTGTATTTTGTGAATTAGGCCACTAGTGGATTTACTAAAGCAAATTATTAGGGAACCCGGCCGAACAGCTCTGATTTTGATGATCTTTTTTCAAACATCGGTAATTAAAAAAACTTTAAAGTCTATACGTTAAAAATTACCGATGTTGCCGTATTGTTTTTTTTAAATTAAAATAAAATTTTTTTGAACAAAACCATTTTTTTTTTGCTTAAATTTCATAAAATATATGATACCAAAGATTCTCTAGTTAATTTAAGGAAAAAAATATATGGGAGTAAAAGACAATCTTCCATCGCTTAAGCGATAAATGCAATTTTCTCACAAACTGACTTAAAACACAAAAAAAAAATTGAGCACAACGGCAACACCTACAATATTTACACACACGTTTTTAAAAAGCCAGAATCTCATTTCTATCTGTAAAATTTAAATCCATTAAATTTAATCAAGAGATTTTGAAAGATTGGTCCTCAACTCAGAATTTTGGAAAAAAAAAATGTTATTAAAAAATTTTAAATGACTTTTTCAAACTTTTTCGTAGTAAAATATGAATTTATTTAAAAAAAATGTTTAGCCGTAAA